>NC_141609.1:39232578-39538431 GCF_047967505.1 Dipteris shenzhenensis | reverse complement strand
TGCTGCACCTCCCCCCCCTCTCTCTCTCCCCCCTCTCCTCTCGCACGCTATCGCGGCGCGCCGCCCCTCTCTCCCTCCCCTCCCCCCTCGCGTTGCGCCTCCCCCCCTCTCTCTCTCCCCACTCTCTCTCTCCCCCCTCTCTCTCGCATGCTGCCGCAGCAGTGCGCCCCTCTCTCCCTCCCCACTCTCTCTCTCTCCCCTCTCTCTCTCTCTCGCGCTGCTATGGCAGCGCGCCCCTCTCCCTCCCTCTCCCTCCCCCCCTCGCGTTGTGCCTCCCCCCCCCTCTCTCTCTCCCCACTCTCTCTCTCCCCCCCTCTCTCCCTCCCCCACTCTCTCTCTCCCCCCCTCGCGCTGTGCCTCCCCCCCTCTCTCTCTCCCCACTCTCTCTCCCTTCCCTCTCTCTCTCGCGCGCTGCCACGACAGCGTGCCCCTCTCTCCCTCCCTCTCTCTCCCCCCCTCTCTCTCTCTCTCTCCTTCCCGTTGCGCCTCCCCCCCTCTCTCTCTCTCCCCCTCTCTCTCTCGCTGTCTCTCTCTCTCCCCTCTCGGCACTCCTTTCTCTCTCCCATCTCTAGCACCCCTCTATCGCTTTCTCTCCCTCTATCTCTCTCTCACTCTCTCTCCTCTCGCGCGGTCTCTCTCTCTCTCTCTGTCTCGCGATCTCTCCCTCCCTCTCTCTCTCCCCTCTCTCCTCTCGCGGCCCCCCTCTCTCTCTCTCCTCTCGTGCGGCCCTCCCCTCTTCTCTCTCTTTTACCTCTCACCCTCTCTCTCTCTAAATGTCTCTCCTCTCTCTTTCTCTCTCTCTCTAAAAGTCTCTCCTCTCTCTCCCTCTCTCTTTCTCTCCTCTCTCTCTCTTTTGCTGCCGAGGCAGCAAGACTCTCTCTCTTATAATCTCTCTCTAAAAGTCTTTCCTTCACTTTTCTCTCTCTATAATAAAATTTCAAAGAATACAAATTTAAAAAAAGTACCTGGAAAAAAGTTGAGATCTATGCTTGTGCTTGCTTTTGCTCTTCCTCCTCTTTTTGCTTCTCTCTCATTGGTCCTTCTATATCATTTAACTCCTCTCCCATTGGCCTCTCCATTAGATTATCTTCTCTCCTCTCCCACCCACTCCCATCCTCCCACCCCATTCCCCCTCCCACCCCCATCCTCCACCCCACCTCCCCCATTCCCACTCCCTCTCCCACTCCCATGCCCATGACCATTCTTCCATTTTCCCTTCCCACTCCCTCTCCCACTCCCATCCTCCACCCCCCACCCCTCCCACTCCCACTCCCATCCCCCCACCCTCACCCACCCCACCTCCCCATTCCCCACTCCCTCTCCCACTCCCACTCCCATTCTCCCCACCCACTCCCATCCTCCCACCTCCACCTCTCCACTCCCCTCCATCCCCCCCCCCCCCATTCCCATTCCCACTCCCACTCCCATTCTCCCATCCCTATCCTCCCCACCTCACCCCCTCCCACTCCCATCCCCACTCCCTCTCCCACTCCCACGCCCATTTTCCCACCCCCACCTCCCCCATTCCCACTCCCTCTCCCATCCTCCCACCCCACCCCTCCCACTCCCATCCTCCCACTCCCTCTCCCACTCCCATGCCCATTTTCCCACCCCCACCTCCCCCATTCCCACTCCCTCTCCTATCCTCCCACCCCACCCCTCCCACTTCCACCCCCACCTCCCCCATTCCCACTCCCTCTCTCCCACTCCCATCCTCCCACCCCACCCCTCCCACTCCCACCCCCACCTCCCCCATTCCCACTCCCTCTCCCACTCCCATCCTCCCACTCCCACTCCCCACCCCTCCCACTCCCACTTGTATCCTCCCACTCTCACCCCACCCCCACCTCCCCATTCCCACTCCCTCTCCCACTCCCACTCCCATTCTCCCACCCCCACCCCCACCTCCCCCATTCCCACTCCCTCTCCCACTCCCACTCCCATCCTCCACCGCCACCCCCACCGCCCCCATTCCCACTCCCTCTCCCACTCTCCCTTTTCTCCCACTACCACCCTCCCACACTCCCTTTCTCCAGCACTCCCACTCTCCCCTTTCTCCCACTACCACCCTCCCAACTCCCACTCCCCATTCCCACATTCCTACTATCAATTCCACTACTACTTATGAATTCTAATTAAAACTATTACTTAAATAAATGATATTACTGAAAACACTCATAGGATTTAAGGTTTAGGATTTGGTGGTTTGGGTTTAGGGTTTGGGGTTTGGTGAGTTAGGGTTTAGGGTTTAGGGTTTATGAGTTAGGAATTAGGGTTTGTGAGTTAGGGTTAGGGTTTAGGGTTTGTGAGTTAGGGTTTAGGGTTTGGTGGTTTGGAATTTAGGGTTTGGGGGTAGGGTTTAGGGTTTAGGGTTTAAGGTTTGGGAGTTAGGGTTTAGGGTTCAAGTTTTGAGGGTTAGGGTTTAGGGTTCAGGGTTTGGGGGGTTAGGGTTTAGGGTTTGGTGGTTTGGGTTAGGGGTTTAGGGGGTAGGGTTAGGGTTTAGGGTTTGGGGTTAGGGTTTAGGATTTAGGGTTTAGGGTTTAGGGTTTAGGGTTTAGGGGTTAAGGTTTAGGGTTTAGGAGTTAGGGTTTAGGGTTTAATTTAGGGTTGGGTTAGGGTTTGGGGTTGAGGGTTTGGGGAGTGAGGGGCTTTAGGGATAGGTTTAGGGTTTAGGGTGTAGGGTTTTAGGGTTTATGGTTAGGGGTTAGGGTTTAGAGAGTCAAGAGTTAACATTTACTGTTTAGGGATTGGGGATTATGAGTTAGGGTTTAATATTAGGGTTTATGTGTTTAGGTTTAGGTAGTAGGGTTTAGGGTTAATGTAGGGTTTAAGGATAGTTAGGAGGATAGAGTTTTGGGATTAGGATAGTGGTTAGGGTTTACGGATTAGGCTTTAGGGGTTTAGGATTTAGGTTTAGGAATTAGGGTTTAGGATCTAGGGCTTAGGGTTTAAGGGTTTAGGAATTAGGGATTAGGGTATAGAATTTAGGGTTTAGAAATTAGGGATTAGGGTTTAGAGTTTAGTAATAAGGGTTTATGGTTTCAAGGGTCAAATTAGGGTTTAGGGTTTGGGGGTTGGGATTTAGGGTTTGATTAAATTTTTAAACAAGATCTAGATTTTTAAATCATTAATAAAGTAGATTATTGAGAAGAGACTAATGTTCTTTATAATGGTTGTTACAGCTTGTTTGCAAAGGAAACTCACAAAGGAGATGGCTACAAAATTTATTCCGGGGATGGAGGTGATTCTATGTTGCAAAAGAGAAGTAGTTGCATTTGCTACAATCGATGAAAGTGATCCAAATTCTATTTGTCACTTTAGAAGACTTGGCGAAGATAAGGTGGCGGTTATCGTATCAAGGATTCTTAGTGCACATGTTGAGCTAAAGCATAAGTGTGGGGATATGGAAATCCTTGGAGATGTTATGCCCTATAATACTTCCAACAAAGCATTTATTGCATGGGACAGAGATGAGACTTATCCAACACATGTCATCAGGAATACAAAGTGCATATCTTTGGATTTTAGAGTGGGAGATATTTTACAAATGTTATCATTTGCAAATAAGAATGTAGCCAAAGGTCAAGTCTTGGGATTTGAACAAGTGGAACACTGGACATTTGCGCAGATGAGAATTCAAAAAGTTACTGATGATGGTATGGATGATAACTCAATGTCATTGGATGGTCCCTACTATGAGGTAGGTAAGGATTTGAGATGGAGCATGCAATTTTTAAAGATTGGAAAGACTCAGCATGTGGTTTTTAATGATAAACATAATGTATACTACAACATCAAAGCATTGAAAGAATATGCCAATGTACCAAGCTCTATTCCTTTAGAGATGGATGATTTCAATGCACTCAACTATGGCACTGACGTCTTATCAGAAGTCGATGAGTTCATTGGTACCGAGAAAGAAAAATATTTCGCAAGTAATGCCTTATCCGGGGTGGATGAGTTCATGCACATTGAGAACTTGGGCAAAGATGTCAAAAGTGATATATTTTCAAGCATGGATGGCTTCATGGATACTGATAAAGTTCTTGGAGTCAAACCAAGTAACTATGGAATTATGGAAATCATGCACGATAGTATAATGAGTGATGTTCTCTCTGGAGTAGAGGAGTTTCAAGACTATGGAGTTATGAAATCCATAGAAAGTGCATCAATGAGTGATGTTCTCTCACGAATAGATGAGTTTGAAGATCATTCTGGACACTCTATCACCACTGACTATGGAGTTATGAAATCCATATAAAGTGCATCAATGAGTGATGTTCTCTCAGGAATAGATGAGTTTGAAGATCATTCGGGACACTCTAATGCCATTGTGACAAGTGGTTCTACGACAGCTGAGTATCCAAGAAGGAGTTTCAACAGAGTATCCAAATCAACAATGACGCAGCAGAGTATCCAAGGTTTGGTGGCCGCCATCCAATAAATCTTTGAACAGGACATCTTATCATTACATGGGATGTGCAAAGATCATGTATAACTGCTCCCAAGGAGGGAGGATGTGCACAGTTTCCGAGCAAAAACCTACAAGCAGAAAAGTCCGAGCGATAGTATTTGACACCAACCATGCTTGTATATTTCTCAAAGGAATATACAATTCTTTCCTAATTTCTCATTTATGGAACCATATACTTACTTATTTTTCATTATAACCCTCATTTTAGAGAACATCATTTATATATGAACAAATAGTGAACACTTGAGAAACTCCTATCAATGCCTCCCTACCATACTGTCTTTTGAGTATTATGGTAATTCAATCAATTTAAAAGACTTTCCCTAATCTTTAGCAATCCCATATTTGAAGCTCTCATATAACAATGTATACCATATTCCTTGGATGAGTAGGAAAAAGATATTAGAAACCTCATACTTGAAGCCATTATAATCCATCATAAATTAATCTCTAATACATTATCAAATATGGGAAGGCAAGGTAGGGATTTTAAAAATATTCCCAATTCTCTAAACCTAAGTACTTTAAGGAAATGTGGTCTCTACTGAACTCCTTCCTAACATAATATGAATTAGGGAGAAGTTGTAACTCTCATATACATCTTGAAAATTTTATTTTTTCTCTTTTATAACTATAAAAAGTATAATTTTAAGGCTACCATTGCATAGATCATTAAATTTTGAACATTTTTCCTTTTTACAGCTCCTCAATCTGAGCTAAGGAGCAAAAGTTATGACCCCTTCTGCGTATGCTCTCCAAGGGTATTTCGCCGGTGGAATAGGGTTAGGGCAAGCTCTTCAAACCGTATTCCTCTAGCAAAATACACTTAGAGGGTCTATTAAAAAGGTACTATTTATTTTTCTTAGGTCATCCTAAGGAACCGTAAAGAGGATATTTGCTCAAAATTTCATGATCCAAGCAATGGTGAAAGGAAAAGAAAGGATTTTTAAAAGTCATAAAATAAGTCACCACTTGGACATTATATATGTATATTATATAAAGGTATATTTATATCTATATCTATTTATCAATGTTTAATATTTACTTACATATTCCTTGAAATAATTTGGAATTTTTTCCTCCCAAAAAATGACTTGAGCCTATATATTTTGACCCCTCCCACCTTTTGTCCGCTCATCGCTCGGGGGTTTTTGCTCGGAAAATGGAAACCCCCAATGAGGCATTACCCTAAATGCTCCCTAAATGACAGCAAGTCTTTGATGCTCACAAGGTGGCAGTAGCCTAAATGACGGCAAGTGAGGTGTCAACAAATTCAGCCATTCAAAACTAACCAGCTAGTTATCAAAACTAACCAGATAGTGCTAGTTCCCTAAACCCAATCCCATCATCTTTGGACACCTCCCTCTACTCCTCCACCTCCTTCCCCTCCTCCTAACCATCACCTCCTCCACCTCCTTCGCCATCACCTTCTAACCATCACCATCACCTTCCTCCCCCCCTCCACCTCCTAACCATCACCTTCCTCCCCTCCTCCACCTCCTTCGCCATCACCTCCTTTGGGTTGCCCACCTCCAGCTCCCCCCATGTCCTCCTAAAATATTCGTCATCCATATCACCTCCTCTACGCTCTCGCTTTGTTGTCTCCCCTACGCTCTCGCTTTGCAGTTGCTTTTAGCCTTACCAGCTTCCTTGCTATCGCATATCCAAAGAAGCCTGGCGGTAGCGTCGGTCGTAGTCGACTCCGAAAATTGCCCACCTCGAAAAGTCCTACTCTCGTTACGTCGCTCATTGCACGAGCTGCTATCACCCATTTCCAAACATGGGTGCACAGTGCTTCGTAGGATGTGCACAGCCACGCTTTCCCATCATGACTCCAAGGCTCTCTTCTTCAATGTTCGAATCATGTCTCCACTAAAGTGGAAGGCTCGCTGCTCAGCAAAATTATTAGCAAGAACGGCAAATAGATCCACGCCTCCCCCTTTTGGACAATGGTAGGAAGTAATAGCTATTGCGGCATGTGAAGCGGGGGCAGAGAAATAGGGAGACCTCGTGCTTCTCATCGGGTTAACGAGCTTCTCATCAGGTATTTTGTTGTTCTCCTCACATAGTTTGTTGTTCTCCTCGCATTTCAGCCTCATCATCGTCTTCTTCTTGGTGTTCAGTAATAAGCCGCAATTTTAGTCCTTTCAACTTTCAGGTGCTCTGAAATGCTCTCACAGTCGCCAAGCCTATCGGGCTCCTACTACTATTCCAAACTTGGGATGCAGGCAATAGAGGGCTAGTGTCCTGTTGCTCCTGCAATAGAAGTCTGACTCATGACTCCTCCAAGTGTGCATTTGGGAAGCATCAAGTCGACGAGCTACTCAGATGAGCTATTCAGAGAAGATTCTTCAGAGAAGCTTCAGGTCGACGAGCTTCAGGTAGGCTTCTCATTCTTGAACTCTCGAATGTTGGAATCTTGGAATGCAAAAACGTTTCAAAAAATTTCTAGACAAATTTCTTGAGCAAACATTGTAACTCGCAAGCTATGCCTTTGTTGTGACATGCATTTCTATCATCACGTTGTAAGCCTTGCGTTGATCATTCTGGCTCTTAGTTGTGGCAACTCGCTTTAATTGTTGGCTGCCTCTCTTTGGCAACTCACTCGATTGCTCTCTGCCTTTTCTAACTATAGCGTCTCTTCATTCGCCATGCATCCCCATTCCCCTCTCCATCACCGGCTAAGACAGCACGTCCGGAGGTAGGAATATATCGTACTTCAATTCCTAATCTTGAAGCAAGGAGGCTGTGAGAGCCCCTTGATTTGGGCCAAACATGACTCCCAGGAGGCCGTGATATCGCCTCTTGGGAGTCATGTTTGGCCCAAATCAAGGGGCTACCAAAGGCCTAAAGCGCTTCTCCCTTCCTTTACCCTTTGAGGCTTTGAGGCTACCTTGATTTGAGGCAAACATGGCTCCCAAGAGGCCGCGATATCACAGCCTCCTGGGAGTCATGTTTGGCCCAAATCAAGGGGCTACGAAAGGCCTAAAGCGTCTCCCCTTCCTTTATCCTTTGAGGCTTTGAGGATACCTTGATTTGAGGCAAACATGGCTCCCAGGAGGCTACGATATCACGGAACCTTGGGAGCCATGTTTGCCCCAAATCAAGGGGCTTTCAAAGGCCTTTGGGAATAATGGAACAGATTTCTAGAAAGTTTGAAGCACCACTAGTGATTGATTTTACAACTCAAAATTTGAGGGTGCACATTCCAATTTGTACGATTGGAGGGCCTCCAATGCTCTGTCCAGCCAATGAGAAATGCTATTGAGCACTCTGCAAACTCTTTCCAGCTTGTCAGAAGCACATTCAGAGATCCCTGCTACAAGTCTTCAGAGTTCTTAAATGCCCACCAAAAATCTGTTCACACGATTTATTTGATTAAGAGCATCAATATTGCGCTGGTTCATCATTTTCTCCCATGTGCACTAGACCTAAGAGCAATGGTGTTGGATGTGCCAAAGGATCAGATCCTCACGGCCTTGCTGGTAGAGAAGGACTAGTCTATCCATGAGCAAGAAATGGTGAAGGTCGAGTAGGCCCGCATTAAAAGTAGGTAGCTATGGTTGACTACGGTAGACTTCCCCTCTAAAAACTTTTTCCAGTTTGTTAGAAGGAATCAACTGCGAGATCTGATTGATCGAGTAGAAGACATCTAGGGTAAGGTCATGACTAAATTCTAGCACACCGCCATGGTATTTAAGCAAGAGTTGAGCACCATTGTTGGTGAGGAGTCTGAGCAGGATGACGATTAGGTGGCCAATGCTAACTCCATGCTAGAAGGCTTAACCTACTAGGTGCATGAGTACCAAAGGATGATGCTGGCTAAACTATTCAACAGAACAGAACTAAAAGAGTCACTAAAGGGCCTGGCAGAGGACAAGGCCCTTAGATGAGATGGCCTGACCATGGAATTCTTCAGAGAGTTTTGGGACATCATGGGCTAGGAGTTGATCAACATGGCAGCAGTGGGATGCAAGCTCCTTCTCAAAAGACACAAATTCAGGGTTGATGAAGCTCTTTTCAAAGAGACAGAGCAGAATCAAAGTGGGCGACTGGAGACCCATAATGATTCCATAGTCTTAGAGGGCTGCTCTTGAGAGACCCATGCTTTGCCCCATTTCATGGGGCTCTCAAGAGCAGCCTATGTGGCTAGAAGCCACATCAAAATCTTTTTCATTTGCTGTTTTTTGGAATGGTTCCTCCCTCATATTGGCTGAACTGTTGAGCAAATTCCATCCAGTTCAATTCCCTATAACTATAACTAGTTTCATCTTAGTACATTATAGCTACAACTAGTTATATGTTAGTAAATTTTTATTAGTCTATTAACTAGTCTGAGCTGTGTATATGTTAGTTGTATGTTTGTATATTTCTTAGATGTAAGTATATTCTAGATGTAAGTATATTCTAGATGTTACGTATATGTTAGTGGACTATAACTAGTATATTAACTAGTTATACTTACATATGTAGTTATGATATATCAGACTAGTGTTAGATGTCACAATACTAACAAATCCAGAATGACAAAATAGTGACTAGTCAGTAGTCTACTTACTTTACTCAGATAGAGTTAGTATACTTACGAATTAACATGGATGTTACTATGAGATGTTACTGGTATACTACCTAGTTATTATGCTATGTGAGTAACATAAACGAGCTTCATGTATGCAGATGGAAATAGGAGAAAGTGTGAGCCCTACCAAGACGAGAGGGAGGGGCAAAGAGAAATCCCAAACACCTCCTAAAAAAAAAGGGGGGAAAGCGGACCATAAAGGTTCAAGAGGAACTCGAGGCAGGAGATCAAGGTGGGGATAAATCAGAGATGGATGTTCCTGCTAGCACAGAAGACACGACTACTGATGTGCATGATGCAGATGTTGTGGATGATGAGATGGAATCAATGGTGGAAGATATTTCCTTGGATCTTGTTAGTGGGGGTGATGTTATTTCAAGATGCAGGATTCTCAGTTCAGATGAGTGTCCTAGGTTGCCCTTGTGTAGACTTCTTACATATGCCAGGGTTAGGGGTTTGAATTGAATGCAGACTAGAAAAAAACAATATGATTAAACAAATCTTACAAGTTCATGCACTGCAAACTTGCCAAAAGAGAAATTTCAGTTGTCTTTTGTGGGTCAATCAAGGTGCACATCACCCTAATATGCTGTGCTTTGGTCTCTCTATATGATTCCTCAATACAGCCATCCAAGCCATGGTTCTATGGTTTCCTTCCCACACATAGAACATCTTGTTAGATAGGTATAGCAAATCAAGCTTTAATGCAAGTTCCTTATCGAATACTTCTTCAACTTCTTGCCACATCGGTGACCAAGTCTTCCTAATCTCTTATGTAACCTCTGTCTCCTCTCCATTCCCAGTGCAAATAGAAACTATAAATGCACCCTTCTCAGGGAGATATTCCTCATACTAGAAAGCACTCTTAAGTGCAGATTGAATGAGATATCCCTCATACTGGAAAGCACTCTTAAGTGCAAATATTTTCTTTGTAGATTGAATGAGCATGCTGTGATCAAGCCTAGCTTGAGGGATGTGCTCATAAATGCCAACAACATTTGTGAGTGCGATGCCCAAGCTTTCATGAACTCCTTGTCCTCACAAGAGCGCAAGGCAATTAACAATGCCAGAACCAAGGAGGTTAAGGGGAATGTTGGTTGGTACCCTTTGAGCAGAGGGTATTTGGCACGGCTTGTATTCCAGGTGATACTAATATTTCTATCCACCCTAAGATTTTATTGTTATGAAAAGCCTCATTGATTGTCTGTCAATGCTAAAAGGTGCATTTTGGTTGCTTTCATTATGTCTTGCAGGTTGAATTTAACATTGATATCAAGAGAGCTCTAGGGAGGATCAAATCTGTAGTTCCAGTAGAGGAGAGAGCAGTGGCAGAGAAGAAGGAGATAGATGCAATGCAAAGAAAAATATCCGATCGGATGGGATGGGTAACTTCACTCTTGGTTTATGGCTCAAGTACATTGGTCAATTTAAAAAGTTCCAAAAATCATGCCCAGTAATGTTTTGTAGGTGCTCAATTGTCTTGAACCCCAACTAGGGGATTTTTGGAAAGACAAGTTATTTTCTTTGAACTTTGATGCGGCGGAGAAGGTTATCACTCTTGAAAAGATTAAGTGCATTTCCCTTGCACCATTGAAATAGGAGAAGAAAATTCAGTACTTGTCTTTGTTGGAGGCTAGTACAATAATGTGGAATATGTATCACATGCCTCCTTCAGATATTCCATACTGAGCGTAAGCCAATTAAGTCTCCTTTTTTTGTGCGATTGTTTCGGCAATCATAATATTACTTCTTGTGTTTTGTTATTCCAATGCGATGGCATATTGCTATTACAGGTGGCTGGCCCGAGAAATTTTCTTGGAGAAGATTGAAAATCATGCCATTGGTGTGCTTGAGGAGCTTAAAAGCATTGGGCGGTTGTTTGCCCTACCTTTTGAGTATAGTCTTGGTCAGTATTTTGATGACATCAAATTGGAGGGAAGAAAGTGTATGTTTACCTCTTTGAAAATTAGAGAGTCTAGTGAACTCAGTGGTGTTGGGAAGGGGAAGGTAGCTACCAAGATGACAGAATTGGATCAGGCAGCTCACCGAGTCGTCTTTAGGTGAACACTTTGTCGATTCTTCCAACATGTATTCTCTTCCATTCATTGTTTGCCTCATAATTCTAACCATTGTTACCATTGGGAATGGCTCAGATATCTCACATGTTTGAAGAATGAGGGCAAGATCGATGAGCTTCCGAGACATTGCAAGGGTTGGACAGAGATGGCCAATCCAACTACCTGTATGTATCCTAAGTCCATGCATGGATACTCACAGTGGGAGCTTGTCAATTGCCCTTGGTGGTTAGATTTTTCAGGTGGTAATGTGCTTACACGAGAGCTTGATTTGCACAAGCAATATTCTACAACAAAAAAGACCATAGAAATAAGCAAGGATTAGGATAATCCAAGAAGAACAACACAAAAAATAGAGAAGAAAGATTGCAAGGAAGGTTGGTTTATTTGGTGTGTTTGAAACATGCTACAGGGGGGTAGGGTCAGTCAAACTAGTTGTAAATCAAAAGTGTTTTGAGCTCGTCTGCCCTTTTTTTCTTGACAGCCAAGGATGTGGAGAGGACACCATCTCCACCGCCTACGGAGCCTTCTATTGATGTTGGTGATGGGATAGATGGTATTATTTCAATTCCATCAATCTTTGAGTTTTTTTATTTGAAGTGCATAAGACTTGGGATGAGCTTCTTGCATATGTTCAGCATTGGATTGTTTTTGTCAACAGGAAAAAAGATAGCGAAAGTTGTCACTCCATTTATCTTCTGTCCACCACTATCGCTAGAACATGCTATGCATTATGGAGGGTTGGCTACGTATGGATGCTCTATGGGAGACTACATTTTGATGGGCTAGGACTTTGCATGTGCTAGAAAAAATGATATGTATGCTAAGATCCATGAGTTCTTTTTGTCCGCATGTGACCCTTCTATGGAATACAAGAAAAAGGGGAGAAAATTTAAATGGGCAGTAGATTTTATTTTCCTAGACTTTCCCACAAGACAGAACTTGGGTGTCAGTAATCCATTACCTTCCTGGAATATTCTTTATGAGGACCATGTGAAGTATGGTTTGGCCATAGCCACAGCCACCATAGGAGACAATGGATGGCTTGCCATGCTTTGTCCCATTGTAGGTGGTGTGAGATGTTAGTAGGATTCTTGATATGTATATGTGCAATTTGTTAGATATCAATGCTCCACTCTCGTTAACTACACGAGAACCAGCTAACTCTACTTGTAAGCCCCCCATATGAGGAGAAGGCATTTGAGTAACTCGGTTATCCAATAGGTCCTGGTTTGGACACCAGATGGGGGCCATGTGTGGCTTGATGGCTGGACGGCTTCAGATAGAGTTGGCACACCGCCAACTAGGCTACATGCAAGTGCGGAAAGGCATCTCTTGACTGACCAGACTGAGGGTAGATGGAGCATTTCCGGGGGTAGCCCACTCTCGGGTTGCGGGGCCCGTTTGGAGCCTTAGATGATCCCGGATGGCTCTGGGCCGAACAGAGACGGTAGGTTAGTTGCTTTGTTTTGTGCACCAGATCTATCGTATGGTCGGTGGCCTACCAACCCCCACTCGACCGTTTTGGGCGGACTAGGTCGGTCACCCAATTGAGCCTAACCGTGGTGGCTATATAAGAGCAAGCCCGTGAAGCCCATTTCATCACTGGCTATAGCAACCCTTATTCCTTAGCATCCAGCCTCCGTCTTCTACTATTTCCAGCACGCCATCGAAGCTTCTTTCACAGGAGCACACGGTTGGGAGGCAGCGCCATCTATTGTATTATTTCTACAGTAATCAAATTTTTGATTCTCCATACTATCTTGTTTTCTCTCTTGCATACAAGGTCCTGCTATCTGTTGAGCACAGACGTTGTATTATTTTCTTACATGGTATTAGAGCTTGGACTCTAGCAAGAAGATTTGGTAGTGTGTTTCTGTTTGCGAACAGATTGTGAGAGATGGCCCAGCTCGCAAGACTGCGAATCCCACCGTTCGGCGAAAGCAAAAAGTTAGACGGCTCTAACTATCCACTCTGGAAGTTCAAGATGAAGACCATCCTAAGCGCATACGAGCTTTGGGACACTACTACTAGGGTGGACGTGAGGCCGGTTGCGAGACCTGATCTAGCCAATGCAAGACAACAGATAGTACCAACTGCAGATGAGATTCTCACGTGGACAAGAAGAAATGCAGATGCACTATGTTCTATTGTCTGTAGTGTTAGTGATTCTGTCATGGCATTAATTCAACATGTCACCATAGCGGAGGAGCCATGGACAGTCTTGAAAAATCAGTACGAGACCACGAATCAGACGCGGATTCAGAATTTGGAGACTCAACTCGCGAACGAGAAGTTGTATGAGTCTGAAGCGGCAGAGAAGTTCATCACCAGGGTGAAGAATCTACGTGATCAGATGACTGCGATTGGCATCACCATCACCAGCGAGAATCTAGCACGAAGGCGCATACAGATTCTCCCACCAAAGTACGACGGTCTTGTTACAGCATTGAATACGCAGAATAAAAATCCGCCCCTCAACTTTGAGGATTTCAGTGCGATGCTTCTGGAGGAGGAGATGCGTCAAAAGACGAGGATTGGAGAAGATTCCGGTTTCTGGACTGGATCAAAGAAAGGTAAGGGTAAGGACTCTGGTAACCCATCTTCTTCTGATGATAAAAAGAGAAAGAAGAAGATCAAGTGCTTCTATTGCAACAAGGCAGGGCACAAGTAGAATGAGTGCCGAAAGAAGATTGCAGATGAGAAGAACGGAGTAAAGAAAGAGTCCAGCAATAGCACGCAAGCAGTACCAATAGAGCTGTTTGTTGCAATTGAGGAGATTTGCACGGAGGCAGTTCATGTACCTGCAGATGAACCTTGGATCATTGACAATGGTGCATCGTGCCACATGACTAGTCGGAAGGGTTAGTATACCTCTCTACAGCCGGTAGGGAATGACATCATGGTAGCAGTCGGCAATGATGCAAAATGCCCAGCAAAAGGAAAAGGTACGATTACTCTCAAGCTAGATGGAGTTGTAAAACAGCTGCGTAATGTTCTTTATGTGCCAGATATCAGATGAAACTTGTTGTCCATTTCTGCGATCACGGATTGGGACCTCAAAGTCCAATTCGATAAGAATGGTGCACAGATCCTAGATCTTCAAGGGAAGGTCGTTGGTAAAGGTACACAGTGCAACAACATTTACGAACTCTCAGCTTTCAGTGCTCGAGTGGATGTGAAGAACACTAAGCTGTGGCATGAGAGGTTTGGTCATCTAAACCTTAGTTCTTTGAAGGAGATGCATAAAAGTGGAATGATTTCAGACCTACCAGAAATTTCAGATCTGCCCAATGTATGTGAAGCTTGCATGATGGGCAAGCAGCATCGGCATCCCTTTCCTAAAGAGGCTAGCAGGGCAAAGGCTCCTCTAGAGCTCGTTCACACGGACCTCTGCAAAAAGATGGAGACAGAAGCTTTGGGTGGTTCCTACTACTTCATGACGCTGATCGACGACTACAGTAGAAGGATATGGATATACTTCCTGAAGACGAAAGACGAGGCTTTCAGTAGGTTCAAGGAATGGCATGTAATGGTCGAGAAAGAATCGGGGAGGAAGGTGAAGAAGTTGAGATCAGACAGAGATGGAGAGTTCACATCGACTAAATTCGAAAGTTACTGCAAAAGTCACGGGATCAAGAGGCCAAAACCCCCGCCACATACATCACAGCAAAATGGAGTAGCAGAATGCAAGATGTGCATCATCTGTGAAATGGGCCGAAGTATGATGAAAGGGAAAGATTTGCCAAAGACTTTCTGGGCTGAAGCATGTAACACTGCAGTTTACATCCTCGATCGTAGCTACACGAAGGCTGTGAACGGGATGACTCCACTGCAAGCCTTTTCTGGTAAGAAACCTTCAGCTGCACATTTCAGAGTTTTTGGATGTGACTGTTTTGTGCATGTCCCTGATGCTACGTAAAGTAGCTTTTGGACGGCAAAGAACCTCCAGCCATTGAGGAGGAACCATCCTAACACCGCCGGTCCAAGAGATTAGAGGAGCAAAGAAGGGCGCAGGAACACTTGGTCAACTATGCTTTGATGACAGAAGTGATCCATGCTGATGAACCCAAGTGTCTTGAAGAGGCACAGGGCGATGATAGGTGGATGGAGGCTATGCAGTCAGAGTATGGCTCTATAATGAAGAACAACACTTGGGATCTTGTGGATCGACCACCAAAACGCAAGGTAATCGGAACCAAGTGGGTGTACAAGACCAAGTACAAGTCCGATGGCACGTTGGATAAATACAAGGCTCGGCTCGTGGCAAAAGGATTTGCACGGGTACATGGTTTAGATTATCAAGATACTTTTGCTGCCACATCTCGACTAACCACAATTCGCAATGTTTTGGCTTTAGCTGCCCAAGGAAGTTGGCTAGTGTTTCAGATGGATGTGAAATCCGCCTTTCTGAATGGAGATCTCAAGGAGGAGGTATACGTGGAACAACCACTAGGTTTTGAGATCCTCGATTCAGAAGGTAAAGTCTACAAACTGAAGAAGGCACTTTACAGGCTGAAACAGGCCCCACGAGCGTGGTACCAGTGAATTGATGCCTACTTTTTGCAAAACTCGTTCAGGAGGAGCCCATCTGATGCAAATTTATATATCTTCAAAGAAGGAGGTAGGTGTATGATCGTGGTCCTTTATGTGGACGACCTTGTCATAACAGGGAACCATGAAGAGAAGATCTCATAGACGAAGCATTTGCTAGGAAGAGAGTTTGAAATGACAGGCCTCGGACTGATGCATTTCTGTTTGGGGATTGAAGTTTGGCAGGAGCTGAAACAGAACTTCATTTCATAGCTGAAGTATGCTGGAGAGATACTGAAGGCATTTGGCATGGCTGAGTGCAAGACAGTTGGCACCCCTATGGAGGTTGATGCGAAGCTCTCAAATGAGGATTCATCACCATTGGTGGATGAAGCGAAGTACAGTAGGGTTGTGGGCAGCTTGATTTACCTGTGCAATACACGGTCGGACATCAGTTTTGCAACTGGTGTACTAAGCAAGTTTTCCAATAAGCCCCGGGAGAACCATTGGAGGTCAGGGATGCAGGTGCTGAAATACATCAAAAGCACACTTGATTATGGCATCACCTATACCAAGGGCAACATCTTGACCGGATTCTGTGACTCGGATTAGGCAGGAGACGTGGACAACAGGAGATCAGTGACAGGGTACTATTTCTCACTTGGATCTGGAGTTGTTTCATGGGTCAGCAAGAAGAAACCCACAGTTGCTCTTTCTTCTACTGAGGCTGAGTACAAATCTGCATGCTTTGCTTCTTGCAAGGTAGTGTGGTTGAGGAGGATTTTGGGGGACATGGGTGCAGTGCAGAACAAGCCTACGCAGTTATCATGTGACAATCAGAGTTGCATGGCGATTGCAAAGAACCTGGTGTTCCATGCTCGCACAAAACACATTGAGATTCAATATCACTTTGTACGCGAGCTCATCATGGATGGAGAGGTCAACTTGGTGTACTGTTTGACTACAGAGAATGCTGCGGACATCTTCACAAAGGCTCTTGGAAGAGACTTGCTAGAGAGGCATCTTCATCGACTTGGCATTGGGCCAAAAAAGTAAGTTCACTTGCAGGTGGACATTGAGGGGGGGTGTTAGATATCAATGCTCCACTCTCGTTAACTATGCGGGAACCAGCTAACTCTACTTGTAAGCCCCCCATATGAGGAGAAGGCATTTGAGTAGCTCGGTTATCCGGTAGGTCCTGGTTTGGACACCAGATGGGGGCCATGTGTGGCTTGATGGTTGGACGGCTTCAGATAGAGTTGGCACACCGCCAACTAGGCTACATGCAAGTGTGGGAAGGCATCCCTTGACTGACCGCACTGAGGGTAGATGAAGCATTTCTCGGGGTAGCCCACTCTCGGGTTGCGGGGCCCGTTTGGAGCCTCAGATGATCTCGAATGGCTCTGGGCCGAATGGAGACCATAGTTTTGTTGCTCTGTTTTGCGCACCGGATCTATCGTATGGTCAGTGGCCTATTTCGAGACCGACCCCCAGTCGACCGTTTTGGGCGGACTGGGTCGGTCACCCAATTGAGCCTAGCTGACTACGAGTGGTGGCTATATAAGAGCAAGCCCGTGAAGCCCATTTCATCACTGGCTACAGCAACCCTGATTCCTTAGCATCCAGCCTCCGTCTTCTATTGTTTCCAGCATGCCATAATCCAAGAACTCTTGTCTGGCTTCATGGTAATCCGTAGAAAAAACACACTCTACTACCCCCAAGGAGCACACGGTTGGGAGGCAGCACCATCTATTGTATCAGTTCTACAGTAATCAAATTTTTTATTCTCCATACTATCTTGTTTTCTCTCTTGCATACGAGATCCTGTTATCTGTTGATCACAGATGTTGTATTATTTTCTTACACATTTGTTAAGCTTTCTACTATGATTTGAACTAATGCAATGAATTTCCAGGCCCTTGCTTGACATGGATGGAGAGGTATGCCAAAGTCAAAGACCTTCAGATAGCAAGAAGAGTGATGGTGTTGGACAAGAATGAGTACGGCTTCATTAAACATACAGGGGAGGACATGCCGGTATATGCTTCATCTACTTTTTTGAAAGCCTTTCATAATTGGAAATGTGAACACTGAAGTTGATTTAAGTATTTTTATGTAGATTTGTACTTCCATGCTGGTATTTGCATGTCGCAATGGAGCCTCCACACCCATTTTCAAGGCCGAGAGCCGTTCTCTATTTGATATGCATGGGGTGCGACTGAGCGATGACATGTGGACCCACTACATGCCTGAGACAGAGGGGACTCATGGTGCCTCATCTTCCAACTCATAGCTTGAGGGTGCTAGGGGTGCTCTCGAGTGCTCCTCAGGATTTGTCTCTATGATTTTGGCTTAGCTATGTGTGCCAAGAGGTCTGGTTCTAGAGATGGGATGTGGCACAGGCCCTCTCATGAGGGCATGCCAGGCTAGTGGAAGATGTTGTTTGCTGCCACTAGTGCAGGCATCCCTAACAAAGAGGCCTCATAGGGATGACAAGGATATAGGGGAGGATGAATATTCTTCAAATCCCACTTATAATCCCTTTGATGACTAGTGAGACACTTTGCTTTCCTATTGTCATGCTTTACATTGGCTAGTGGCACACTTTTTATATTTTGTGCTTGAAAATTACATTTCAGAGAAGATTGTCATCCTTGAAGTTAGACGTTTTATTTTCGTTGGCATGGTGGAATGGTTGACTTGTCTTTGTTATCTTGTTACTCTGTGGTCAATGTTATGCAGTTCCAACTTACTCTCTATTAATTTTGCCCCTGTAGTGCTTTGCCTACATATGCTAAAAGAATGGCTAGAGCCATGGCAAAGGACAAGCAATTTGATCAACTTGGAACACAATGTTCACGCATTTGTAGTCCTTTTGTAGATGATGAGTGTGAAGATAGTGGTTGAAGTGTTTTGTGAATCTTTGTGCCTTTTGGAGTATTGAGTATATTGTAGGCCCCAAAGCCATATTAGCATTGCATAATGTAAAATGACATGGATTGAATGAAAGAATGGATTTATATTGTATTGAAATCTACTCTTCATTTTGTGTTAAAGAGTATCTTGCTGTCTTGGACTCCATTGGGAAACCTGCACTATAGAACACCATGGAGTTATAAACCCCAAATGCATATTGAGCCATTTGAGTGCATGGAAATAACCACTTGTCATGCTATGTGATATCATTGAGATTTCTTGCTGGAATCATGTCCACCTCTCAATAAAATAAACTTCAAGAATGCAATCTGTTTCCATATGGTCAATGTGTTAAAAGAATGAATTGGAACCATGGTTTTAAACAATGTAAAATTCCATTTTCATGCTTCCTTTCTAAAATCCTTTAACTTTTCGACAGAAACCCATGATCATGTCTTTCATGATACTTGAACGTTTTCTTTTCAAGGACAATTCAATGTCAAATTCATGGGCTCATATTTTCTCTCTGCACATTGTGCAGCTCCTGCTTGAGCTGCATTTTCTTGGCTTGCATATTTGTGCTTACATTTTTGCCAAAGTATTCCATGCCTCCTTTGGCGTACTTGCATCCGAAATATGCACAATCATGGAGTCCGAAATACTGATAGACAGCCAGTACATAACTTTCCTGGCTCTCTCATGCCATCCTTTGAATGCCTGCATTTCCTGTTGATTGGGAACATTAGGAAGAGCAGGTTCTTCTTCATTTCCTGTAATGAACTCCCAATAGCCTTTTCCCATAAGGAAATTCGTCATTCTAAACTTCCATGCTTGGAAGTTATTCTTGTCAAGCTTTTCAGTGACAATCTGTGAAAGAGAATCAGATGCCATTACAGAACACTGCAAAATATTTTGTCACTGCAAAAAACACAGCTTTTGCCTCACACGGGTAGATCTACAAAACTGACGAAAGTGGTATTTCACCACACAGTCACTTCCAAGTGACGATTTTGCATCAACAGGCAACAAGCATGATTCTGCAACTCCCAATATCTATGCGCACAGGCATACGATGCAATTTCTACGGCAACTTTTCACCGACTAGCCGCATAGTGGTCGCACAGCCAAAACAGGGCCTCTTCCTGAGTGCCTGCAGAGAACTTCCGCCTCCAAAACGGGCCCCAAAATGACCCTCTCCCGTAGCATATACTGTGCTCTCACCACACCGCGAAGGGCGTCTCAATCTGAGACAGTGCACTCTTGCACTTCTGGCTGTGCTACCTGCAGAGATTTGCTCCCAAACTCGAAAAAGGAAAGCAACACTGGTCCTCTTACCAGGACACCACGAACTTGGTTTGCTTTCTTGAGCTCCTTACCACGAACAAGGCTCTGATACCATGTGAAGATAGTGGGAGAGAGGAAAGGAGTCTCACTTGTAGCTTTCTCACAGGCACAATGGGGGAATACACACAAAGGTGGAGGCTGAAAACAGTTTTCCTCTTCTTAGTTGTGAAAGCCAAAAGAACTCTAGTACAAAGAAATAGAAGAACCCTATATGTGGGTCTCAAACCAAACTCAACTAACTAAGGTGGCATACTAACTGAGCCACGAACTAGTGTAGATAAGGATAGCTATCACGGTGTTGTGGTAAATAGTCCGTTGGCATACATCGCAGCCTTTTACATATTCATAGGCATCAGCCCATAGTGTTGGCCACTAGTATCCTGTGAGAACTTTTCTAGCTGTGGCTTCCCCTTGGAAGTGTCCTCCATCAATGCCTTCATGGAATTCACTTAGGATGGGCATCATCTCATGAGGCATTACACATCTTCTTAATATCTAGTCCTTGCCCATCTTGTACAGTTGTGCTGCAATGAGTTGATAAGGTGTAGCCTTTAGAATCAATTTTTTGGCATCTACTGCTTTCATGTCAGGGGTGGTCTTCCTGTCATCAAGTACCCAATGATATCTCCACACCACTCTGGAACATCTATTTGAAATAGTGTGGCATCTGGTAAGTCGTCTTCTAGTCCAGTGCCTTCTAGGAAATAACAAATAGAAGGTCAAAAAGGGCCTTGTGATATTAATCTCTCCACTCCCTTAATGTGTCCTATGTACCATAACATTGCGTGGAAGCATTGTTAGGTGGCCTAGCTTTTGCGCTAAATAGCATCTCTAACTTAGCACCTCATGAGGTGCTAACACGTGCTAAATATCATGACAAACTTAGCACTCTTCACGTACCACTGTTCATAGTCCCACCTCATGACTCCTCCTCTCCTTTTTCATCACAAGCATTGCTCGAACTCTAGACTCGCTCGAACGCGGTCGCTCGATGTTTTGACTTACCCGGGTAATCTCAGTATGCAGGGTTTCGAGGCTCTTTCCCATGGCTTCCGTAAGAAGAGTAGGGTAATCTCAGTATGCAAGGTTCTGAGGCATTTTGTCACCTACAGATATATCGTGGTTGTCTTTTGTAGTATACGTGTAGCTTAGGACCTTGAGTCATATTCCGGTGAGTGACGTAGGCTTAAGTGTGGTAAGCAAACATAGTGCATGCATGTGTAAAACGAACGTGTATCATCATGGTTGAGGTAATGAAGGCTTTCGCCTTCATTGGGGGTTGTAGGGTTTAGGAGAAGTTTAAGGGTTAGAAGGAGGTTCCAAGGTTTAGAAGGAGGTTCCAGGTTTAGAAGGAGGTTCCAAGGTTTAGAAGGAGGTTCCAGAGTTTAGAAGGAGGTTCCAAGGTTTAGAAGAGGTTCCAGGGTTAGAAGGAGGATCCAAGGTTCAGGGTAGAGTACATGGTGGAGAACTCGTCTCCCTTGTTGATCATGGAGGTTAAGGGTTGAGGAACTAAGGGTTTAGGGGAAGCATGGGAGTGGGAGAGGAAGAAGGTGTGAGAGCATGGGGGGGAAGAAGAGAGAGGAGGAGGGAGGAGGAGGAGGGAGGAGGAGGAGGAGGAGGGAGGAGGAGAGGGAGAGGAGGAGGAGAAGGGAGGAGGAGGAGGGAGGAGGAGAGGGAGAGGATGGGTTGCAAGGTTGGAGGACAGGGGAGGAGGAGCTGCAAGGTTAGGACATGCTTTTGGACGTGGAGTGCAAGGAAGCATGGACACTTGAGACAATTGCTTGGAATATCGAAGTAGAAAAGACAATGCCCCAAAGAGTGTGGGCTTCATTCCATTATGGGGTATTTATACAAGTTGGAGTGCTTCTCTCTCTACATGTAGGAATTGTAAGACATTCTCTCTCTGCATGTAGAATTTGCATATAGAAGTTGTATGTGGGAGTTGCAAGTTGCATGTAGGAGTTGCATGTAGAACTCGCATGTTGCATGTTGCATGTAGAACTCGCATGTAGAACATGCATGTAGGAACCGCATGTAGGAGTTGCATGTAGAAGTTGCAAGTAGAACATGCATGTAGGAATTGCATGTAGGACTTAATGTAGAACTCACATGTAGAACATGCATGTAGGAATCGTATGTAGGACTTGCATGTAGAACTCGCATGTAGAACATGCATGTAGGAATCGCATGTAGGACTTGCATGTAGGAGTTGCATGTAGAACTTGCATGTAGAACATGCAAATTGGATTTCTAAGAGGGATTATTCCTAGCCTTATTCAAGTACAAGCGAAGCTTTCGCTACTCTACACACACATTTTGTACGACTTAAGTCCATGTTGGCATAGAGACAACAAGCTCCCTCCCCCTTCTTTCCTTCCCTAAATACCCCCTACCTAAACCCTAGCCCTAAATTTTTATATGCCCACTTTGGCAATGGCTCATAATTCCAATCTTCGCCCTAGCAAATACGCCATGGCTCCTTGATTGCAACTCATCGAATCTCTTATATGTCTGACTATCACAACAGCAGATATTTGTTATGCAGTTAGTTCAGTTGCACAGTTTATGGAAAATCCAAAAGAGTCTCACTGGAATGAAGCCAAGAGAGTCTTAAGGTACATCAAAGGTACAAGACAGTTTGGAATATAATATAGAGGAAGCCATCCAAGGTTGCATGGATACTGTGATAGGAGATCATGAGACTAGGAGATCCACTCAAGGATATGCATTTTCCTTGGTCAAAGTGCTATATCATGGTTGTCAAACAAACAGCCAACCATTTTATTGTCTTCAAACAACTGAAGCAAAATATGCCCTAGGACACTCACAATAATAGATGCATGGGAGGCTATATGGCTCAGAAGACTTTTGTCTGAAACATATTACTTTGATGGATCAAAGACAACAACAATATAGTGTGATAATCAATCAGCTCAAGCATTAGACAAGAATCCAATATATCACTCCAGGACAAAGCACATTGATGTCAGAGAGCACTTCATTGGAGAAAGAGTGTTACTTGGTGACATCACACTGCAACATTTGTGAAAGCAAAGAGAATATTGAAGACATCTTTATGAAACTACTTGGGAAATAGCTTTTGGAGAAGCACCGACAAGCTCTTGGTTTGATGCAGAGGAAGGACATTCTCATGAAAGGGATGTGATGGAATGTAATGCTCAGTCCTTCTTCAATTTCCCATAATCATCATCTTGATGGAAGGGTTGCTTCATGATATTGATCTTACGGGGAAAGAAGGTGTTGAGGAACCATCTCAATATCCTATGTTATCATATGTGCATAGCACTAACACATAGAGTGCTAAAAAGGAAAGGGTTGGAAACCCTAACCCTAATCGTAAAGGGGTTTGTATATATTCTATACTTTCAACTAATACTAGTGTACAGTTAGTCATTTGTGGTGTGCTCTCTGGTTGTGCCCTCTCTCCTCATCTCCACTCTTCTCCTCTCCTCTCTCCATATTTGTTCACATACCAATTTTGAGACATTGGGTATTGAAGTTCCATTCGAAGACCCAGTGGTTGAGGCCTAGACACTAAAGTGGCTCGCCGAACCCTACCGACCCCCTATTGATATCAGTACCATCGTAGGCATCATTGATGACCATAGGGCTTCAACCCTCAAGCCTCCACGTTCGAGTAGCGGTTAGTCCCTACTAGTCTGTGAGGACACGAGCAAGGATAGTTGAGGTGTGATGTTAGGCTAACAGTTGCACATGGTCACCGAGTGTTGTCCTTGGTTAGGAGCAAGGAGCGGTGGAGCACCCACTTTATAGCAAAGGTGCAGTTGATTGCAGTGATGCATCCAATAGATGAATGGAGGTTGGTGCACCGAGCGCACACTCTTTTAGAAGGCAGTTTAGGTAGTTATTTGGATTGTAATAGGAAGAGAAGAGAACAAGAGAGCAATGTGCTGAGTTCGCTTCCTCTAACCTGAGTTGCTAGGTTGGGGAGTGTTCATTGCAAGCCGAGATGGCTTTGTTGTATCAAGTTGATTTTAATTCAATGGAAAGGAATGAGCAATTTACTATCTCCTCTGTTCAAATCTATTGTAATGCTTCATTGTCTAAATGTTTAGTGCATGGTAACTTGGTGTTCTCCCATCATAATATGGTTCTTCTCCATTAGCTAACCTCGACCTCCGACTGTTTTATTTGTTGACGCTTATTTTCCACCCGAGTACACTCACCTTAAGACTACAAGAGTGAGCATCTTCACTGAACACATCACCAGGTTGGAAAGTAACCTGAGCACTTCTAAGTTAGGGTCGGGTGAGAGACCAGGACCATCAACAAGCTTCGACTATGAGGCAAATATTTCTTTCGATGAATGCTTGTAATCGCTAGACATAGCAAAAGATGCATACATTGAATCACTTAGATATTCAACTAGCAAACCACCAATACTATTAAAAAGGCATCCAAAGGATATCTACAATAATACCTTCAATGTTAAGCTATCTTTGTTATGGGATGCAAATACGGATGCACAATTCATCCTACTATAATCAGTACCATATTGCACATCCTACATTACTAGGATGGATACAACTATGACAAGAGCAATGAAAGAGGCATTCAACTACTAGATGAAATAGAATCTAAACAAAACCGAATGCTTGCGGATACTTGGCAACACAATGATAAACACTCAAGAATTGAGTTTGCAACAAGTTGCATACATTGTAAGATCATTGCCGCTTGCAAGTTGTTCAAGGAAATGTTTCTTTATCAATACTAACTTCCAAGAATATCAAAAACTACTATTAAGGTGGAAGGAAACATTGCAAGGCCTAGCTGATCACGACACCAACATATTCTTTGAAAACATCATACAAAAATCTGCTGAATATGCATCTCAATACAACAAGCATCAGGCAAGCAAAGACTGCCTAAAGTTCTACAAATCATATGCTTCATGTGATTCACTGAGCACAAGGACCCTTCGCACTTTTACCATGAAATTTGTTTGATGTACATTCCACTTAGAAGCTCTGAAGAACAACTCATAGAAGGAGGCAAGACATGGTAGGATGCATATAGACAAAACATAATTAGCATCAACAAAAACAACAACAATTTCATGAAGACAAAAATTCAACTCAATAAGCATATTGAATTGACACATTCACGTAGTAGCAAATCAAGCTATCATTGTAGCTACAATCTTGGTTCAACATCCAAGAGCAAAAAATAAAGAATAGAAGTAGCCATTCGATGTGTAAAAACTACACATTCAAAGCCTAATACAGATTATTAGTGATGCAATCAAAACATTAAACAGTACAGCAAGCATCCATGATGACATAATGCTTCAAAAAATATTGGAACCCAGTGAGAAGCCTATCGACCTATTCTTGTTTCAAAAAATATTGGAACCTGAGAAGCCTATCGACCTATCGACCTCAAACGCTGACAAATCTCACAAGTGAGAAAATAGATAATCTCACATTGCTGATAGGACAAATTATGTTAAACATAATCGATACTCACCTTTGCTCAATCCAACACAACCAAACAAAATCATTTGGTGCCTTGTGGATGTCATATTCTATGGTGACCTTTACAAGCAATCTCTATTAGAGACAACTAGACCTTCAAGCACTAGCTTACCCACCAATCTAATCAAGGATTTATATTGACTAAGTCAGATTCGATGTTATGAGTTGAGTACAACAATCTGTCGAAAAGACAAGAAGTTCATATAGGTCTTGCATAGAATCAAAATCCATCAGTAAACTATTGAAGACGTAACTTACATAAACAACACATTCTATAGGAAACCAAATCCAAAAACTAAGATTGTGTACCTCTTCTTTACCAATGTCCCGAAAGAAAGCCACAACTAGCATGTAGTTAATAAAATACTAAGAGAGCCTCACATACTACAAGCAATCCATACCAAACATAAAACATGTAGCAAACAAATCAAATTGCCAAACAATGCATCATTGTTGGGCTACATGAAACACTAGTGCTAAAGAAAGGGATGATGGTAGAAATATATGCAGGCAATATGGGCATTCCTAATGGACTTGTTAATGAAGCTGATGGTATAGTTCAAGCTGCAAGCACAAACTAACAACAACCAATGGTCTAGATCCACTTTCCCAACACCAACATAGGTTGAAAGCTATATGAAAACCGTCATCTATATGATGAAGCAATACCATCAACATGGACACCACTACAACAAATCACTAATAAGGAGTTCCAAATTGGGAAAATACTCTAAATATAATCATGAAGAGGTGACTCCTAGTATATCTAGCCAAAGTAAGGACTTACATAGATCATAAGAACTGATGGCGGGCGTGGAGTTTGACCTCTGAACCCATGGTCTCACATATGCAACTCTTTCTTGAGTTGCATCTATAGACCACCTATTCTTGCTCAACAAGACACATAAAGGTTGACTCCACTATTCTCATTGAAATCTCACACCTACAGATAACACAAAAATGGGAATGCCTCCAAGACGAAATTAGTATGTGCACTGATCCCCACATCATGATCGAATTTCTCAATAAAGTCTCATAAAATGAACACAAAGAAACCATATTGGCAAATGGGAGCCTTATGGCTACTGCTACTGATAATTGGAAAAGTAAAACCTTATGGCTACTGACAATTGGAAAATGGGAACCTTATGGGCTACTGACATTTTTTGTTTGCAGCAAGAGATAAGATTCAAGAAACAACCAATTGGCATAGCCTCACTTGCTTGGCTTCAACAATCTTTCTTACTTCAATGGGTGACAGGCTATCATTTCTATATAGAAAAACACAACATCTAACGACAAATACAATAATAGCAAACAAATGCATATAACTAATAATCCAGCTTTGAGAACCAAATATTCAAGCAAATGCATGTACTTGATTATACAAGCCACCTAAAACATACATCAACGAGCTCATAGAAAGCTCTGAGTGAGACGCTAATAGCAATACATATGAGAAGGCCATTATTCCATCAGAGGCTTCAACATCAATAGCTAGACGATGGCACATCCTTGCATTGCTCTCACAAATGCTCTAAGGCAACACTCTTGATCAACGAGCCAGCAACAATCTACCAATCCAAATTGGATCAAATCTAGATAAATCTAAGGATCAAAGCAATCATCTTGGGAACTTACCATTGCTACTGATCTGACATCTCATCCCAAAGCAATGATCTTTTGCTACAGCTATGTCACATGGCCATTTCCAATGCTCACTCCCCTTAGCAAGCCTAATGAGAAATTTGTGCCTTCTCTTCTCCTTTTGGCCATGGAAAAGAAGGATTTATATTTGTAATATATGAACAAAACTTGCTACAATGTCACTCTACTGATATATTCCCATATAAAAAAACTAGAGGTAGCTTTCTTTTTTTGGGTCACAAAAAAAAGAAGAATTTGCAGAGTCACTATACTGCACACATTCCTCAGAATTTTAAAAAAGTATAGGTAACTGCAAAAGTATTACATAGAATTAGGAGTGCCCAACAAACTACTGACAGCTTTTCTTATTCCTTTTCCCATAGAAAAGAACCATGCAAGATGACCTTCACCATTTGTTCTCATCATGCAAGCTTCAATCGCATCACATCATTCTTACCACAATTAACAACTTGAACTACCCTCTAACTATCACTAGGCCATGTGGGATTTTTTACCTTGTTCAAATCAATCATCAAAAAATAAGTTGAATGTTATATTCATCATGAGGCTTGTTCAAATGAAATTCTTAGAGATGTAAATTGGCTGCTTTCACAAACTAGTTCTCGCATAGATCTAAAACATGTATTACCTTAGCAAAATGATTCTAATCTTAGATCCCTTTAGCTGGTTGAAGTATACTCTTGTAAAACAAAAGAACTTCTTAGACTAATCACAACTATTGCCACCTATACGCATTTTTATAACTTCAAATAAGCCATGTGAGGGAGTGTACAAGTCTAGTAGCTATTTCATGATGTACTAAAAGAATGAGCTAGAGACATCCTGGAAGAGAAGTGGTATATTTTAAGCTCAAATTTTATCATCTTCTTCGATTGTCAATGGATTGATGTCCTTATACTCTCTTGTGTCATTCTCTAGATCTCTAAATTTTTCTAGCATTGACTGGAATTTGGTCTGAATTTTCATCTATTTGGAAACTTTTGTATGTTGTCTCAAGTCACACACTAGCAATAATGGAAGTAGCATCTCCGATTCCTACCATCATCCTTCTTAGCTTTGACCAAAATATAAGAAGCATGTACCATTCAGATGTTGAACACCCATGTTTTTACCTGTTGAAAATCACTTCTGGTAATCTTGAAGTAATTAATGCACAATGGCTTGCACAAGCATACATAAGCAAGGAGTTCACTTAGACTAAGATCAGATACAGATGTCTAGGTATGACATGAAGTTGGGGATAATAAAACTTCACGCACCTCTTAGATTCCTATTGCTTTCAAACCTAGTGATAGAGATCTTTATCACTAGTAAAGATAAATTAAATAGAAGCTTTGATGCCAAGAGACCACACTACACTTTCCTCCCTTAGATAAAAATAAAGATGGTAACATCCCAAGTGATGTTGTACTCTAGCATAGGGAGAAGGAAAGGATCAACAGAGGCCCAATCTCCCCAAGCCGATCCGTGCCAAAGAGAAGAGCGATGCATTGTTGAAAGAAGATCTTGTGGCTCAATATGACATGATGTGATATATATCAAGGAGTTTGAAAGGGCTGATTGGGTTGGATGGGTAGATTCTAGCGAAACATTGCACCTCCTTCATAGATACGTCTACAAGTAGCTTAAAACACTCTCCAAACTATCATCAAACACGAACGTCCATAACTTCCAACAAAGACATGCTATCAAATGTTCAAACACATTTAGAGATGCGACTTGAAATGGGCTTCGCACTGATATAAGTTTTGTAAAAAACAGAGAAGCAATTGAAAAGTTATGGGCATTTTACTAGAACGGGGTAAAAACTGTCTGAAAAAGAAATAGTCACACAGAGACTCATAACTTTTGGATTTCACGTCTTATATAGAAACTATACACATAGAGTCATGTTGCTTGAAGAGAGATTCACTCTGATATAAGTTTCCTCAAAATCAAAGCATCGAGTAAAAAATTATGAGCAAAATACTGATAGGGGGTTAAACAATCATGAAAAACACCTACTCCTTTTACTGATGCCGACTTGGGCGAATAATCCCTCCATGCTCAAACTTCATCAATGATCCAAGTCCCATAAAATTCATCTAGAAGGGAAGAAAGATCTCCCCTTATGTCTCGGGAAATGGATAAACCATGTATGCGGAATGAGTGGCCAAATAGATAACACTTTTGAACACTTTGGAAGAGAGAGCAATGGAAAAAGGGGAGAGACACTCAAGAGAGAGAACCTGAAGTGACCTTCATTACCAATAGAGAGACTCCACTCAAATGCAACTCAAAATACTACAAACACAAGGGAGAAGAAGAGGTTTCATACATACAAGAGGGAGTGGGAGCTCCAAGACTACTTATAGAAAGAAAATGAACTAGAGAGATATGGACTCAATAATCTACATAAGAGGATATCTACAAGAGGGAGAGAGAGACTCATGGAAGAGTCTTGAAGAGACTAGAGCTACAGCAGCATGATGCTCAATGGTGGAAGAGATGTTGAACAAGGGAAAGGAGGGCTCCTTTTATAGAGATTTTGTCACCCTCCTTTACCCATTTACAATTGCCGCTTGTAGATTCCTTTCCCCATCAATCACATAAGCCCATATGTCACCATCCATGTCCTTTTTGGCTACTCTTGACACGTGTCCCATTAAAAGATTCTCAAGACTCTTAAAATATTAAGAAATTCAAGAGTCTCCCTATATGGAGTCCATAGGGATCCTCTCTTTTCCAAATGTCCACATCCTCCTTATTCCATATAGGAATTCTAGAAGGATTCCTCTTGACTCCACACTCTTCCACAGTCCCCCACATGGTTGACATGTGATCTCTCTTACATTATTGGAACACATGGACATAAGACCCACTCTTTATATGACTCACTCTTCCTATTTTTTGAAACCCCCATAATATCCCACACAAATAATTCTCACCCCATACCAAGGTATTTATCATTCATACACATGGTAATTACAATATCCTTGAAACTCAAACTCTTATGAAATATAGAGAAAACCAACACCAATGCCAAACAAGAGATATCAATTTTTAGCATCACATCTTTCCCCCCCCAATAGATCCTTGCTAGTAATAGAGAGGGTCTTCTGGCCCTCAAGGTGGTCGAGAATGGAAGAATTTAAGGCAATACTCATTGGTGCGTTCAGGTATCACCATGCCATCAACATCCTCAAGCTGATAGGTTTCATTGGTAAACTTCTTCTTGACTCAATAGGGTCCCTCCCATCTGTCGATAAACTTTTTGTCTAGCCTCTTGTCCAAACGAATATCAAATCTCATGACCAAATCTCCATCTGCAATATCCTTCTTCTTGCATAATTTGGTGTCAAAACAGGCCTTGCGTCTTTTTTTAGAAGGTTACAAGTTTTGTAAGGCCTATAATCTACATTCATCCGAGGCTTCTAATTGTACCAAGCATTGAGCATAGGCATCTTCCTATCCTTCTATTCTTGCAACAACAGCAGGCAAAGACTATGTATCTCCAATTCAATGGGCAAAATGGCTTCTATCCCATACACTAGTTGGAATGATGTAAACCCAATAGCTAGCTTGTGTGTGGTTCTGTAAGCCCATAAAACTTCTGCCAAATGCCTATCCCAATGCCTTTTCTTGGTCTCTACAAGCTTTCCCATTGAATTGCACAACAATCCATTTGTTTTCTTAGCCAAGCCATTACATTGGGGATAGTATGGTGTGGACATGCTATGATTTATCTTTAGCTTATGCACCACATCTTCAATTAGTTCATTTCTAAAAGAGGTTTCTTCATCAGGGAGAATTTCCAAAGGACAACCAAGGAGTGAACAAATTTGGTCAAAGAGAAATTTTGCAACTATGCTTGCCTTGCTATTGATTGTGGCCTTGGCCTCTGCCCACTGAGTTGCATAATCTGTGGCCACCAATAAATAATGCTTACCCTAAGATGAGCGACGGAGTGGTCCCACAAAGTCCAACCCCCACCTCTCAAAAGGTCCATATGCTGGAATAGGATTCAAGGGCCCAAGAATCAACTGTCGCCTTCCAAACTTTTGGCATATTGCACAACTTTGACACCATTCATATACATCCTTATGGAGGTGTGGCCAAAAGTAACCTGCATTAAGAATTCTCCTAGCTGTAGTCGATGAAGCAAAATGATCGGAGCATTCATGACACATTTCTAGGATTCTCCTAGTTTCCGTGGGATGGACCACCTGACGAAGAACCTTACCAATTTATAAAGAATGCCATCAACAATAGTATAGAGACAAGCCTTTCTTACCAATCTCTACTTTTGTTGTGGAGGTAACCCTTGAGGAAACATGCCTTCTTCCACATATTGTTGAATATCTTGCAGATCTGGCCATCCAGTGTCTGCCAAAGAAACCACCCCGCCGTCTTGTACTGTAATGGCTTGAGTAGCTAACTCATATACAAAACAAAAGTTATTGGTGGTGTCTCCTTTTCATCCTTAATGTCCTCCTTACATTTCTTCTTAGGGGAGTCAGTCATCATATGTAACACTATCACGTGACTTCAATAGAAGAATATTTTTTATATCTAAATTTTACAGAAATTAATTTACATAAGGGAGTTTTTAAAATGATTTTGAAAAAAATAAAAGGGTACATTTTATTAATGGAAAAATTACAAATAAGGGATTTTACAAATAGGCCTTGAACGCACGTGATATAGAGGGTTTATACATAGTGACCCCCCCGAGCATTTCTTTTCTTCTCTTAGATCCTTCCATCCTGTGAGCAAATCTGCCATAGTGGATCTAGTGGTATTTTTAGTGAGACAAAAGAGAAAGAGAAATCTTGAAGCTCTGACAACCATTTTGCAAATCGCCCCCCAGGATTAAGGTTGCAAACTAGATATGCTAATACATACTGACAGGTAAGGAAGAAAAAGGGTCGTGGCAATAAATTGGAGCAAAACTTTCTAACTGAAAACACCAAAGAGAGAGCTTGTTGCTCCATTTCTTCATACCTTGTTTCCACCTTTGTAAGCTGTCGGCCAGCATAATAGATGGGTTGCATTCTACCTTCCTCTTCTTTTTGTAGCAATACAGCACAACTTGAATGCAAAGATACACTTGGATTTACATAAAAGTCTTGGGACCAATCAGGGGGCTTCAATATTGGGCCCTTACTCATGGCCTCCTTAAGTTGCTGAAAAGACTCCTCTTGCTCCACACCCCATTGGAAAGAAACTCATTTTCTTATCAACAAGTTCATTGGATGCACTATCTTTGTGAAATCATCACAAAAGCATTGATAATACTTGCTCTTTCCTAGAATTTTGTAAACACCAGTCACACTATCAGGACTTAGCAATGACATGATTGCTTGAACCTTGTCTGGATCCATTTGCAAGCCTTCTTCAGACACAATATGTCCCAACAAAGCTACTTTTATTTGAGCCAAATGACACTTGCTAGGATTTAGACACCCTTTTGCTTCATCAATCTTGGCTAAGGCCATCTTTAACTTCTCCATATGATCTATGCACTGAGAATAAATGTAGAAATCATCCAAAAACACCCTTATGAACTTTCCAAAGTAAGGCTCAAGCACTTGACTCATGATCCTTTGAAATGTAGCTGGTGCACTGGTCAACCCAAAAGGCATCAATCTATAAGCAAATACTCCCCAAGGTGTGACAAATGATGTCTTCTTTTGATCTTCCTCCTGAATACGAATTTGAAAGTACCCAAAATACCCATCACATACAGAATACATCTCATGCCCTGCTACCTGGTCTAGTATTTCATCTTGGAATGGCAAAGGAAAATGATCCCTCTTGGTGCATGTATTCAAAGGACAAAAGTCCACACAAACTTGCCACTTGTTTCCTTTCTTTGGTGTGACAACTACAGGAGATATCCACTCTGAATCATCAATACGAAAGATGAATCCAGCCTCAAGAAGTTGTCTTGTCTCTTTCTTTAGTTCCTCATCTTGGATCTCCCCCAATCGCCTTAAATAAGCGTTGCACAACTGGATTGCTTTCTGGCTTCAACTCAATCTTGTGCTCCACAAGAGAGGCTGGTCGAACTTGTGAATAGCTTGTTGTAAAGAGATATGGGAAATCATCTAACCTATCCAAGTACTGGAGATTCTTACTACCTGATAGAGAATCACCAAGAAGCTTTTCATTACATTGGCACCGTTATCCTCCACATGAAGTGTCTCTGCAGGATCCTCTTGTACTGCCACCTTGTTCCCTCCTCCCGATTAGCACCAAGACAAAGACCAAAGGCCACTCCTTCCACCTCACCCTCTGAGTTGGACTCCTTGGAGATATATCTTGTCTCTTCTTCTTCATTGGTTGTCAGAGCTTGAACTCTTTGATGTTGAAGACTCCTCCTTGACAACTTCCTTTTTGTGGCTTCTAATGTTGTAGTGCACCGTCTTATCATTTCCTTGCAAAATCAATTCTTTAGTATCCTACTTTTGAATAGCCTTCACCTTGCGTAGCCAAGGCCTTCCCAAAATCAATGGATGGGCATGTGCATCTGGCTTGGTAGGGATCACCTGAAAAGTAGTCGGCACAAAAATTCCACATACATCCACATTTAGATTCTTCACAACTCCCAACATCTTTACCCTAGTGTTGTCCCAATTTGATGCGATAAGAACATGTAGTAATAGAGTATTTTAAACCAGCACCTATCATGGTCTTCTCACTCATGATATTAATTGATGCACCTCCATCATTGTAAACATTATAAATCACTTGTCCATCAATGATCTCATCAACCACATGTACATCATCACCAACATCTATATCTACCTTTTGAACAACCGGATTGGCACCTTTCTTCTTTTTCTTCTTTGACACCCTTGTGCTTGCTAGCTTTTCCCATTCTTTCCATAGTTTTGGAGACGAAGCAAGTAACTAACCAAACTTGGTGATATGAGCTTCCTTTTCTTTAAGGATAGTTTCCAATGCTTCCAATGCCCTATCCTAAAGGAAAGTTTGACTAGCTAGCTACCGCGTTCCTCTTCTTGATGTCCCTCATCTACTTCTTCCTTGCTTTCTTCTTCTTCTTTTGCTTTACCACGCCCTCATTTAGCCATCATTACCTCTCTTTCCTCATCCCTTGAAGAAGCCTCTGTCAAGGATACTGCTTTTTCTTCTAGGTTTTCATGCATTAACCAAATGCAATTTCAAATCAACAAACTCTGCCACTTCAATTGGGAGATATTATGATCTAACTCAGAGGACTTTGGTACCTAACGAGTTTCCATTACCTCCGCCTTAGAAGTTGAAGCTGGTGACGACACAAAAGAGGATTCAATCTATAGAGAAGCTTCTTTCTTGATCGCAATGCAAGGTGCCTCCATGTATGTTGTTGGATCTTTACTCATTACTTTTGAGCAAAGATGAGGCTCCAAATCCATCACAAATTTGCTAATCTATAAGTGCTCCATCTTTGAGAGACTTTGAGGGACTGATGATACAAATGCCACAGCTCGCAAAGCTACCCTTTCGTACTTTGTCCATAAAGCTTCATATTGGATTGCCAACGTAGAGACCATCTCACCCTCTCCTTTAAAGAACCGGTCCAACTGCAACATCAAAGCATTTGGTGACTCCATTGCCCTAAATCTCTGCTTCATTACAGCCACAACTTGGTCCCAGTCCTCCTTGGTAGAGTCCTACAAGGCCTCATATCAACTCAAGGCTACACCTTCAAGAAATTTAGGAGAAATCTCCTCCCAATGCTTCCTGGACCATTCAGAAAGCCGGTATTCTCAAACAAGATCCCAAAGATAAGACTTTAGGTCTTCCCCTTGGGTCCCTTGAAACACTGGAATCTTCACCATGATGAAACACAAAAATAAAATACCAACATCCAAACAATATCCCAAGCCAGATCCAAACAAGCTCCCACATAACCTTAGTATACCAATACCAACGTATTACGCATAACCACTTGTTGAAAACCCTCCACAATGTGATCCTCAACCAAATCTTCAAAAATAAGTGATCACTGATCAACTAGCACCGTGAAAACATTTTGTATACATGCATTCAGGGATCACCCTTCTCACAATTAGAAGTGCACATAATAGCTTCAAGATATTATACTCTTCATGATTTGCATACTAAAAGAAGTTGAGAGCATGGAGAATCACAACTCCACTATTATAGTCAAAGACCACCCAAAGACTCAACTCTTTTTTACACCAAGCTACCAGTGTGAATCAATCCCCAATCTATCAATTTTCCCAATGGCATTGTCAATTCACCAACATATTCAAGAGTGCAAACATAAAGGACATGATCATACGAATAGCTTGAGCATCACCTTCACAATCTTCTAGTCTTAAATGGGTTGCAATCTAGACTTCTAACTGAGTTCTTCTAGGCATCCTCTTTATCACTTCAGAAAACACATGCCTATACTAGGCATAACATGCAATCCACTACACCCAAGACCTTTTAGTAAGGTGGGATAAATCCAATATCAAATGTACCTAGCGTCTCCAACAAAAGATGTGACATGAAGTTGGGGGTAATAAAACTTCATGCACCTCTTACCTTCCTATTACTTTCAAATTTAGTGACAGAGATCTTTATCACTGGCAAAGAGAAATTAAACAGAAGATTTCATGCCAAGAGACCACACAACACTTTCCTCCCTTAGAGGAGAATGAAGATGGTAACATCCCAAGAGATATTGTATTCTAGCATAGGAAGAAGGAAAGGATCAACAGAGGCCAAAATCTCCCCAAGCGGGTCTGTGCCAAAGAGATGAGCGATGTGTTGTTGAAAGAAGATCTTGGGGCTCAATATGACATGAACTAATATATATCAAGGAGTTTGAAGGGGCTGATTGGGTCGGATGGGTAGGTGCCAAGGAAACATTGCACCTCCTTCATAGATACCTCTACAAGTAGCTCAAAACACTCTCCGACCTGCATAAATCGAAGCTTTCCGCCACCCCACCATTCAGGCATAGACATGCCTAGGCATTGACAAACAATGATTGAACCGTCCTTGAAAAAATTGGCCCAAAGCCCAAATGATCCAAAATAGCAATAATAAATTCCCAAGAAACTTGATCATATGCTTTGTCAAAGTCTAGCCCAAACAGAATGGACCTCTGACCCGTTGCACATGCATAGTCCAGCGTCGCGGAAACATTCAGTATGTTTTCCAAAATGTCCCTTCCCTTCATGAACCCGTTCTATTCCTTACTAACCAAATGCATACAAGCATTTTGAATCCTGATTTCTATCGAGTTAGCTATCACCTTATATGAGATGTTGAGCATTGTTATCGACCGCCAATTGCTGACTCTCAATCTTGACTGTTTTTTGGGAAGAGTTTCAGTATAACTACATTCACATCAGCAGATAGAGCTCCCTTAGACACTGCATCATTGGCCATATTTACTAAATTGGATTTGAGTGAATCCAATTAGACACTGCCTCGTTGGCCATATTTACTAAATTGGATTTGAGTAAATCTCAAAAATGTAAGAAAAACTCGACCGTGAACCCATCCATTCCAGGGGCATGGTCCTTCTTCATTTGACTTAAGGCATCTCCATCACCGAGAACGGTCTAGAGACTCTTAAGCTTTCCTCCATAGTTAGCTTAACATTCACAGGTTCTAGAGAAAGATGAGCAGCTTGTCTCCAAGATTCATCGTCATCTCGCAGACCGACGGTTTCCCAACCACCATTGCCAATTTTGATTTCAAAACCTCTGATAATTTCCAGAACTCCATAACCAAATTTTCCTTGCCATCTTGAACCCTATCAATGTTGTCGCAAACTTGCTTCTCGTTTATTGCCTGGAAGAACATTTTTGAGGGATAGTCTCCCACTTGCAGCTAGTGATACAATCCCACTCTGCCTTCCTAAGCTCCATGGCCTTTACAACCTCTTTGCATTCAACCAAGAGAGATGCTAATACGGGATCTCTTGGAGACGTTAGAATTGGATGATGTAGAGACTCACTTGTTCTATCGAGGTGGGACTCTTCCTTCCTGCATTTCAACTTCTCCTACTTAGACCAGGCTTTTGCCAAAATGTGGATTCCATGGATTCCAGCATCCCACTTACTGCATGGATCTTGGATCCCCTTCATGCTATTTTGCCAAGTCTCCTTAATCCTTTTGTTGAAATCCTTATCTACTAGTAGCAATTGATTATTGAATTTGAAAGGGATATCATACGAAGACTATAGGATCGAGAATGACCAAGAGACTAGAGCATGATCAGAGACACTTGGACAACTAAGGTACCTCCCCCTCATCGAGGCTTTCGACCACCATCCTTCATGAGAACAGTAAAGCCTGTGTATCCTAGTGGCTCTAAATGACTCCCCTTTCCTTTTGTTATGCCAAGAGAAACCTGCAAGATCCTCCTAGTCTAGCTCTTTACAATCCACTCAACCTCAATTCATGCAGACTCTCCCACCTTTGCTTCCCCCTACCCATGATACATGCACCAGCATGGGATCTATCTGTTGCCTTGTATAGCATGTTCCAGTCTCTGCCTGCTAACCAAAACCAATGCACCACTCATTTCTCCCATCATATTGACCTAGAGGCAGCCCTATTCGGTGCATAGATGCTAATAACGTGAAAATAGAAACCACTCAAACTAAGCTTAGCCACCACGAACTAGCTTGAGCTGTTCCGAAAGACTTCTTGAGGATTAAGTGAGCTCCTAGCTAGAATAGCTGAGCCTCCCCTTCCTCTGACTGGTCAATTAGCCAAACCTGTGTACCCCATCTGTTTGAATGCAAACCACAGCTCATCATGCTCACCACACTTACACTCCTATAGCAACAACACTATCGGTTCACGATTTCTCACTACTGAAAGGCATCTACTCTATTTCTCCTTACCGTAACACCCCTGTAAGTTATATGACATCACCATCACCCTGGATGTAAGAGCTACACTCCTCTTACTGTGCGAAGGACATGTTTGCATCATGCAAAAAATGAAAGTGGTTTTCTTCCCAGCATGAAGGCTTCTTGCAATGTCCTTGATCCTCTTTGGCATGGACCAAGCACTTCGAATTTGATATAAAATCCTAATAGGGTTCCTCTCCTCCAGGACCCTTTGGTGTCCATTCGCATCCGACATGTCTACATCAACCTCCCCCGGGGCGTCTCCACTGCCATCTCCCTTTCCTTAATACAATCAACCCATGCATCACTCCCCTTTTCATCCAAAACCCCAAGAATAACCGCTTCTTTTGTAGAAGGAATCGTGCCTGCATGGACCACCCCTAGTTGGCTCTCATCCTCGGCCCATCAGCCAAGCCCCTCTTGATAACGGAAGTGAGAGAGGGAGAGAGAGAGAGAGAGGATTGCACACGATATAGATACTTGTACATTAAGTGTATTGACAATGAACATGAAGATATACATGTGCACCCCTTAGGGTTAGGGTTAGGGTTAGGGTTTGCCCCTATGCCCTATGTGGATAGTGCAATTTACACTATCTTTAACGCCCCCTCTTAAATTGCATTGGGTAAGTGGACGGTGCATGTACAAGACCTATTTGTGGATTTCGTGTGGTGCATATGTTATCATCCAAAACCAAAAAGAAAACTGAAAAAGAAATCAGAGTAGTATGTGCGTATGTGAGCACAGTGACTACGTAGCAGAAGCATGTACAACGAGTACAACTATGTACAAGATGTGCATTTTTCCCTATTAAGTTGTGTGTCATCCTTCACCTTTGGGAATAAAACCCAAAAGATAGCCCAAAAGGAAGAGGAAGGAAATATGCAAAATGTCAAGTCCACTTGGATCAAAGACTAGTCGATCGAATGATGACTGCATGAATGACAGTGTGTATGGCTGCGTGCTGAACATCTCAAAGTTGAACATGCCATAAGTCACCGTGGACTATGTAGCTACTTTGTAGAAGAGGCATCCAGATGTGAGGCTAGTTAATGTAGCTATGGTGATGTGATCCAATAGGTTACGACATATGAGGGTGTCACCAACCCAAAAGAACTGACAGCAATATGAGAGCTATGCTGCAATAATGTAATCTCTATCAAATGATGCGGGGTTGAAGAAGTTTCATAGTCGATGTGGACAGAGTGATCCAGGGGCTGAAAATCTAGGGCCAAAGGTGCAGGTATGATATGCTACTCTACTGAATAAGAGTCCATACAAATGACAAGGTATAGGAACCTGTCCAACTTGTATGCACAACTGTCATGAGCTGAAGATCATCTGATACGTGCATAGCTAAACATCCATCGACATGGGATGTAGCATCTGTCAAAGGCTCCTCGAGAGAACGAGCTGACAGTATAAAGGCCTAGAAGCCTGAAATACAACTGAAATTGCATAAGATGTCCTTGAGGCATATGCGGTGCTGAATATTGATGAAGGGACTGATCTAAAGTTGTGGATCCAACCACTAATCTGCATCAAGTATGGACTGTATACGATAGCCATAAGTGCATGTTGAAACACTGAGTCTCCCCAGGTTGCGTTATGGGGCTGAACCTGATGATGTCCACTACACTGGGGCAGGACCGCACTGATGCATAGGTATCCTCGTGCTGAGGAACAGTGATGGATGTTGGAATGGAATCACCTGAAGAGTTGAATGCATAGTGGCATGTATCTCTGCATGCGGTAGAAGATGTGAGTGCTTCGTGTTGAGAATTTACCTCCTGAATAACTACATGATCATAGGTAAACTCATACTGAGTAGATGAGACTGCCTAGTGCTGAGGACTTACTGCTGTCAAATATGCTTCGTGATCAGGGCTTACTGTGCTGAATGTGCCTCATGCTGAGGGCTTACCGAGAAGTGTGCCTCATGCTAAGGGCTTACCGAGGAACGTGCATGATAAAAAACTATAGGATAATCCATGCTAACATCTGAAGCATTTGCGTATGCATTTGATTTGTCAAGGCCAATGAGGCTCGAGTCTGCATCATAGATTAGTACATACCCTGTGGCAACAAATGGTCGAAGAAGGTTCTCTTTCCACTCATGGATCTCGTCCAGAGTCATGATTGGTGTATCATGAACTCTGTGATGAGAATAACTCCATGCTGGAGGCAATCTGGTGCTATGTGATGAGAATAACTCCATGCTGGAGGCAATCTGGTGCTATCTGGTGTCTACCCATGAGAACACTGTGTGTGAGCTACCACTCTTTGGGGGCTTACGCTGAATGGTAAAAAATCAAGTCATGTGAGAACTGAGTATGCCAAGGATCAAGCTTGTAGTAGGGTGATGACAACTACATGTCGGGAGTAGCCAAGAGACTATACAAGGCTGATGTATGTGTGCAAGAACCAATGCCAAAAATAGTCAACAAATGTGATTGTACATGGGTGGCAAATGTGCAACAATCCTGAATTTGAGGAAGATCACTTTGCCAAGTGTCACACTGAGTGATGAATTGCCAAATGCCTGTGAAGAGAGTGGGAGAGAAGTAAGGAGTCTCACTTGTAGCTTTCTCACATACACAATGGGAGAATACACACAAGGTGGAGGCTAAAAACAGTTTTCCTCTTCTTAGTTGTGAAAGCCAAAAGAACTCTCTCTAAGTACAAAAGGAATAGGTGAACCCTATATGTGGGTCTTAAACCAAACTCAACTAACCTAGGTAGCACACTAACTGAGCCACTAACTAGAGTACATAAAGATAGCTGTCATCCAGCTATTATTCATGGGCGGTGTACCAATCGCATCTGCAGCTAACAAGTCGGTAACATAAATGCACAACAGTCACCCTGGCATATCATGAGTGGAGCTCGATATCTCAACACTCCCCCTCGAGCTCAATCCTAATTCCTGCACACCAAGCAGGTCTCTGAACTTACGCAGCTTCTTTATGCCCAATGCCTTCATGAATATGTCAGCTACTTGATCATCTGTGCTGACATAAACTAGATCAATAAAACCTACTAGAACCTTCTCCCGCACATAGTGATAATGCACCTCAATGTGCTTTGTTCTAGCATGATAGACTGGGTTATTTGCCAAGTATATACTGCTCATGTTGTCACAATAAATGACAACTGCCCCATCTGTAGACTAATGCATATCATAAAGTAGCTTATGCAACCAAGCTGCCTCACATGCAGCCATTGCTGCACCCCTGTACTCAGCCTCTGTGCTCGACAAGACAACTGTAGGCTGTTTGTTGCTGCTCCAAGTGACTGCAGCACTCCCAAAAGAGAACACATATCCACTGGTAGATCGTCTATCAAAAATACTACCAGCCCAATCAGCATCAATGTATCCATGCAACTATATCTGAACCCCAGTCTCATAAAATAGTCCATACTGCAATGTGGACTTCACATACCTCAGTATGCGTCTAGCCGCATCCAAATGCAGTTTCCTTGGAGCTTGCATAAACTGACTTACCAACCCAACAGCATAGCTCAAATCTGGCCTGGTAATAGTCATATAAATCAAACTTCCTACTATGCGTCTGTACATAGTAGGGTCTTCCCAAAGCTCACCTGCATCTACGCTCAACTTCACATTCTACTCCAAAGGAACTGAAATAGGCTTATAGCCTGTCATCCCATATTTGGACAGCATGTCCAATCCATACTGCCTCTGTAAGAGCCATATCCCACTTGTGGATCTAATCACCTCAATGCCCAAGAAGTAACACAGCTCTCCCAAATCCTTCATCTCAAACTTCTGCTTCAATAGCATTTTCACATGAAGGATATCTTCATCACTATCACCTGTGATGATCAAATCATCAACATAAATGACAAGCAGCATAATGCCTCTCTCTGTTTTTCTCACATAAAGTGAGAAATCTGCCTTGGAAATCTGAAAGCCAATAGTGACAAGATATTGTCTTATCTTGTCAGACCATGCTCTGGGTGCTTGCTTCAAGACATACAAGGCTTTCTTCAACCTGCAAACAAACTCAAGATGAACAGCATGCACATAACCTGATGGCTGCTCCATATAGACCTCTTCTTGCAAATCACCATGCAAGAAAGCATTCTTTACATCCATCTGATGTAAAAACCATCCCTTTGATGCAGCCATAGTAATGACTGCTCTTACGGTTGCCATCCTTGCAACCGGACTGAATGACTTGCAAGCCCTGCTCAACCATTTGACCAACAGAAACTAGGTTCTTGGTGACATTCGAGACATGAAATACATCAAACAGGTATTTCTTTTTCCCATCCTGCATAGACAAAGGAATTTTACCAATCTGCACAATAGGATGTGCAGTATCATCATTAGTCTCCACAAATCCTGGTCTTTCCATTTTCCTTACATCCTGCATCCATTTTGCATGACCTGTCATGTGGTTTGACGCACCTGAGTCAACATACCACACATCACTGCTTTCTTCTTCAATTAGAAGAGCAATCAACTCCTCAAAATCAAGAAATTTTTCACGGATGGCAATGGATGTCCGAAATTGTGCATAATCCTTTCCTAAACCATTCAAGGTTACAGAAACTAGATCATCATGTTCCACTGGCGACCCAATGGAAGCAAGTGCATCTGCAATCTTCTTCACCTTCATGTGGTAGTCATTGATGCTCATTTTTTCTCTCAGCACATTATGCAACTCCTGCTTGAGTTGCATTTTCTTGGCTTGTGTATTGGTGCTATACATTTTTATCAAAGTATCCCACGTCTCCTTCGGCGTGCTTGCATCCTGAATATGCACAATCATAGAATCTGAAATACTGATAGACAGCAGTACATAACATTTATGGCTCTCTCATGCTTTCAACTCCTGTTGATTGGGAACATTAGGAATAATTGGTTCTTGTTCAGCTCCAGTAATGAACTCCCAATAGCCTTTTCCCGTAAGGAAATTCGTCATTCTAAACTTCCATGCTTAGAAGTTGTTCTTGTCAAGCTTTTCAGTGACTATCTATGAAAAAGCATCAAACACCATTACAAAACACTGCAAAAAACACAACTTCTGTCTCACAAGGGCAAATCTGCAAAACTAACGAAAGTGGTATTTGACCACACAGTCACTTCCTAGTGATGATTATGCATCAACATGCAATAAGAATGATTTTGTCACTCCCAATATCTCTGCGCACAAGCATACAATGCAATTTCTGCAGCAACTTTTCACCGACCTACGGAACAGTGGTCGCACAGCAAAAACAGGACACTTTTCTAAGTGCCTGCAGAAAACTTCTGCCACTAAAACAGGCCCTGAAATGGCCTCGAATCAAAAAAATAATGTCACCTAGTGCTTTGCCCTTACCCGCAGCATATATTGCCCTCTCGCCACACCACGAAGGGTGTCCCAATCTGAGACAGTGCACTCTTGCACTTTTCAGCTATGCTACCTGCAGAGATTTGCTCCCAAACTCCAAAAAGGAAAGCAACACTGATCCTCTTACCAAGACACCACGAACTTGGTTTGCTTTCTTGAGCTCCTTACCATGAACCAAGTTCTAATACCATGTGAAGAGAGTGGGAGAGAAGTAAGGAGTCTCACTTGCAGCTTTCTCACATACACAATGGGGGAATACACACAAAGGTGGAGGCTAAAAACAGTTTTCCTCTTCTTAGTTGTGAAAGCCAAAAGAACTCTCTCTAAGTACAAAAGGAATAGGTGAACCCTATATGTGGGTCTCAAACCAAACTCAGCTAACCTAGGTGGCATACTAACTGAGCCACTAACTAGAGTACATAAAGATAGCTGTCATCCAGCTATTATTCACGGACAGTGTACCAACCACATCTGCAACTAACAAGTCAGTGACATAAATGCACAACGGTCACCCTAGCATATCACGAGTGAAGCTCGATATCTCAACAATGCCAAGAGAACTAAATTGGTGTTAGTGAGTGAATGTGTATACCGATGATAGATCTAATGGGACTGATGCTGCTGGGAGCTAATCGGGTAATGTGGCAATGGCTTGCTTGGCTTGGTGGAGTTGGATCTCCTCTATGGCGGTGCTAGTCTACAGCTAGACTACACGCCGAATTGCAAAATGCAGCAAATGAATTTTATCTTAATTTATTTTAAGTGTTGGGTGTGCTACAAAGGATAGGCCAAATTTTGCCCAAGGAGAGGGTCCAAACTTTGTCCAAGGAGGAGGTCTAAATGGATGAGGTGTCACAGTGGTGGTGTGGCAATGTGTGTCACATGCAGAAATGCAAAAGTGTGCCTGTGTGGAGAACAGTGCCTAGGAGACACTCTGCTCACATGGATGCTGACTGCCAGGCTGATGGTGGCAGGATGCTTCCCTATCTGCTCTACTCTCGGCTGCCTTTTCCTTCATGTTGGAGCCTACCTAGAATCAGAGGACTTCAACATCGTTCGACTCATTTATGACTTTTTAAACATCGATCGAAGAAGTTTTTTCTCCCATGGCTCGAGCTTCTTTCATGCCCAAGAGGTTCTCAGATAGTCATCCATTCGCTTCGGTGTGCCAAAGTGTTAGCCTAGTTTTTTAAATCTAATAACATCAATAACTCATGCCCATGAGGTTTTCAGATAGTCATCCATTCGCTTGGGTGTGCCAAAGTGTCATCAGTTCAGCCTAGTTTGTTGCATCTAATAACATCAATAGCTCTAACTAGTAGCCGGAGATGTTCAATTTAAGTTAGAAACCTCTTCTAATAGTCATTATGAACGCAACGTTAGCCCGTCTAGGTGGTTATATACAATTATATATAAGGGCTTCATGCCTCAATGTAAAAAGTATTAGTTTAGCTTGTATGAGAAGTTCTTGCTCACTTGATGCGGGCCTTGAGTTGTAGACTCCATGGAGACATTGGAAGATTTGGCAATTCTCATCAGTCATTTTTGTTTACTTCATTTAATTCTATTTATCTTTGCCAGCTCTTTTTTAGTTCTATCGATACTCGTACGCTCATGCTATTCTGACTCGCTGTAATGTCACATGCATGTATGCAATCTCTGTTCATCTTGTTACTTGGCCAGCACTAGGACGTTTTTTCAAATTCTGAAATCCTGTGCTTCCACATGGCACAATATACACCCTTAGATTTTTTAAATTCTGAAAGCCCAAAAGCTTTGAAAGCTTTTGAAAAGCTGCGTAAAAAGCCAAGGCAAAACCTTTAAATATAGGCGAAACGGACGAACGTAAGCCAAAAACAACGTAGATTGCTTTATGAAGGCTATTGGTTTGTTTCAAATTCTGAAATCCTGTGCTTCCACATGGCACAATATACACCCTTAGATTTTTTAAATTCTGAAAGCCCAAAAGCTTTGAAAGCTTTTGAAAAGCTGCGTAAAAAGCCAAGGCAAAACCTTTAAATATAGGCGAAACGGACGAACGTAAGCCAAAAACAACATAGATTGCTTTATGAAGGCTATTGGTTTGTGAAGAGACCCTCACGTATTGGCTTTCGAATGTTCACGTGCCGTCACCATAAGGTTTGCTCCTGCTTATACTGAAGCTTGTATCGAGCCACTGCCCATGAATCTCCTTCGTTATGCTTTCTGTGTCTTTGAGAGGTTCAACGAAGCTTATGGCTATAGATCGGTCTGTTTAAATTGTTGATGAACTTCAGCGAATTGGGAATCGATGGAAGGATCTAGGGACTTAATTTTGTAGTCGGAACATGGGCTTGCAACGAGAGATCCTCTAGTTCTTTAGCTATAATTTCTACAATTGCTTCTAATTTTGATCTGCAATTCTCGGGCACTAATGATCATGTGCAACGTTTGGGTGGGTAGGAGTGTGACCTCTTGAGACTTTGAGTCATAGAAGAACAGCTTGCGAGAGTCAGACATCTCCATAGTTGCTTCCTCGCTTACGCTGCACACCACCTCTGTCTATCATCAATGCTTGTGCATATCCACCTTGAACATTTTCTTGCTGCAAATATATGACGAGTTCTAGTTGCCATTGGCCGTTGTTGCAACCCATGAACGTTCTTTCATCAACCATCTGGAGTTCATCGATGGACATTGTGCGCAATATTCAAGTCCATTCATAGTTACTTCATAGCTCTACATACTGAGGCAAAATCTTCGAGCTCTCTGCCGGTTCTAAAATTGTCTAGGATTCCATAATAGAGACAAAATTTCTAGACAACCTACGTTGATTCAGAATAGTGTTTAGTCGATTTTTTTGTAAGAACAGCTCGGAACTCTACAGCAACATCATGAATCTAAGCCAAAAAAAGACAGCCCGACCCTGTTGCCTAGACCTACACCATGGCCATCTCTTTGCGTCCACAATAGTGTTATACTCTTTCTGCCACTCATGTCACACATAACTTCACGTTAATTGTGGAAATTGTATTGAATCTAGAGAATTAGTAGTAGGAAGTGCAACGACCAGCCGTGGTGTCTGTATAGGCAACAAAACATGCCTCCGCCACATTCTTTGATAATGATGAAAATCATAGTTTGCTTTTTGGGTATGGGAGGCCTATTGCTGCATACATATACTCGTGCATCTAGCCGTGCATACAGTCTACGTAGTTCTAAAATCCTTCGATCCAATCTCAGATTGAGCTTCCTAACTCTAATAAAAATATGAGGCTCAAAGTTGTGGAGCTAGCAGAGGTCTTAGTTCTATCTCATTGCAGAGACTCTTCACTGTGCGGCGTGGATATTACAAAATCCCTTGCAGTAAAAGTAATGCTTTTGAAGCCTTAGGCATAACTTTGAATTCTCATAATTGCAGGACTTTTTGTGATTGAAAGCCCTGCGTGATGCTTACATCCCTTGCGTGCATGGATATTACAGAATCCTTGCATCAAAAATTTTGCTCAAAGCCACACAAGACGAGAGCCAGGACTATTTACTCATGCCAAGAATGCTTATGGTCCTCAATCCCAACTAGGTAAGAGAACTACATTCTCTTGATGGACAACCCTGTTGATTACTCTCCCCCTGGCTGCCATATACTCTATCTTCCTAAGATAGAGGAGTCTAGCCCGACTCCGTGTTGCGCTGGCTTGCCACAACCTTGTTTCGTTGTAGGTTGGGATGTGAACCCCCTTTTACAACTCAGAATTTCCAATCAATAGTGCATATAGGTCGATAGACAAAAGTACTAAAACGCTGATGAGAAATTTTGACATTCTCTAGCTCGCTACAAGCTCGCAGCATTGACAAATAATTACTAAAGGAACTAAGCCTCCAAGAGATAGATATCAGCACATGGACGATGTCTGACGTTGGATTGTGTATAGCTTTTGTGCTTGAATTTATCATCTTTAGGAAATTGCACATATGCTAACCAACATATCCAAACATGCAGAACATGAGGAATGCATATTGACTAATCATGATTGTTTTTCAGATTCCAACATTCCAGCAAAGAAATAGGCGACTTCTCGTCGAGCTGTGGACGTCACAAAGGATACTCCACATAAGTAGAATGTACGGTCATTTCAATTCTGAAATGTTTCTGCACCGTCTGTTGCTCTGGTCCGGATTAATGCGCTACACCTCCAACACTGGAGGTGACTATTCGAAACGAGGGGATGGCACGTTCCCCTATGATATATAATTTTTGGAGAGACATGTGCCGGCTCTCCACCATACATTAGGTATGGTTTTTTTTTTTTTTACACCTCATCTTGAGCACGCACACTTCTTCGCACATTCTGTTTCCACAAGGGAACATTACATTTGCTTGGTTCGACCAACATACTAATCATGTCTGCAACACTTCTGTTTTCGAGATGTTTGCAGCCTCCAAACGAGTGTCTTCTCCTAAAGGTACGCACAACAAAATGTATTTGCTTGATTCAAGTTATTTTATCAATTCTTTCACCTTCTAAAGATAGAGTTTCAATCCATTTTGTTTTTCCTGTTGCGTTTAGACAAAACCACGTGAGTGAAATTGTAGCAAAGTTTCGGATGGTTTTTATTATTAATCCCTGTAGGTGTTTAAACCCGAACATAAGACATCAATTCATGTCACGATGTAGAAATGACCACCGGAAACTCCTTCGAACATGACCATTCGTCAACGCTCAGAGCAGCCAGAGGTCGAGCTATTCAACTTGATATAACATCAAGAAAGATGTCCTTGAGGCCAGCTACGTCATCGTGGTTGACCATCACAGATAGATACAAGCAATGGGTTAGTAATTGCGCGGCTATTTTCTCTAGGCTTCAAATCTGCGGTGTCTGTGGCATAACCACGCTAGTGTCTGCAAACCAAAGGATCGTTTCTTCGCAAGGCATAGGCATCGCGAGCCACAGCGCCGCACTCGGAAACATGATACTTTTGGATGCCTGCGAGAATATGGGCATGCAAGTGACTTACTGGAAATGCCAAAGCTGCACACGAGATGCCCAGCGGAGCAGATACATTGTGCGGTTGATGCCACAGTACTCTCGGCAGTTGCTTAAAACAAACCACCTCCACATGCAACTGCTAAGCATCATAGATATATCCATTTCAGTTAGCACGACTGCAAATGCAATTGCTCGTGGCACACTTGATCGAAGGTCACTTCTAGACAATCCTCTGATATCTTGGCGAAACGTCCCACTAAGCTCGGCTCAAGAAATCGTGACGAACGAGCTGTCAGTTGTGCTCGCATACAACATCGAGAACAATCCAATATTGCGCAAGTACAATTCTTTAGCAAAGCGTGCAGACATCAAGATGGGTATGTGCATCTTGAGTCCTCAAACCATTGCAGGTATCTTGGAACTACACGATGAGACAGCTCCCTTCGAGTTAATGTCAATAGCGGAATCTCAGCCTGAGCTCCTGCTTTTGCAAAACATGGTGGACCCCGCGAACCATCGCGCCTTTGATGCAAGGGACAAGCATGAGTTTGCCTCCATACAGCTACGAGGTACAGAAATGCTTTCAGAGAGGGTCGCTTCATTCCACGTCGACGGAGTAGCAGCAGCTGGCAGTGCGTGCGTTGACATAACCATGGAGTCAGCAGTGTTCCCCTTCCTATTCCCTTTCGGACGGGGCTACTATGATGGCTGCATACAGTTCAGCAACTATGTGAAAATGAGAATATGCACCTTATTCTCTATCTACACGCTCTACAAGCCGTACTTGTTGATCATGTTCTAGTTAAAACAGGCAATGATGATTGCCACTTCAAGCAACTCTACATGCTTGCAATGAGACATCGACCAATATAGGAAAGCCAACCCTGCCACGACCGATGAAGACGCAATGAGACACATGCTTCGCTACAGCATGCCATCAACAATGCCGGGGTCCCCATCGTGGCATCGACGGCAACTGAAGGACCTCATAACGATGGTCGATGCTTGGGGCCTCCCAGATTGCTTTCTGACATTCACTGCAGACGAGGTCACCGATACACGGTGGCAAGAAATTAATGTGATTGAGAGCATCGCAACACATTATAATGCGCAATTCACCTTGGAAGGACTGTCCTGTTGAATGCGTGCCACTTTTCCACGCACGCTTCCACATGTTCATGCGCAAGCATTTGCTTTCATCCGACGGTCTGCTTGTCTGAATACAACACCATGTCGTTCGTTATGAGATACAAAACAGGGGCTCCCTACACGCCCATGTCATATTGAGGGTCCACCATGATGACCGTCAGCGAATTGCAAATGAGATTGCGGCTTACGTCCCCAGGGACGAGGCCCTGGATTCTCGAAACACAAGGTTGCGAGAACTAGTTCTCAGGAAGCAGTTGCACATATGCAGGAAAGCGTGCTACGTCGGACCGTCACACCACAGTTGCAAGCACGGCTTCCCTTTCGCAACACAGCCAGAATATGAACCCATCCTCGACCCTCTAACGCAACGTTGGTTGTATTACCGGCCGGGACATGAGCACCGAAACGTCGTCCCTTACCACCCTACCGTGTTACTGTTGTGGGGTACACACATGAACATACAGCGGGTGACAAACTCTTCAATCTCTCACTACCTCCTCAAGTACGCGATGAAATATGAACCAATGGGCAAACTGAACATCCGTTCAGAAGACGCCTCGCGTTTGGGGTTGCAACATCTCGACGAAGTAAAGTTGAAACTCATCGCCGCGAGCCTCCTATCAAAACCAACCTCTCCAATAGAGGCCGCGCTAAAACCAACAATCACAAGGAGCGAGACCGTTCACTATGTCGACTCCTCCCCACCATCTCTAAGACAACGCATCATCTCGCGAAACAACGTCACCCTGCACCCGATCAACATATACTGCGGGAGACCGAGCGTCATCGAGGATAGCACGTTCTACGATTACCATAGGCAATATGTGATCCGAAAGCCCAAGGAAACGCAACGTGGAACGGTCGGTCTTGACCTCTTAGGCAACAGGATCGCAAAATGTGAGCGAGTAGTCAGATTCACTGACTACCACCCTGGACATCAACCAGAGGGGTACTTCTACAACATGCTCTTGCGAAAACTCCGCTTCAGGAATGAAACGGAGCTCATATCACCTGCCAACATAGCTGGATCCTACTTTGTCGAATGCCAAATGCGCGGCCTCATATTAAGCAACGAGAACCTCGAGATGTATGTGACCGAATACACGCAAAGGAACTTGCTAGCAACTGACCACATGGACCAGTTGATCAATATGATATTGCAAAAGGTTGCGATCATCCGAGACTGCCCGATGGAAGCGCCTAACATCGACTAGCAAACCGTCGAAGGGCCAACACGCGCGAGGATGTTGGAAAAAATGGCCGAGTTTCGCATCGTCGCCAATGCCGCATTGACAGTAGAACAACAAAGAGTCTTCGAAAGCCTAGCTTCAACAAGCTCGAGGCTGCACGTTGTCTGTGGAACACCAGGTAGCGGCAAAAGCTTCTTGATACGGTACTATGTTTCGCATCTGGTAGCGTAAAACAAAACGGCAATACTCTGTGCATCAACAGGGGCGGCTGCGACGCGACTGAGCGGGATTGCAACCACTGTACACTACCAATTCAAGATCCCTGTGCGCAGCAGTCAGTACCCACTGAACATCCATGAGACGGATGAGCGACACCTCGCAATCAAGGAAGCCAACGCGATCATCATTGACGAGATGTCCATGCTAACAAGGATGACTTTCGATCTCGTGATAAGACAAACCGTCAATGTGACTAATGGCACATTGCATGAGCCATTCAGACACAAAATGCTCATAATTTTTGGTGACCTGGCGCAATTACCGCCAGTCTGCAAACACCGCGAGGATCTCTGTGAGCCGTGCCACATCACGTCCTCCGTGCACTGGGCTCAAGCGAAAATGTACCACATGCAATTCTCGGTGCGACATGCACGAGACATGCCGTTCCTGGCATTCTTGCATACCATAAGACTCAGGACGCCCACAACTGACGAGATTTCTGACTGTTTGGGGTAGTGCATTGTCGACAAGGTGCATGCCACTTCATCGATGCCGAAACAATCATCATTTGCATGCACAGAGTCGATGTCGCTACCTTCAACGATGAGCTTGTGGAGAAATTCAACACTCCCGAGATGATTGTGCATGTTCAAATACACAGTAACGCCGCGAGCGAACCAGCTCTCAAAGAATGGTTGGAGGACAAAAGCTTCAACGAGATAGGAAAAATTTGCGTGGGGGCGAAGGCAATGATAACGAAAAACATCGACCTCGCAATAGGTGCCGCAAATGGAGCAATGTGCAAAATCAAGAGCATCAATGCAACTAGCAGGGGAGAAATCAACGGTATCACTGTCGTCGAGGACACAACAACGACCGTGCTCACATTACGACGCTCGAAGCATCAGCGAAAGGCAATAAATGGAAAATGGTTCCACAAGTCCACATTTCCACTAACCCTAGCATACGCTATTACGGGACACAAATCCCAAGGCGCAACCATATCCAACAAAGCGCTGCTCATATTTCGAGGAGTGTTTGCCCCTGGCCTAGCATACGTGATGTTGTCCAGAGTGACTGAGAGGACGAGGCTACGCATACTACATTGCCCACATCCAGACATATTCAGACCAATTCCACGAGAGTTCTCACAACCGACAACACAACCACGCGCATAAAGGTATTTACTACCAGAGATTGAAAAAGGCAGAGACAAGTCATGAATATGTTGCGTCAAACATGCGTGCAAGGAAAATGGTTTTAATATCTTGTCTGTTGTCGAGAACAGGTGCAGAGAATCAGAAAGCTCGGGACATTGCAGCATAAGACATGGACGCAGACAAGGTAAATTCCACCAGCATGAAAGAATCTTTTTTTCTTGAAGATTTAAAAAGATGGCTCATTTGAAAAGACGGTGTAATAAGTCGTGCCTGCAAGCAGCTATTTGAGCTATACAAAAGCAACGCGAAGGCTACAAAACCTCCACCAGCAAAGAGGAGGTTCTTCCTAACCACAAAGCAATTCCGGCTAGCAAACAATGCAGGAGAACGTCCAAGAGCTTACATCAACGGCTTCAACATGTATGCGGAACTACGCGACTTCATTAACAACTGCAATAGGCGTTTGCCAGCTAAAAGAGAGACGGGAGGCTTGAGATTCGCAAATGGTACGTAAGGCTTTCGAAAATTAAAAAAATCGCAACAATTGAGAAAAAGAATTAACAAGTTGCAAGAACAACAAACTCATCATGGATTGCACTTCTCCTGCAAGACTCCTCAAAGAGATCCTTGTCGAGCTTGACATTGAGTTCGAAGAGACCGATAGGATGATGCAAAGTTTGGAGGGGCAGAAGCTACTAGACACGAAGACGAAAGGGATCACAGCGTATGCGTGCGAGCTGCTGCATTACGGGTACAACATATCCTTGGAGTTGCTGAGGGACACGACGCGCAATCAAGGAACGGCTATACTTGAACAATTCATGGAACAATTTGAAGGGATGCACGACGCGACGCACCCAGTGACGACAATGGAGAAGCTTACGTATATTTTCGACAGGGACTTATTTGAGGAGCGCTTCGGTATTGGAAACGATCCTTTAACGCCAACAGAGAAAAACCAGGGCAAGTAAATAAATGCATTCTATTATGGACGTCAGACGGAAAAAAAAAAGAACGAAAACCTCGATAACTAACGTAATTGTCAATGTTTACGCAGGTACGACATTGAAAGACACGAGCCTCCAGATGATGGAGGAGCCTCCATTGAAGCGCCCGCGCAAGGGAATCGTGCGAGCCTCGTCGTCTACTGCATCACGTGCAAGCCCAACAACAGAAAATACATAGGGAGCACAACGGACTTGCCGCGGAGGATCAAACAGCACAATAAAAAACCACCGACGAAAATGAAAGAGGACTTGCAGCGTTACAAGCCCTTCAAAGAAAATTTCGAAATCAAAGTTTTAGAAACAATAGACACTGTAGACAAGGCACGAACTTTAGAGCAGTACTACATAAGGAGCCACAACACAGTAGGTCCATTAGGTTACAACACGCTCGAGGGCCATCCGGCTAGAGCGCGAAAGTACTATTTCCTAAAGCGTAGGAACATAATTTGACCCAAAAATAAACATTTGTGCCTTCGAAAAAAGGAATCCAATGAAGTTGCAACTGGTGCTGGAACTTTTGTCGTACATGCAATGCAGCTTTGGGTTTGGATTATTCCTGTCACAGTTGCATGCTTCTGTCTCAATTTGGTTTTCATTTATTATTTATACATTTCTGAAATACATCTTCCCGTCGTTCGCTCGAAGTGGAATGACAATAGATTTGTTTACAGTGCAAAGAATAGGAATTTGTCTTCCTCCGAAAAAAAAAAAAACTACATTTTACTGTCGACATGAACAACATCAAGTGCAAGCAGGACTGGATGATAACGAAAACTCTAGAAATGGTTGCATGCAATTGAACATCAATCTTCTGCATCATTTCTGACAACGTGACTCATGTGAACCTCAACAAGATAGCAAAAGAGAGAAGTATTCATCAAGAGCCTAGCTGACCAAGCAATCTAGTTTTGTTAATGTAGCATCCATCCCGTTAACAACAATCGTTATTGTCTTTGTGAAAAATTAACTCTAAGGGTTGCAAACTGTCAGATAAATTGTCGATGTTATGCAATGCTTTGGAGCCACCAGTTGGTTGTTGGTTCATTTGCAATGCTCTTACTGTCTTTGTGAGTTGAAGGGTTGTTATAGAGTTCCTTCGTTTCGTTTATCAATGTTACACTGTGGTGGGACAAGCTGGGCTCTTCTTCTGTTCCTCGTTGCACTACCGTTCATTCCTACCAAAATTTCCAAGTCTCTACTGAAATTTTTGCCAACCTTCTCTCTAAACATGTTCAATCCAACATTAATTTCATTGCTTTGGCCTTGAGGACCACCATATCCTCCTCTCATGCTCATCTCGGTCACGATCCAAAGTGCGTCCTATGGTAATGTCCATTTGACAATCCTGCTGCTGGTCTAACCTTCAACGCATCAAGAAAAGAAGCCCCTCATTCCAAGGCCTTGCCTCTGCCTACTACCACCAACTAGACGTTGTCACCAAATCTTCTTGGGCCCATTTCTGATTCACTCTCACCTTAACGTTTGGGAGAATTGACACAGTCAAGGATGCTTTGCCCCAACTCCTTAATTCTTATCATCTTCCTCAGGAGAGAGCTTCTCAAGTCGGCATCAAGCTAGCTTACCTTCTGCTGTGCAGTGACGCCAATATGCTGGAGGGTTTGAAACTCTTTTAAAGGCCTCTAACTTTTCCCAATGCAATCAGGAATACGGTCCTAAAACGTTGAATGAGGCTCTGGTCATTGATCAATGAATTGACTTTTCCTCTTCCAGAATGAGGCTCTGGTCATTGATCAATGAATTGAAATTTCCTCTTCCAAGTTTGCCTCTAATGTTCTGGCTCTTCCACCCTCCGGGAATTTCTAAGAAGGTTCAGTCCTTTTGATGGGTGGAAAGCCCAACTCCATACGATAGCTCCACCCGCATCACAGTGCCCCGTTTGGCAGCTCATGTTCCAGACCTCCTCTTATCTCCCCAGGCAAAAGCGGAATATACATCGTTAGTCCTTGAAAAATGTAGTGTAGAAGTACGAGGAGATGTTTTGTAACAGCCTCTTTTCATTGTATGGAAGATACGTACAGGCAACTTTTACAGTAAATTAAAAGACATGTCTAGCTCAATTTCAACTTTCACAAGAGCTGAGATATCCGTCTAAAGCACAGTAATGCTTACAATATAACTTCTATTAGCATGATTATCAAGCCGACGTGAGACAATCCCAGCTATGAAAGCCAACAAGTATTATGCGGGTAAAACTACATTACAAGAATAAGCACAATGCAAGCGCTACCATAATCCCCCCCGAAGACTCGTCCGCTTAAAGGTTTAGACATGAGCTCAGCTGAAGAACTACAAACGAATCAGAGTACATCAGACTATGCTAAGTGCTCCTGGAGATGCGAATTTGGATAAGGCATTCGAGAACCCACGTAGCTTCCACAGTACACATTGCACAGAGTAGGGAAGGCTTGAGATTCAAGCTCGACGGTTTAGCATTTGCACTTTTAGAGGAACCCGATCAGGAAGATCTGACAGAAAACAAACTTCAATGGATTCTCTCTCTCTCTCTCTCTCTCTCTCTCTCTCTCACAGACGGTAGACGCTAAATTTCTCTTTCTAGCTCCCTTAGGGAAGAGAAGCCTAAAACCGGCTCATATGTTCCCATTTGAAGCTCCACGAGTCCTACAACAAAACTTCTTTGGCGAAACGGTGCACGGGCTTTCACGGCAACAGATTTAGAGCAGACGAAGGAAAAGAGAGTAGAAAAACGCGGAGACACAAAAATTAAAACGTCCAAAAATCAAAACTGAAGCGGAAGCTCAGCTGAAGCAGACATGTAAGAAGGGGTCACGCCAAGCCAGCTATCAATGGAGGCAAGCTCAGTGGCACACCTCCTAGAGTGTTATTTGCAGAGCGGACAAGGATTCATGTCACAGCTAGTCCTTCAATAGAACTGCTCTTTGCAATCCTTCCACCATTGCACCGGTTCTCAAAACAAAACATATTTTTTATCGCCCTTTCCCCTTAAATCCTCTCCCCTCTCCTTAAACCCTAACCCTAACATCTTTTCACGGTTTTCAATTATTGTTGTCAATTTATACTTGGAAGTTTGTGTGGAGAGAGAGAGAGAGAGAGAGAAAGAAATGGAAATTTTGTCTCGGATATTAATAGAATTTGTGCAACATCTCAGGTGTGAATTGATGTATCGAACTCACGATCAAGTGCCGAAACTCCTATGGGTTGGTCTTTGGAGTATTGCCACCCTCTTTCAAGGAGTAACTCAATTGTTGATTTTAGAGCTCAAAGTCCTATCCAAGAAAAAGGTCACACAAGGTAATGGATGCTAAATCTCTCAGATTACCGACAATAAAGACGTTGATTAATTTGTAGAAAGTGTCGTTACCTTGTTGATACCAAAAGAAGAAGGTGCACATGGTGCAACAATTCTCTCTCCTGCTTGTTTTTTGCGTATCATTTTTTGAACTCGCATTTAGACAAAGTGCAGTAGGGGTGTGAGCAGTAAGATAGTCACATTGAGTGGAAAGAAGGAATCTAAGCACAAGCAATGGACTGCTAAAAATTTAAAAAGGATTCAAGGAATCTATGCCTAAACAATTTAAGATTCCCATAATTTGTCTTTTAGTGGTTATGCGTGTGCATTTATATTTATCTAACTATATTTATTTGTTTGGTGCCACATGGCACTCAAAGAAAAATGCTAAGCGTCACTCCCTCCTTGCAACCTCTCTGTGCCTTGCCCAATAGTTCACAAGACTACAAGATGAAGTGCCTAGGAAAATAGTTCATGTTACTGAGGAAGGAAAGATTATATATGAGGCCACGCTTGAGTGGGTGAAATAAGCTAACGGTGATAAAAAACCTCTATTCATTTAGACCTATCTAAGGTTTCTAACCTATCGAAGATGGGTCATGCTACTTGTTGGATATAAAAGAGAAGGCAAACGATTTTTTAATAAGCATTGGGCTATTCAAATTTCAAAGGCACATTTTGTAGGATGATCTCCATAAATTGCAATTTGAAATACAATTTTTTTAACAATTACAAGTGGAAATTAACAAAAGGAGTTTCAATCCTCCACTATAGCACTACCTCTAAGGAGGCAATGATAATTAACTTAATTGCATTTATCATTAGCGAACGTTCACTCATGTCAAACACAAAATTTTTGTCTTTCAATGACTAGTAAATTTCCTTGGGTTGATACATCAAAACTCTACGTCATGTGGAAGAGTCCAAAATACAACTCATATAGACAATGTAAGAGGGTGAATATACTAAGGTGGGTAAGTAGGCTATGGTTTTAAAGCTTGAAGCAGATTCTACATGGGTTACATGCATCTAGCTCCATATCAATCGCTCATACTTGCATTTCTTGATAAAATTGCATTTCATTATATTGAATTACTGATTTAACCCATGCCACATGTAACCACTAACTGAAAACTCAACTTGAATCTTATTATTTTATCTTTGTTCTCAAAAGACAAGAACATAAAGTAAAATTATGGACACAAGACAACACATAAGGTCCATCAAACCCTAACCTCCTTGCAAATGTGAAGTGTAGTGCCTTTAGTATTTTATATATACAAATCATGGGTAGGTATCTCATCATTGTATATGTGTAAATGTATATGTGTGTATTATATATATTAGTGCAAAACCCATGGCTTGCCATAAACAAAATCCATAAGAATGGCAAAGGACTAGGACCTTATCAATCAGCTCCACATTATTAAAAAGGAGAACGTAAGTGTGTGTCACGATAAGGATGGATGGAAGATTATGGACAATAGAAGGTGAGAGTGACAGAATGGTTTTAAACCACCCTTGAATTAATTGGACAATACCGAATCTTGCTGGGTGGATTCAGTTCATGCATGCTGAATTCGTTATTGTAAATCGAATTCTTGGTGGGTGCAGTTAACAATTGAATGTTGTGAAAGGGACGCATTTGGGTACCCAGAGTCATTGAATGGAGGTAGTGTCTGCAGCATTGACATGTGTGTAGGGAAATGTGTAAATTCTAATGTAGAGGATCATCCCTACACCTCCTACCACCTTCATAGATGAGGACGAATTGTTTGAAGATGAGATAGCGTATGCAATATTGACATGTCTAGTAGGAAGAATGTGTGGATCCAAATACAGACAATCCTCCCTACACCTACTCCCACCTTCATGGATACCCCTTCTCCATCATGCAGTCACCCCTCACAAGCATGCCACTATCTTCCCCTTCACCTTTTGGGATCCAAAGATCCTTCAAAATAGATCTGGCTACTTTTTGTACATATATTCATCAATCAACACCTATCTCAGCTCGATTCTCTCAACTCAATTCATTAGCGAAAAGTTGGAATATGTACTTGTCCCCAACATTTGATCCTATGGCTGGAACATCCCTCCCACATGTAAGAGATACATCACGTTGTGGAGTTTGTATTCTGAAAGGCTAGCTCCCTGGAATCACACCACACACGCCATTCTAAGAAGTGTTAGAGATATACTGCACCAATGATACAAGGATGCATGGACTCAAAAAACCTTAACTCGATTCTAATCACATGTACTCCTAGAATGAAGCATTAGCGATATACTATAGTAGTGCTACAAAAATGCATGGATTCAAAATCCCTTAGTTCGTTTCTACTCTTGATACATTGAAAGAGAAGTGAGGACCTAGGGACACATTACATAGCAATGATTACTGGATATATAATGTGGCGATATGCTAGTCTTCAAGCTAGTTGCTAAGTCTTATTCACACACATTAATCTCATAACACCATTCCAAGGGAAGTAATGAAACCCAACCATATAATTGGATTTTTCTCCAAGAGCAACAATAGCTGAGAATTGTTTGTCGATACTACTGGCCACCATCCATAAGGATCCAAGGAGCAATGCTGGAAATAGTACATGGAGTTGGCCCATTCTTACCTGCAGAGCAAACAACCACAATGCCTTTAGCCATCGCATGGAAAGTCCCAATCGCAATAGCACCTGAAAAATAGTCTACAAGGAGTGATGTTAGTAACAAAGAGAAGACATCAACCATATCTTGAATGCCAGCATCAAAACTAGTGAGGATGTCAGCGCCGATGCAATCAATTGAAAGACGTGCAAATAGTCGGCATGGTCGATTAGTTTGTGCCTTCTTTGGAAGGCTCAATCATCCTTGTAGCTAATTTCAATCTAATGGCCCACATTTAATCCAAGGGATCACGTTTTTCCAATGGTCCTAACCACTTAGTCTTGTTTACACACACACACACATTTGTGTGTGTGTGTGTGTGTGTGTGTTTTCACTAAAAAAAAATGTGTGTGTGTGTGTATGTGTGTGTTTAGATTTAATAATCCCATCAATAAATGAACGAAACAATTAATTCAATCATTTGGATAATAATAACAAGGTGCATATGAGAAATGAATAAGTTTTTATAAGAAACCTAAATTAAAGTAACTTTTGACATTATAGCAATCCAAAATTTTGTAAGGAAAGCGAGAGGACTGGCAATGAATTTTTCTTTATATTGAGTTTGCAAACTTAAGCAAAGAATTAATACAAAAGTGTCGACTCCGTCAGGTAGTCTGGGCTCCAAGGTCAGGGCCCACTTACTTGCCACCAAACCAACCAATTGTTAGAACAATGAAGTTGAATTTGGGTAGATGGGTAATGCATGTATCCCCTATCGCTTTGTAAACCAAAGAACAAGAACACACCTTTCGTAATTCTAAGATAGAAAGGAGCTTTAAAGGAATGTAAGAAAATGGCGAGGCTTTACATTCTAAAGAAATTTGAGAAAGTGAAAAAAAATCCTAAGGGGAGTAATCCTCGACCCTGAGTGGTAATTAAGGGCCAAATAAATTAATTGGCTTAAAGCTTACCAAGGTGAAAACATTAGTGAAAACTAAAGTTGGCTTTAAAGCTGACCACACTTATTAGGGAAAACCAAAATAATTTATTACAGCATACCAAGAGAATCTATCTCTTTATGTGAAAAAATTCCAAGGGGTTAGTCCTCACCCTTGTGGGAAAGAAAACTAGCAATTAAATTAAAGATGATGGGGGGTAATCCACACCCATCATTGGAAATTAAGGGCTCTAAGAATAAGGAAAAAAGGTTAAAAAATAATTGATCACTCCAATAAAGAGAGAAAAAGAAGTTTCAAATAGGAAAAACAAATGGATAAAATAGAACTTATAAAGGAAAAAGTAAAGTTATTAAGCCATGAGAGAATTAACTAGATACTTAGATAATTATTTCCATAGGAGCTACTAGAAATAAAAAAGGGTAAGGGAATATTCTATATGGGATTTAATAAATAGGCTTAATGGGTTCATTTATATTTTTTTTTGGAAACAAATATTAGAGAAAAGGAGAAAAGTTAGAATAAACAAATAAAAGGTGATCATAAAATGTTTGAAGAAAATATAAGAAAAAAGAAATTTGAACTATTAACAATAAAAGAGCTATTAAAGCTAAGATTATGTAAAATAAAAATAAATTGAAATATATAAGCAATAAACATAACTTAAAAGACTATAACAAAATCATAATGAAAATAAAATTTCTTAATTATTAAAGCTAACCTAGATATAAATAAGGGAAATCTAAAGTGGTTCACATAAAGAAATGGTAAAGTAAGGTGAATGCTAAATATTAGCTACACAAGAGCTTTCATTAAACTGTAAGAAAGTATTGCCTTAAGGAAAAGCACTAATAAGAGAATATGTAAGAATATGTTAACCGTGTGTGTGTGTGTGTGTGTGTGTGTGTGTGTGAATAAAAATCTAAATACATATAAAAAGAGCCAAACAAAGGATATATATATATATAATCTGCCAAACAAACAAGTACATAGACCAAAGGACTCTACGAAAAGGTAAAGAAAGCAACCAATAAGGGCGGGGGACAAGGGAGCTAATCCAGTAGAAGGGAAGAGCAAGCGGTCAGACCAAGAAGATGAAGCAAGTAGCATTAGTAGCAAGGAAGCACACCAACAAAGGTGGCACAAACCAAGCAGCAGCAGCCCATGAGAAGAAACCAAATAAAACTTGTGTAGAGGTGACGTGAAAGCAAGAGAGAACTGAGGAGGTGGCAGAAGAGAATAACTCAATGAAGGAAAGTAAGGACTGAGTGCAGAAGAAGACTATGAACAGGTGACTATACACTGAAGCCGCAAGCAACGAACATAAGCAAGGAAAACAAGAACTCCTAGTGCATTTAAACATCAGAGTACGTAGTGGCCAAGGTCACAGCAGCAACAACCAGTGATAAGATTAACCGTGCAAGTCAAGAAGAGTGAACAACGAGAGTAGGGAATAGAGGTTGGTAGTGGAGGAGAGTTTTAAGACGAAACAAAGAAGCAAAGTGCGAGGGGGACTCGACGTGAGCACGCTAAAGTACCACTTCTACTAATTGAGAGGATCGACATGCTACCTCAAGTAAAGAGAATCAAATACAGTTGCAGAGAATGTTCGCAAAGAAACACAAGAAAGGACATGCTGCGAACTAGAAGATCATAGAGAAGTTGCAAAAGAGGAAGGGAAGCAGCACACCATGCCGCCAAGCAAAGCATAATTGAAAATGTAAGTGAGGCGATGCTAAGAGGAAGGAAACTGTTGACGAAGAGGAGGTGCTAGTGCCAAGATAGAGCAAAGAGCAATGAAGAGGCCACTAAGGGACTTGTAAGAGATAAGTGAGGCATTGAGAGGGATCTTAGGCGTGGCCCTGATAACAGCTACACTATCGTGATCCCAAACAAAGAGTGAGGACACGCAGCAACATGTGCGCTTGCCAATGTCATCAAGAACTCCCATAGGTGTTTCAAGTGCATGGTTACGAAGAGATGGAGAGGCATTGAGGTGCTATAGGAAAGTCAAATGAAAAGGCGAACATGTAGAAGCCATGCTTTATAACGAGCAAGCAGTTACAAGAAGGGCAAAGAGGCCATGGCAATGGCTCACACATGATGAAAGAAGGAACATAACACAGCAGCAGTAAACCGCCATCCATATCAAGTAAGAACATGGGGTGGGTGGTTTAGGTAAAGGGTAAAATAAAACTGTGGTTTAGGTAAAGTGTAACATAGGTTCAAGGTGGTTATAGGGGTTTTTTTTGTTAGATGAGGAAATAAGTAGTGGGCCACGGGAAAGGGGGCCATGCAATCCTATGGTTTGTGGTTATGAGAGTCTACTAAAGGAAGTTACAAGACCAGTTCTAGAGCAGTTCAACTAGCAATGGCAATGGAAATTGCTAAGTCATATAGTAGAAACAATTTAACGACATTTCTACTAAATTAAATTCAAATCAAGGGAAACTTGCTAGTTACAATCAAAGGTTCAAGAAATTAATGACTATTTGGGGGCAAATAACTAATGTAATTAAACCTTTATGCCAAAGTACCAAGCATGTAATAAAAAAGTACCTAACTAATGAGTGAAAGTAGGGGGTTTAGAGCTAGCGGCTTGGTTAGGGGTTTTAGAGTTAGGTTTTTCCAACTTGATGTGTGTGGGGGGGTGTTTATTTTAAAATAATATATATAGAGAGTGAATTAATAAATGAATAAATAATAAATAAATTATAAGGGGGTAAATTGTAAAAGTAAGATTAGGGGAGTAGCAGGGTGGAGGGGGAAAGAAAAAGAGGTTTAAAAGATAAATAAGGGGAGTTTAGTAAATAAATTAGAAAAAAGAAAAAGAGGTTACAAGATAAATAAGGGAAGGTTAGTAAATAGGCAAAATTTTATAAGGGGGTACACTATAAAAGTAAGTTTGGGGAGGAGGAGGGGTGGGGAGGTAGAAGAATGAAAAAAGATTTGAGAAAGAAAAAAATGTTTTGAAATACATAGGTGGGGGATAGTAAGTAGGCAAAATTAAAAGGGGTTAAATTGTAACCATAAGGCGGGGGGTAAAAGGAGAAACTTGTAAACTATATGTGATGGTATAGAGATGGGTTAAGGTTTGTGCATGCGTGTGTGTGTGTGTGTGTGTGTGTGTGTGTGTGTGTGTGTGTGTGTGTGTGTGTGTGTAATAGATAGGGTTTGGCTCTTTTCTAGAGCCCTGCCCTGTTGTAAAATGGTTATTTCGTAATATAATATTCATAGTTTCACCCAAAAAAAAAAGTGTGTGTGTGTGTGTTGGCAGAGCTATGTGTGGCCAGATGCGCACAAATGCTTATGGGCGTTGGTTCACTGATCCGTGGGAAGTAGTACTTGGCAAGTTTCAAGGCAAAATACGTGGCTGTCCATTTTCTATTGCTTTGATAAGCAGGTGCTCTCTCACATGAAATGATCTCCCCATCTTTCTTCTATAGCTTCATCTCTTCGATTGAGAAGCCTTCACTAGAGTGCTTTTTTTTACTCTCCTCTTGCTGTACAACAACCAATCAGGGCTAACAATATCATGAAGTTGGGCATTCTCTTCAAGTCTAGGCTTATCCGCTCAACCTTTGCATTTATTAACTTTTATACTGGCTTACAAATTGATTTTACCTCCTCCATGGATTGCTCATCATGCCAATTCTCTTTGGCATCTGAATAAGTCTTTATCTTGGTGGAAAGCAAACATGAAATTAATATGGAAGCTGAAAATGCCATTAAAGTAGAGACTCTTTTTCTGGAGATGCATTGTTGGCATTTTTCCAGTGGGAGTGAATTTGGCTCAAAGAAGGATTGCCTCTCCTCTTTGTCCAAGATGTCATCATGCTCCTAAGAGTATTCAACACTTATTGTGGTTTTGTCCATATTCCAGGGACCTTCTAGACAAGAAGATCACCTATTTTTTATCTCTCAGATTTTTGGCACACAGGTTGAGTCTTTTCTGGATTTTTGGCAGATACCAACTCCATTGTCCCAGTATTCTCTTCTCTTCCATTGGATCAGATACTGGGCATTGTGGACCCTCTGGCTTCAACAAAATCATGCATTTCTAGCTTCATCTTTTTAACACCCTTATGAGTTCTTACGAGCCTCATTGCGGTAGTCCTTATATGATGCCTTGCATGAGGAGGATTTGGATGTCTCTTGCATTGAGCTTTTCTTTTATTGTTTCTGATGGATATGGCATTGGCTCTTTTCTGGAGCCCTGCACTATTGTAAAATGATTATTTCGTAATATAATGTTCATAGTTTCACCCCGAAAAAAATGTGTGTGCACACGTGCATGTGTGTGTGTGTGTGTGTACACGAAGAAGGAGAAGTGGAGGAGTGATACTAAAGACGGGAGAAGTGGATGAGAGCAACTGAAGAATCCTAACAGTGAATCAATCAAAGGCACAAAGAAGTGGAGCAGATAAAGTTGAAAGGGAGCTCAGGAACAAATCGGTCGCTAGCAAAGATGTCAAGACTCCATGAAGGCAGTGAGCAAAGAAGTTAAAAGAAAACAACTTAAGGAGCCGAACGTTGATCGTCGTCGACCCTAAGAGGTAGAGATTTTCCTCCCTCCTCTCCTCTTGATCGGCTCCTCCTCCCCATAACCCTTCTCTTTATCCCCATAATCCCCTCCACTTACTCCCGCCAGCCGCTCCCTAAATCCCCTCCCCTTACTCCACCAGTCGCCCCATAATCTCCTCCCTTATTACACCCTCTAAGTCCACTCCTCTTATTCCCGCCAGCCACCCCATGATCTCCTCCCCTTACTCCCACCTCGCCAGTTAGCGAGGAGCACCCAGAGAAGGAAAAAAATCAGAATAAAATTTGTGAAACAAATCGATCTTTGAACAAAAGGGTAGCTGCAAGACAAGCACCTTGTAGTCAAAACTGAGGGGAGAAGGCACAGAGAACAAGAATAAGCAGAGGACATCTCTCAATTGGGTCGCATGTGTGATGTAAGAGGAATAATGAGCTAAAGTGGAAGAGCATAGAGAGGTAGAGGGCACGTAGAAAGGTCCCAATTAGAGGGTGCATAGAGAGGTAGAGGGCACGTAGAGAGGTAGAGGAGCAACAACAACATGACAAACTGCATGATTGATCGTAACAGAGCTAAGGCAACCACGCAAGAAGATACTATGAACAAGAGCTATGGAGGAAAAGGAGTTGTGATCAAGGTGGCAAGAGAGACATACGATCCAAAAGTGGAGATCAAGGTCAAAAAATTGACTGACAGCACAGGCCACCGATACGACCAAGGGAGTGCTCATAGTATTGTTAAAAAATGTAAGCTATAATGACTATAGTAATCGAAGTATACCGAGAAGAATTTCATGAAGCAACATTGTGTGAAGGGTTAGAAGTTGATGGAGCAGATCAACCGTGAAGGGAAGGAGGTTGATGGAAACTTTGAGAAGGAGGGTAGAGGAGCACAGGAAAGTATGAAGGTATTGTAGTGCAGCATTTGCATGCTGGTCATGGGAGCTGAGAAGTTTGTAGAAGCAATTGAATAGTGCGTTGGTCGAGGGAGAAGCAGGTTGGAAGAAGTTTAGCGAAGGGCTGAAAGGTAGGGGACTATAAAGGAAATGTGCAGCTTATAGGATAATAAATCACCGAATAGTTAGGTGGTATGGTCGAGGATACTATGTCACGTATAGCATGTAGGATATTAATTACATTCCAAGGAACAAAGGTCGTCAAGTAGTGGGGTATCACCAAATAGGGATAAATCATCATTAAATTAAATGCTACCAAAACACCATTAATTAAAATAAAAAATTGGGGGGTTGTGGGGGGGGAAATTAATTGAAAAGGGGATAAAAGGAAGGGAGTGTGTACTTTATGAGTGGATGTAAGTGTGTGTGAAAAGGGGATAAAAGGAAGGGAGTGTGTACTTTATGAGTGGATGTAAGTGTGTGTGTGTGTGTGTGTGTGTGTGTGAGACCCGTGTGAGAAAAAGGGGGTGAATGTGTGTGTGTGAGTGTGAGTGTGAGTGTGAGTGTGTGTGTGTGTGTGTGTGTGTGTGTGTGTGTGTGTGTGTGTGTGTGTGTGTGTGTGTGAAATAGGTTAGGAGGGATAATGTGTGTGTGTGTGTGTGTGTGTGTGTGTGTGTGTGTGTATGTGTGGATACTAGCATCAATATACTCCATGATCGACAATGACAACTTGGATGGTAGTACCAACACATTAGGAAAAAAGGGAGCACATTTTGGAGCCTTTTGGCCAAAATGAAAAATAGCTCTCAACCAATGGCAAGAGGGCCAACATTATATTAAGGAAGTAGAAAAAAAAGAAAGAATGAACAAGAAATAATATTCTATGCATAAACAACTATCAATTACAAATTAAAAAATCTATTCAAGATACTGACAGGATTCTAATTGTGACAACATCTTATTCAAAAAAGATCATGGACTGAAACGTGGTTTCCCTCCCAAATGAGTCTTCCTGCTCCCTCCATCTGTCTGTTTGTCTGCCTGTCTCTCTCTCTCTCTCTCTCACACACACACACACTTACTATCGCTTTCCCACTTTACATTCAATTTACTTTTTAACCCTTCCCCCTATTTATCTCCATGTTTAGTTTCCCCCCTGGGCCCCCCTCCTCTTCCCGCCCCCCACCCCCTCTCAAATTTCCCCTAGTTTTGTCCTTTATTCCCCCTAATTCTGCTTAAATTTCCCTTAAATTTTTCTCCTATATATTTTTTAACTTTTCTAACCCCCCTCTAATTTTTTCCTAGTTTTCTCCTTTTTTCCTAAATTTCTCCCTTATTTCTCCTAATTTTGCTTAAATTTCCTAATTTCTGCCCTAATATTCCTTTAAATTTCCCTGATTACTTCCTTTTTTTCACTTTTTTCCTATTTTTAATTTTCTTTCTTGAATTATTCCCATTTTTCAATTATCCTAATTTTATCCAATTTCCCCCTTTCTTCCCCATTTTTTCCTTTATTAATGTTCCTTTTTCCCTTTATTTTTTGGTTTTCCTAATTAACTCTTTGGTTCCTTGATTTTTTACTAAATCTCTACCTTTTTAGACCCCTACTTAGTAGCTTATTTATCTTTGTATTTTTTAATTTTCTTTTTTATTTAAACTCCTAATTATCCCCTCCTAATTATTTGCTAAACTACTCCCTAAACGAGTCCCAAAAAATCGACTTTGTTGCCCGACCCCCCTTCCCCGACTGAGACTTCCCTCACCTATATAACCTACCTCACTCATGCCTATCCTTCTAACGATGTGCTCGTGCATGCCACGCCCCCCCTACTCACAAATTTCTGTCCACTGGCATGCTACCCTATGCGTTTCCTACTGCCTTGCTCACAGCTCCCTAGACTCTGTAAAATATTAAGCCTTCCCACCCATAGGCTTCTTTCCCTGTTGTCCTATGCTCAGTAACTTCTCACGCTTGCCATAACCCGGCTCAATACTCCGTGCTCTGTACTCTCAAACTTCTTAACCTTTGTAGTCTGCCCCAAGATCCAATGGACCAGTACCTACCTCAAGTCATTGTCTCGCTAACCGCCGCCTGCTGCCCGCCGGCATCCGTGCTACCCAAACTTCTTGCAACGAATGGCCTTATTCCTTTACTTTTGACCTCTATGCAGTGCCATATCTAAAGACTAACCTCTATTCATCGTACTCACCCGACGGCTGGTAGGTTCTCTACGATTGGCTCGTTGCATTTTAGTACCTTCAGTCCTCTTTCATTGCTTGTGGTCCTATCTATCTTCTTATTTTCGTTTTGGACGTGGCCTTCTTTACTTCCATAGTTTTTCGTTAGTTTTGCTTTTCATTTTTAGTTAGAGTTAGCACGGTTTATGTTGGGTCAGCCAAGGTTTTTTAGTTGGTTAATTTTAGGTTGGTTTTTTTTGGTTTAAACGTTAGGTTAGTGCTAGCTAGCTAGTGTGAGTTAGCTTAGTTAGTTTAATGTTAGTAAGTTAATCTAGTTAGGTTAGTTTAGATTTTAAAGCTTCTTAGGACTTGGTTCTTGCTTACTCTTCCCCCTTGATTTCCCCCCCTCTCCCCTACTTTTCTTGCTTTTCTTAAAGTCTCACTTATAAAGTTACCTTTTAACCCTCTAACTATTGTTGATTTTTTAAATTAACCTTGTCTTGAATGCCACTATTTTATATTTGCTCTCCTTTATTAACCTCTGTTAAAAAATTTTAGTCAATTCCCTAAAAAATTCCTAATTTGATCCCTTTTTGCTACACTCTTTCCTTAAAGACATTAATTTGCATTAAGCTTTATAAGTTTGTTGTCAAGTTTTTATTTTTATTCTGACTCCGATAACAAGGGAGGGGTGTTTATGACACCTGTCTTCCAAAGTTAAGTTTAAACTGGTTCTCACCATGTTTTTCTTGTTGGATGGTGGCAGGTATGCAGACTCCCCTCTTCAATAAAAGTGATGCTTGCCACGACTTATCAAAGCACAACCTTTTGAACAATTGTTCATTCTACAATTTTTTATAATAAAATGCCCACCTCTCATTGATCTCTTGACAAAACATTAGCGTTCAATATTTTTCATTAATTTCAATTTCTCTCTCTTTTGAGCTACATTGTTTTCATTTCACTATGGAAAGGGGTCTTGACGAGTCTAACACACACACACACACACACACTAGGCTCTTTCTGTTCCTCATTTCCCAAGATTCTATACTAGCCTTTTTGGTGTTGGATAGCATGTAGCTATTGTGGTAGGCCTACCTTTCCATGTAGCTATTGTGGTAGGCTAGCTTGTCCTTGAATGTCATTTTGAAGGTATGGCTTAGGAACGTGCCTTTAAGAACTATACGTACATACATACATACATACATACATACATACATATATATATATACATATATATATATATATATATATATATATATATATATATACACATACATATATATATACATACATACATATATATATATATATATATATATATATGTATGTATGTATGTATGTATGTATATATGTATGTGTATATATATATATATACACATACATATATATATACATACATACATACATATATATATATATATATATACACATACATACATATATATATACATACATACATATACATACATACATACATACATATATATATATATATATATATATATATTAATTATTTATTTTTATTTACATTCACACACACACACTCACACACACACACACACACAAAGTTTATTGAATTCTTCATAAGATCGATGGGTCCATAAGTCTATGAGAAACTTGATACAACAAAAGCTAAAAGGGTGGAGATACTAAATGAGCATCAACACCCATGCTCCATACCACATGTTACATAGGCATAAGAACACCAATACATCAATACAGAGTCTTAATCTGGCACCAATAGAACCCTCCCATCACCACTATCACCATATGTCATCAAAGTACAAAACAAATCTGGTCCAATGTTGTAGATACGGGAGCCTCCCCTCACAAGGAATAAGGTGGGACCAATAATCAGTGGGGCAATGGTAGTATAAAATTAGAGATAGGCTAACCAAGGGTGTTGTCTGGGTGTGGTCTCTTGGTGGTGGTGTCTCTATGTTGGGGACTAGGACTATAGTGATTTTTGTTGGTGACAATCCAACCTTGAACATGGAAGGAATATGTTTAAGTATAATATGTGTGTCCTTCTTTGTGTTGATGGCTTTGAGTCACACTCACATCAAAGGCCCACAAGGTGAGAAAATACATGGTCCAGAGCTGAAAAAATCATGTGATCATACACCGAGAAGAGTCTACTAGAGAGCCTCGTGCTTGTCTCTATGATTAGAGTAAATGCTCTCGATGTCTAACTACGTCATGAACAAATGAGGCCAAACATCTTTCATCACTTCTAGCACGACATTACACATCTTGTCTCCTATTTTATAATATTCTCCCATCATGCAAGAAGTGGGAGAGCAATCCAAAGCTACATCTAAAGAGATAGTAAAAGCATCCTCAAATATATTGGGCATCTGAAGATGAACGCTCCTCCAATTCGATTACCTATAGATCACACACAAGCACATGTGCGCCTCTCTCTAGGTACCAACCCTCGTCTCGTCCACTCTCTGATATGAAGAAACTCGAAAGTACCCAATAGAGATCCTCAATGAATGAGGAAGGTGAATATGAGTATATCCTAGAGGATCAACAAAACCATCATAAAAAATGCATAGGCCATCTTATAGAAGCTAAGCTTCATCAGGAGCTCACTCGGTTTGAACTAGGTACAAAATGTTTGTAGCTATTGTAGGAGATCCTTACATATAACCTGGTTGACGTTGTGATACCTAAGTGGGAGAAATGGCATGTCAACGCTTACTAAAAGGGGGTAAGTTTATCCATGTGGAGCCCCAATCTCTCAAACCACCTACCTATGTGTGCGTACAAGCATCTCTGGTCACCCTCAGGTGCTAGAGCCATAGAGGAGGATAGTGCCAACCATGGTTGTTTGTGACATCCTAAAGTGCAGTCTCTGTACCCTCTGACACAATTTAGATATGTGATGACTTAGAAATTTGCATCAAGCTATAGTAATTTAGCCTAAATCATATAATGGGGGACCGATGGCTTACTAAGAATCATCCATGATAGCATGAGAACATGAAGATGCTCCACCTGAGCTCACTCTACATCTGAGAGGTCTAACCCCCAACAAGGGCTGCCATACATACCAATAGGTCAAACCAAGGAGTCGGACCTAAAGATGCTCTGCATGATTGCACTCTATATCTGAGAGATCTGGACCCCAACAAGGGCTACGATAGATATGACCTAGTTGAACCAAGGAGTCGAATAAGAGAGCCTTGGTCTATGGGTCCTAAAACTGTGAGTGGAAGCATTGCCTCTCTAGCTTGGCTAAGGAGGCATAGCCTCTGGTTGGACGAGCCTGCATTGCATGTCTCATCATGAAAATATGAACCAGTGAAGAGAACACGTAATTGTGTGTAAGTTGAGATAATCTCAACCGATGCTCCCTCAAATGTAAACTACTCTATGCATAGCTACTTGAGATGTATTGAAGATCATAACCTTGGTCTTACAAAGGTTGACCTTCAAATCATGTGATTCACAAAAGGCCTATAGGGCATCTAGAGAGAGATAGAGAGAGAGGGGGAGAGAGAGAGAGAGAGAGAGAGAGAGAGATGTGCATGCATACATGCACACATGCACACAAAAGACTTAGGGGAGATAGGGGAAGTCTTAAGCCCTAGTATGTTGTAAAATACATATATTGACATTTATATTGCCTTTTACAATGGCAATATTGTTAACATAGTTAAAATGTCTATTCGGATACAAATAAAATATATACGATCCGAAAAGGTATAGGAAAAAGGGTCATAACCGTTGGGATCAGCCGTAATTGAAAAATGGGTAATCTGCACAGTGAAATAAGAGGAGAGTATTAGAATACCAAAGAAGTGATTATTGGAATGAATCCAATGACCATCTTCTCGTATTTATCTATTTGTTGGATTGCCTCCAATTATCTATTTTTTGAACTTTCAAATTACAATGAGAGAGAGTGTGTCCTGTTATGTCTGAATTCATAATGCTTCCGATTAAGATGAGAGATCCACAAAGACAAGTTGATTCTTTACCTTGCAACCTGTTCAATCTAAACTAAATGTAGAGTACTCAACCTCATTAACAATGGCGATCCTGTGGGTTCAAAAACTCAATCAGATTCGGTGTGACCGGAGTAATGGATGAATGCCAACCCTGCACTGTCACAATGGTAGAAGGGAATGTTGTGCGATCTTGTGAGCATCGGTGCTCACACCTACAGAGATCAAGACTGATGCTATGATTCAATTAATTTCTTATGGAGCACATGGAGAAAGACGCGAATACAATCAAGAAGGAGACACCGAAGACTAAAAAGCTTATGACTTGTCACCCACAAGGGAACAGGCAAGTGGAGATGGTGAATAAGTTTCTAATGCATATCTTGTACAAATTTGTCAAGATGAACAACTACATATGGAATTATAAGCACTATTTGACAAATATTCATAAAGCTAAACTAAGAACGGCGATCGCAAACACAAAGAAATTTTTCCTAAAAGTCTGAAAATCTATAAAGAAGAGAGTTTTCACATTTCTGATAATCAATAAAATAGATATGGTTTCAGAATTGTTTCAAAAACCTAATAAATGAAAAACAAATGTGGGCATGGCATAGCACATGTAGGATAATGAATGGCAAAGAAAAGAAATGACAAATATCCCATATCACAAAGAAGACATCTGCAAGTTTGACTCCAAAGAGAGTGAACACAACAGCAAATCAAGGAATCAAAAATCACTAGTGGTGAAATTGACCCTCAATTCCCACTAAGGGGGAGAACCGGGTCCAAATGGCATCCAAGGAGGAAGACCAAGCAGAGAACCCAGAAGACCAATTTAATATTCATTCATAGATTTTTGTGGTGCTGTGGTTAGACGAGTTAGATTCAAGAAGGCCCACTAGCCGTTGCATATTTATCAAATTGTTTAAACAAAGCGGAACAAACATTGAGGGTATACCAATTGAGCTTCTGGAACTCGAGGATCCCAACTCCATTGCTTCGGAAGACCTCCAAGGAGCAACGGGCGAAACAAAAGTGTAGAAGAAATAATCAAGAATTTGATCAAAACTCAGATGAAGAAAGAGATACGGACATAGAGCCGAATCGAGACAGACTAAATTTGGGAGATGTACGAAGTGACAAGGAACAAGACACAAACATAGAGCCGGATTTAGAAATCAACAACAATGGATATTACACAATACCAAATAGCCCATGAGAGGAGGGTGAAGAATCAAACAAAGGAGCACTAGAACATCCAACGAGACTTACACAACCACCGGTACCACCAATGGCACACCCAAATGTGGTTAGTTTGAAATGTAAGTTTTTGAAATTCTGGGTCAAGAATGATGGCAGGCAAGCAACTTCAACACTTTGTTCGAAGAAAAGCTCCAACAGCTCGCTAGAATGCTTGTGGGTAAAGCAATGAGATGGTTCACCCCATATGGAGTGGTAAATTTTACAACATACAACGAACTTAGGATGTCATTTTTGGAAAGATTCAAAAAGGAGAAGACTCCAAGTGATGTTTGAAAAAAGTTGAGGGAATTGAATCAGAGAAAACTAATAGTGGAGGATTATGCTCAACAATTTCTCAATTTGAATGCAAGACGACAGCATGGTTGTTCCAACGGGTCAAAATGGATTCAACACTCTCATAGAGGCAGACAAATGCGTGAAAAGATGAATTGGCACAACAAAGAAAAAGAAGAAGATAGTCACAGATTCTGAAGAAGACTTTGATAGCAGTGCGGACGACTCGAAAAGTGAGTCCGATTTTAGATCCACCACAAGCAATGACAATTCCGACAATGATTTGGACGATGATGAAAAGAAAAAGAAACAAAAGAAGAAGAAGAAGGTAGCAAAGAAAACAAAAAGGAGAAGGTAAAAGAGAAGAAAGAGAAGTCAAAGTCAAAAAAGACCTCCAAATTAAAAGAAATAGTGAAATTAGTGGAGCTAAACTCTAGAACCTAGGAATGACAAACAACCCCGACCACAGTTTCAGTGTGGCATTTGTACAAAGAATCATTTGACAGAATGGTGCCAGTATAATCCCAATGCACGATCAAATTAAGGCCAACAACAAGTGTGGATTTAGCCACCATAAGAGCTAATGTGATCTCCATTGGGGTGAATGCCACAGAAGTGGCACAACAGATGCAACAACCACCACAACAATGCAATTGGAATCAGCAAAGAAACTAGAATCGACAAAAAAACTAGGGACCAATGTGTGGATAAAATTCTAAATAAGTTTTCCATTTGTTGCATGCTGGTCGGTAGGCACATAACTATGCACATAGCTACTGGGTGGTAGTTTTGAGTTTATGGACACTCTCATCAAAAGACACTATACTGATGTAAATATTTTTTTGAGATTGTAAATGCTTTTGCAGGGACCCTTGGGATATGATGAAAATGTAGTGTGGGTATATCAGACATTCCAAAGCATGGTATCCAGTGTGTCACTGTGTGATTGTGTGGGATGACAAACGTTTTTAATGGTTGTCCCGAGCCATATGTGCATGAAAGCATGAGCATTTTTTTGTCGTGGATGCCTTATAAATCCAATGTGTCAGGATTATATTCATCATATATGGATAGTCAGTGGATACCAAGTGCTTGTGGCATGCATTAGTGTGCATAAAGTCTAAGGTTGGGCATTAAAGTCTTGGTCTAAGTTTTGGAAAAATTGGAGAATGGTAAAAAGGCAAACATGAGGTGGCTAATCAAGAAATTAAGAAGGATGTGGCTCTTGTCAAAAAGGCATGCATGTAAGTTGGCTACGTAAAGAAGGAGGGTAAGCTTCTAGATTGGGCGAGCTCGCATGCACATGAAGCCTAGGCATGAAGGAGAATTCGGGAAGTTTTCATGAGCACACAGGGAATGGACATGCAAGCTAAGAGGCGAGAAGGAGGTGTGGATGGAGTTCTCTAGAGGGCATCTCTACTATAGAAGGCTAGGCCTTTTGATTGAGCGGTCTAGTCTAGGTATGCGAGGAGGATCGGAGGCGACAAGAGAGGGGAGGTCCATGAGCAGGAGAAGCCGTGCGGAGGAACATGAGCAAAGGATACAGTGGTGATGGGAGATTTGTGACAGAGGCGGCGACTCTATAGGAGGTTGGTGAACTATGACAATGTGTGTGCTCTGTGAGTAAAGGAGAAGCCATGGGATGAAGAGTACCTTGGGTGATAGAGAGCATGCACCATGCGCTTCTTGGTTTCATGGGGAAGGCATCCCTGCTATGCAAGCCGTGAGGTTCTCAGTTAAAGGGGGACGTGAGCTCAGTTGGGCAGATCGACGGTTGCCTGTGTGGAGAGCTTCTTGGTGGCTATGGGCACACTACTGTGCAGCAGGGAGGATCTTGGAAGATCTTGGTGAGCTCTATAAGCAAAAGAGCAATTATAGGAGGGGCTCACAAATCGAGCTCGAATGTCCACCATGGTTCTTGTTAAGGGAGAATAGTGTAGTGTCGCTACTATATGGGCTTAGTGTCCCGTGAGTAAGGAAGGAGCTATGGTGCTAGCCGTGATTACGTGATAGATGATGGGTTTGATCTTGGATGAGATACTTGTATGAGGAGATCATGTGTGCCAGGTCTAAGGGAGAAGCCGTGATGCTGGAGTTCTTGATACGTGGCCAGGATCATCATGTTAAGGAGGGCAAGTGATAAGAGGGGATGCTGAGGCTTGACAACAGAGAGGCATGGCCATGGCATCATTTCTACTAGTTGGAGGACCTTGGATGGAGGTTGTGTGTGAGCAGGAGGGAAGTTGCAAGGCTATGACCACTGTGTGAAGATAGAGAAGGGCGACGGGGATGTTGCAATTTGTGCACAGGTTGGCTAGTTGTTGTGTGAGCACTCAGTTGCTTCAAAGCTAAAGATAATGAGGCCTTTGGCCCCACAGGAGCATGCTGGGTGTTGTTGTAGAGACCTCGATTGATAGAATCTCCAAAGATGGTGGGGTATAATGAACCTGGTGCTTGTTGGTTACCATGAAAAGACCTTACTACTGGTAATAGAGAGTATAGGCAGAAGATGGCCATCCATGCAGATCAAAAAAAGCAAATTCATTAAGTGCCTATAAAGGTATTGCAGTCGGTTCACTTGCAAGGAGATATTTTCGGGTACATAAAGCAATTGGCAACTTGAGGATCAAGACTATTCAAAAGTGGCACTATCATGGGATACATGAAGGGAGAACAATGGCAATCATGTGTATAAAAGGTCTTTATGTTGTGCATATATGAGTCATGGAATTGTGTATGTCTTGTCTTAGTTTGATTGCAAGAGTCCGTTTAGAGTCCAGCAAAAATAGGAGCAGTAGGAGTCTCAGACCCCCTCGGTGGCACCTTCAGCAGGCGAAAGAGTATACCAAGGTGGGCAAGAAAAAGGAACCAAGAAAATTGGCTCAAAAGTGCCACAGGAAATGGGCTAGATGTAGGGAGAGAGTGAGAGCAAATCAAGAGGCACCCATGGAGAAGCAGTTGCTGCAAGATCCCTTGGTTGGAGACCCTTTCCCCCTAGTGGCAGGGCCCAATGTCCAGTCAAATATGATCCTCCCTTAGTGGAGGCCCATCGACCGCAATCACCCATGCATCAGTAATAATGAGCCTCAGGTTTTTTTGACAATGCGATGGAAGCTACAAAGGTTAGTCTGACAACGGTTGAGGAGTAGGGGATCCACAGCTCGATGCATCGAATCAATAGGGTGGACCTGTAATCACCCTTATTTCTCCCTACCCCCTCCCCCCTTGACCCCTCTCCCTCCCCACTCCCACCCCCTCCTCTTGAGCTCCCCCCACCCCCTTCTCCCCCCCCTCGTCCCTCCTGCTATGGTCATCCTCATCACCACCCACCCCTGTCCCTCATCCTCCCCCCCTCCCCCTTTGTAGCAGCTTCTTCAGCCTCCCCCCCCCTCCCACCTCCCCATCGGACCTACCTCAACTCCCTTGCTAGTAGGCAAGGGCACAACCGTGTCCTCTTTTGTTTTCTCACCTCAACATCCTGTTCCCCCCTCCCCCTCTCAGCCCCCCCATTTGAGGTGGGATCTAGAGGGAAGGGGCTCGTCCTCCCGGTCAGCAACTCTAAAACTCTAGCCTGGGGGCCCTCTTTCGAGGGACTTTTGGACTTTGGGGCCCTGGAATTACCTAGCGATCATGGACTCTTACCCTCTGCCACTAGAGATGATGCTTACGATCTTGCAAACTCAAAAAGGGGGTTCAATCAGTGTAGTGGGCTCCCAGACACATCCAATTTGGCGATTCCATTTTGCCTAAACATGGGTTGGAGAAGTGGACCCCAACGGTATTTGATGCTATGGTGGGGAATCAGATCTCACGCAAGATGGATGAATGGATGGGTCCACAAGGACTAGATCTTTGGCACGTACATGGTGCTAAAGTGAATTTTTAATTGAGCTTCATGGGGGAGACGTCGGTTTTTGGATTGCCAGTAGGTGTTATCAAATGTCCGCCTAAGCAAGTGTTGATGAGGCACACTACTGGCCATTCCAGAAGTGTGGTGAGTTACTTGGAGGGGACGTCTCCTTCATGTTGCAATGGGCACATGTATTAATGAGCAAGTATTAATGAGGCACACTATTGGCCAATCCAGAAGTGTGGTGATTTGCTTGGAGTGGATGTCTCCTTCATGTTGCAGTGGGCATGGAAGATTGGCATAGAGCCATTGTCCACCCTGTTACACCAACATACGGACATGGACTACTCACCCTCCAAACCCCATTCAAAGTTACAAAAGGAATTTTTTTTGGAATAGGCACCCACTCACAAGAGAGCCTTGTTTCCTACTTCACCATCCTATGAGTTGGACCATAGGGAGGTGGAACATGTGCAGGCTCCACGACCGTGCTCGTAGTCAGTCGCATTATCTGATTCCTTGGGGCAGGAGTTGTAAAGGGTAGTGGTAGGGCAAGTAGTGGACTTCCTTTTGATACAAGAGCACATGTTCTTGGCATCAGACATCAAACACCCTACCACCTTTTTCTAGGGAGAGGCCCGGAGGTGTGGTCTCCTAGCATAGGATGGAGCGGAGGGGACTACATCTCGGTCTCCCAAGCGGCGATGGCCCCAAAGGTCTACGATCTAGGTGAGCTTATCCCAACAGTTTGAATGGGAGTCATGATGGGAGACTCCAGGATTGGGATCCTGAATGTGTATGACCCAGCATCCAGACATTAATGCCTAACCTTTTGGAGGAGGCTGATAGAGCCTTCCAGACATTGACTCCTAGATCGTTGGAGAAGACTTCAAACGTGGAGTTTGGGGAGGACAAGCAGGGTGGTGCCTCCTTCTCTGAGATGCTAGTAGCAAAGCAGACCACTTGGGAACATTTCATCTTCAGAATCAAGGTCAGAGACCTGTTGAAAGAGCTAGAGTTCACAATAAGATCCCTGGCAGACTCTTCTTCTCATTCAACTAGAGGAGAGATGATGGATTGCTTGAGGGGATGGATCGCTTCTACATTGGGGATTGGGCACTCCACAAAGGTGGCTCTACATGGATTTTACCATGCACCATGATGTCAGACCACTCTCTAGTAGTTTTCTACCTAGAGTAGCCCTACCGTGGTCTTTCCCAAAAGGGGCTCTGTATTCTAGAGGATCTCCTATAGGATGAAGAGATTCAGTAGGTTATTGCAGAGATTTGGCAGCACGCAACCAGAGTTAGTACCTTGCAAGGGATGGGCTTCTTTACTTGGTAATCATTGATCCGAAGATGCAGAGCAAAGCCCTCTTGGCCAAGTTGGTTGTGAATGGCCTCACCCCTAATGCAAAGCTTTGGAAGCTCCTCTTTACAAGGAGTGCTTCTCAAGAACACCCCACACACTTGGGGGCAGTGGCAACAATCACACAAATGAATTTTCTCAGAGGGACCCCTTATGGGGAAGGGTTCCCCCATGATGAGGAGCGTACATAGGATCTGGCAGAGATTAACATGCGGCCTTATCCATGCTCAGCCCATTGTTCTAGGGAGGAGTTCGAGCGATAGCCCCTCATTTGGCACCTAGAGATCAGAGATCAGGATGGACGTATGCTGGGACATCAGACTCACATTGGTTGGCCATAGTGGGATAGCGGCCTGGCCTGCTGCTCCTTTCGCAGATGGAGTAGATTACCTATGGAGGCAGAGGTGAGGCTTGGAGACATAGCGCATATGCGAGGGGAAGGGCAATAGATGAGAGAGATTAGCCTCGCCATCCCTGAGTCTTGGTGGGAGGGACTCCACACATGGATGGATAGCAGTTGGTTGGGTCAATTTTCTCGAATTAGGATCCCCTTGAGGATGATCCAGCAAGGCAGCAATCTGCCTGGTTTCTTCCCTGTAGGGCCCGAAGGCTTGCTTCAGGCACTCACTGAAAGAGACCCAGAGATGGATGGGAGTCTAGATGGGATTCATTGGCAGATAATCAAAGTTGTGGGCCAATTGGGGGAATGAGTGGCACATTGATCCAACATTGGGGGAACGAGTGGCACATTGATCCTCCCAACATTCTAGAGTAGGATGTCCCCAGATGGGACCTTTGGCTTTAGGAAGGTAGGCCCATGAGGGAGGTCCAGTGGGATCCGAGAGAGTGGTTTTGGCCTTCCAGGGTCAGCCTCATGGAGTTGGTTGATGAGGTGCCCATCTTCTCCTATTCTACTCGGATTGGCAAGAGGCTTCAAATAGACACTTTGACATGGACCTTTTCGAGGGAGAAGCATTGGGTGGCCTAGAGGGTGCCCCGAGAGGTCCGTTCTAGATTTTGGGATGCCTATGGTCTAGTTTGTGGCCGAGGAAAATCTCCTACTTCTTTTGGTTGGCCGCCCATGGAGGCTTGCCCATAGGCCTTTGGTTGGTGGAGCAGATGCGGGTGGAGGGGCAGTGTCACTGCTGCACTGTTGGAGTTCTGGAGATGATCCCACACTGCCTTTGGAGCTGTCGTAGCGTAGTGAGGATCTGGATGCGAGCCCTCAAGATTATAACCTGCATGCAAAGCCTTCAAAGGGACTATAGTTGGGGGATGGTGGCATGGTTGAATGGGGGAGACCATACATTCAAGATTGATGAGGTCTCTCCACCTTATCAAATACAGGTTCAGATCATTCAAAGGATAGAGCTCCACGAGGGGTTCCTCTTGCTAGCCTGGATCCCTAGCCCGGATCCTCATACCCTTCAAAGGATAGTGTGTCGGAGGATTTAGCCAATGTCACGGCATGGAACATTTGGCTACTCGCTGTAGTCACCATCTAGAAGGATATCATTTACACCTTGCACTCCACCTGGGACTACAGGACCCTGGGCTCTAGGACGACTATTGGGAGGCATGCACAGTTTTGCAAGGCTTGGCTTGCATGATTTTTCTGCATATTCACTCCACGAGGGATTCGCTGGTTGTATAGTCCCCCCACCTGGATGTTAGCCCCTGTACCAGAGATTCCCTAGGCAGTGAGTTGGTTTCTCTGGAATAGGCTGGTTTCTTCTTTTAGCCTTTATCGATTTTTTCCATACTCTCAGCACCTTTGGGGCTGCTATTTTGCATGAAGTTTTTCAAGCATTAATAGAAGGTTCCTTTCTTTGCCCAAAAAAAAAAAAAGATCCCATTTTTCCTTGGGGCACGTGATACTGGAAGACTGCACTGTCCCAAAAAAACAATGCTTGCACTCTTTGGACCAAGGCTTTTACCTCTAGGCATTTGGTCCATCAATAGGGAGACCAATCTAATTAACTAAACTTAGACATCATCCCTAGGAGATGGTACTTAAGGGCCTATTGGAGACTTATGAATCTTTAAGTATTTAAGATATTTAAGGGCCTACTGGAGACCTATTAATCTTTATACGAAATATAAGAGGTTATGTTTGATCACCCTGGAATGGGAACACCTTGGAAAATTTTATGATAATTGGAGGTCACGGATTACTTGGCATGAGTTTTACACATTACTTTTATCAGAGTAGCCTATATGTATCAAAGCAAGATACACTTTGTTTGCCTACTAACCATTGTGGTTTTGGAACGTATTGTGACTATATATGGGTGTTTCTGGAATACATTATGACCATATACATGCCAAGTTTGCTTGGGATTAAACTATGAGCTAGTATTAATTGGATAATACTAATGTAGACCATATGGTAGATCAATGGTTGTAATATATGACTTATAAGGAGAGGGCTAATATACAAATAATTATAAAGTGGGTTGCGCTGCCACCTTCAAAGCACAAAATGAGCACTGAGAGTTGGGTCGAGCGCTAGATGGAGATCTAGAGGGGCCACACAGTATATGGACCAAGGAAACACACTGGATACTTGATGGACAATCGAGCTCACCACCATGGCACATGCATGCAATACCACCATTGGTCGGCTGCAGCATACAGTACATGGTAAGGCCCTAATGTAGCCATCATCACCTGGGACCACCAGTTGCCCCAAAAGGCAGTGACAATAAAGAGGGTTGATTACTCGTTGAACACCTCTGGCTATCCGCGCCAAAAATTGGCCCTCAATGGAGATAATTTTGGCGCTAGAATGAGCAACAGGTGAATATCTCTAAGAGTGCATAATAAGCAAGGCACTTTGGATGGTAAAAGATGAAACGCCTCTAACAAGACTTTGGCATATAACGAGGAAACCAGCTACCCCATGCCAAGACATTGTGTACTGAAACTTTGAGGTGGGACTTCAAGCACTACCTCCAAAACTTCTTGAGTGCATGGAGATAATCTAGATACATCAGGTCGTATCAGATTGGAATTGGGCAAGGATGATATTTCCAACAAAGTCATGGACTCGTTGCTCTTATCCTCAAGCTATTACAAAGTCCACCTCAGAGAGCGAAGTCTTCACTTTGCTGAGTGTCTCACACCTCTCCCCCTTCTACTATTGCATGACTCTACTTTGGGCCGGTGTCCACCAAAATGTTACTAGAAATGAGGAGCTCCATCTATGCCCTTGCTATGTAGAGTTAATTGTCTCTCTTATGTCACTACATATCTACATGTTTCGTTAAGAATCATGGAGTCAAAACAAGATCCGGAAAACATTATGGCAAAGTATGAATGAGGAGAACAGGGAATGACTCCTTGTGATCAAACATTCGTCTTACTATTTTAAGCCATTCATCACACCTCCTAAGCTTTTTTTGTGCTGGAGTAGAGCTTCAGCTATAGTTCCTTGCTGCACTTAGCAATCAATCTCAAGCCATAAACATGTGAAATCCCTCGAGCAACAATGACCACAATGTGGGCTAGGGCGTTTGCATACTCTATAGTGAAGAACAATCCATATTATTTCTCTTGATCATACGACCTGCTTGTGAAGTATGTGAAAATAGACAAATGCAAGGATTGCTTGTTCCTATAACAGAGAGTAAAAATGGCCACTTTGTACAAGCCTTAGTTTTTGCTAAGGACTGCTTGAGTAGTGTCAATACACATCGACATGGCAAACACTGGCGTTGGTGCTTCTACATAGCCACGAGATGGACTGGAGTTATGAATTCAGGGCCTCTTTCTTCTAAAATTTACCCCGTAATGATATTCTTCTTGCATGCTACGTGGACAATCTTGTGTGAAACACTGGAAGTAGGACATACACTTGATCATCCCCCATGATAGCACAAGGTTGCTGAGGGGTCAACTTGCATCTAAGGGATCCAATTTTCCTACGCTACCCAAAGGCATGTCTGATCCATAGGATCCATGCAAGCATGGCTCTGAAAAGTGATGTTCGAATTCATGGACAAAATCTTTTTCACACTTATAGAATGTTTAATAAGAACATTCTTGGACTAGACAAAAGGACATAGTGTGGTAGCGTTTGATAGATGGTAGACACTTGTGAAGTTGTTTGAACCATCTGAATGAATTGATATGGAGGCCATGGAAGTATAAGTATGCTCAATCTCAATATACTCGCGAAATTGATGGTATGTGATCCCCCCATGAATATTGATGGTGACCTGAAGCTGATAAAGAAATTGAGGCTCTATGTGACTGCAAATGGAACCCAATGCTTGTTGATAGAGTAGAAACATTACAATTTAAAAGCCGGACAGATTCACAGCGCATACATGGCTTATATACCACTATTATGATGAAATTTTAGATGTTGAAAGTCTTATTCCCACAAGAACAGTATACCCTAGTGGCTATTAGGGGTGTATGGACAAATATATGGGAGTATGAAAGCCACTGGTAAGATTCTTGATGGACTTGACACCATTATATTCGAGAGATACAGTTTGCCTCACTATCTTAGCTTTTTTCTCACTTGTCAAAAGAAGTGGGTTTGGCAAGTAATGTCATTATATTAACCATATATTGACATATATTGTTTCCTGCAAGATTGAAGGAAGTATTCTAAATTACTAAACCCATGATTTGGTTATACCAACATGGTTTGGATGAGATAGATGTTGGTATGTAAAGCATGAGGTAGGAAATAATGAAAAAACACAAGATTAACTAATATTTCTATAACAAAAATAAAGTCAATAAAAGAGGAGATTGAAATTAATAGTCCTGCTACCAAATCATGGATGGTGCACATTATTAATGTTTTTAATGGCATGCACCAAGGAATGGAATAGTCAAATTTGTGTAGGATGACATGGATAACAACTATACACCAACATTGAACCCTTTGCTAGTTGTGGTGGATGGTGGTAGGTGAGTTGGTGTGTTTTTCTACCAGTTTTGCATGAATTTCATCCTTGGATGTTGGACTGCACTATGGAGTATTGGCACGTTCACTTGATAATGGTTAATCATAAGTTTCCTGCTACAAATACTATGTCGACCTAGGCAAATATGTAGATGGAAAGTGGAATATGGATTTAGTTAACTTAACCTTTAAGTTTTTGGAATAGTGTAAAAAGGCTAGAACTCACTAGCACATGGATATGGACCACATTAGGAATAGATCTTTTTTGTTTTGAAAAAACACTGCAGTTTGTTTTTGAGAAGTAGAAACCCAATGGCATATGTAGAAAAATAATTGATAAGGAAAGTGTTGTGGATCGCGCATATTATATAATGCTAGTAAGACATAATAGAAAAAAGAAGGATGGTTTTTCTCATATGTTTATTTTGGATACATGACTTCAAATGGAACTTGATCCTTTTTTTATAGAAAAGGAGTGGTCACTACACTGCATGCTTGCAGTCTTAGCAACCATCGAGACATATAGTTGGATTAAGTGTTCATGAAGATTGGGATTTTTTATAATGTGCTTAGTCGGGTTGGTGGTCCAATTTTACATTTTCAAAGGAGAAGAGATCCAAGTTTGTTATTGACATGGAAAGATTATTTGAATGCCTACACACTATTTGGACTCTAGTTAGGCTAGGCTAGATGGATTATAGAAAAAATGCACATGCACACACACACACACACATCCACTCACACATGTGCTTGCATGCCACACACGTGCACGTCCACGTGCGCGCACACACACACATGCACAAATGCATGCACACACCATGCACAAATGCATGCACGCACAATCTGGCACTTTTAGCACATGCATTCACATCACATGTAGATGCTTCAAATACAGATGAACAATGGATTGCTATGTGTGATCTAATTTTCAGCTTACTTTTAGCAATGACAAATGTAGCTGAGATGTGAGTGAGGAATCTCCTTCAATGAAGACATGCTTATTGAATGTAGTTGAAGAATATGTACTAGTCTTATCTTGTAAGACCATTATGATATTTTAAGATTGATTGGTATGAATGGTTTGGATTGCCCTAGTATGATGAATGCATATAAGTATGAGTAATGTATTAGTGACAATGGAAACAATATGATCATGTGTCCAAGAACAAAAAAAAACCAACACCAGGCTCCTGTGTCCGAGAACAAAAAAAAAGCAACACTAGGCTTTATCAAAACCACATGATCACCATCATGACAGATGGCCTTCATATTTAGCATCCAACTAAGGACCCTAAACTTCATTACCTTTACTTTCCATCTAGCAAAAATTGCCGATCGAAGACCAATACATGTGGATCCACTTTGCTAATATAGTGACCAATGGAAGCTATTCTTCCCCTAGTAGATCCTCTACTTCCACCCTTGTGTATAGCATATTTATCTAGCTAGAAAACATCTTGGAATGAACCGTTGATGAATATTACATAAAACCCGAAACCTTGATTTTTTATTGTATTTTCTTGTACTGAAATTCCACTAGATTATTCTTTCAATAGAGAAAATATATTTGACAAAAAAGCTGTGGAAGCATAAAATCCAGTACCGTGCGACCAGGGCCTACTTTTTGCAAAAAGTAGGTCTTGGTCGCATAGTAGCGGATTTCATGCTTCCAATAATTTTTTTAGTATAGTTCTTCACCAAATGCGTCCTCTATGCTGTAAGAACCTTGTGGTAGAAAATCAACAGAAAGTAATAAAAAATTTAATGTTTGGATGTCTTATTGAATGAAATTTTTATTTTTGAGTCATTTGAAGCAGAGTACTCATATAGACATCATAATGCATGATATGAATTTTCAGATCAAATTAGACCTTGAAAGCAAAAAATTTGGTACAGTGTGACCAGATGCTACTTTTTGCATAGAGCCTACATTTTGCAAAAAGTAGGCCCTAGTCGCACTCTAGTAGCAGCATAGCAAATTCCTTACTTCCAAGGCCCATTTTCGTCTCCAAATTCATACCATGCACTATTATGTCCAAACAAACATTTGGGTTCAAAATCCGATTGGATTTTTGGATTTAGGGTTGCTATTACAAAACCCTATTTTTGACTCCCTACCAATTGATGACAAAATAGAGATGTTCTATGAAAAAATAGAACCTACAAAAATGTAGAGGATAAGGATGTGATCAGTTTATGATTTCAATTAACGAATAATGGATGCCTTTGCATAAGTCTTGCCAAAGAAAAGAACTATTTCCCTAATTAGGTGAAGTTGACGAAATACAAATAAACTTACTTAGATTGTCTTGCTGCTTGCAGGGCTTAAAACTATGCTCTAATAATTTGTATCTGCAAGTGTTTTATGAAATTTCGAAACTGCTTAAAGCGAAATGAGTGAGAGTTTAGAGTTAGCCTCGAAAAGAGAGATGACAATTAAGATGCCAATCACGAATCAGAGAAGTAAAGACGAACAACTCTCCGCTAAGCTTGACGGAGAGTAAAGTAAGTATAATAAGAGTAAGCTGTCAAACCAAACAGATAAAAGAGAGGGGGAAAAGCCGCCAAATATGAGGAAATTGGCAACGGGAAATTCGGTGATGGACGTAACAATCGACGGAAAGGGTGACGGAAAGTCGATCAGAAGGGGAGGCTGCGGGAGCTGGAGCTGTCGAGGAACAACGAATTCTTGGACGGAACGTCGATTAAATTCGCCCGCTTCACGATCCGCCGCATGTTGCGGTTCAAGCTCTGCCGAACCAACTCATCCACCACCTTCTTCTCTTCCGTCCTCGCAGTCGTCGTCGTGATCGTCGTACTAACCTTCGTCGAATTTCTGCCTCTTCCGTCGTCCCATTCCGTTGATAACTTCATCCTTTGCTGCGGCGCAGACACCGCCTTCGCTTGCCGGAAGCTTTCCAACGTCCTGGCGGCCCTCTTCTGCGCCAGTGTCGTCCCCAGCAACGCTAGCTCCAGCAGCCCGGCTATGGCGCCCGAGCTCACCATCGCTTCCCTCTGCGCTCTGCTGTGATGTGCAACCATCATCAGAACGTACACCGCCCTCTCCTGGCACTTCGGTTCGTCCATCCACCCCAATGCCTCGATCAGCAATGGGTACACTGCTTCCCTCTCCTCCGCTATGCCTCGCCTCCCCGCCTCTATCGTCGCCAGGTTGCTCAGAGTCGCTAGCGCCTTCTCCGCCATCTCCTCTTCGTCCGCCATCGCCACCAACATCCTCACTGTTCCTGCCTCCACGATCGCCGGCACGTTCCCTGGATGAATGGACAGGTTGTAGAGCGCTCGCAACGCGTCTCTTCGGCCCTGCCCGCTCCCGCACTGGAGGACGCGGACCAGCATTGCCACTGCGCCGGACGCGCCGATCTCTGCCTTGTTCACGTCCAACGCAGACAGACTAAGGAAGGCCGTTACCACAGTCTCCTGCACGACCGCATTCGGACTTTGTAGGAGCTTCACCATTTTGGGGATCGCTCTGGCCTTCACGATTGCCGCCTTGTTGCTGCAAAATTCCCAAACTCAATTAATTTAGCAAGCAGCAAAAACCAAACACTCCAGCTGAGTCGATGTCTGCCTGAGAGCGAAGAAACCACATACATTTCGTTCCCTGTAGCCAGATTAAGGAGTGCCAGCAAGGCCGTGCATTGTATCTTCGTCTGAGCCGAATCCAGCATCGAGATCAGACGAGGAATAACACCAAGCATTGCCAATGTTACTCGGGCAGCCGGATCGTCCTTCGTAAGCCTTCTAACGTCATCAGCTGCAGATAACTGATCCCCGATGCTTCCAAACTGCAAAAGAGTGACAATCTTTTGGAGCTCATTGAGAGTTTGGACCTTCTTCTCCACTTCCTTTGACTGATTGCATTCAAACTTAGCGAGGTTCTCGCAAGCCGCCACTTCTTTCTTTGCTAGGGTGAGAACTTCACATCTAGCGCTCTGATTATCCGCGTTATCTTTGCTTTCAGTGGCTGTAATGTTGTCCAAACCATTCGAAATCAACCTTGAGGAACAAGGAGGATCGCTCGGCGCCACTTCCGATAATTGCCTCTCGAGCGCGATTTCAGTTCCACCTTCATATGGCTCAACATCACACGTCTGCTTGCTTGTAAAGAACTCCCGAGCTGAGCTCAGAGAAGTACCCCGTCGAAACGACCTAGACTTAAAAACTTTAGTGAAGATCTGTTTTGACCTGGAGGAACAAGACACATCGATGGAATCCGTTCTGTAAATCCGCTTCCTGGAGTGTCCATATGTCCACGCAGCAGCCTTGGTATCATGTGGCGGCATGGTGAGGATAAACAGATGAAAGAGTAGGAATATAGCGAGGAAGAAGGAATGGGAATGCCAAACGTAAGAGTGCACGGCTGGGCACCTGCAAAACGATGACTGAAGCCGAATATGGATCTGAGGCGATCGTTCACGATTCACGAGTCGGCTCAAGACAGTACAGACATGAAAATTTTGCAGGCACGTTAATGAAAATACGGGTAACACAGAAGGGCACGACGGCGAAGGCTGCGAACAGTGTGAAGGACGGAATTGTGTGCAGCCAAGGAGAGGAGAAGACCTGGAAGCTGTGTAGCTATGGCGATCGCGTGAGGCCTTAGACAACACAGTACCCAAGGACGACGAGGGCGGTATTCGCATTACGGAAAAGGCGGTTTAGACCTCCTGAGTCCTAATTAACAAAAGCGGTTTCTATGTTTTCCTAATTCCGCCAAATGGCCACGTCAACTTTTGTCGGCCGGTTGGGTTTCCCGGCCCTCCGGCCGCGCCGCTTTTCCCGGCCACCGACAAACCGCCCTCGTAGCGCCAAAACCACCCATCGTCACCATGACTCACCAGCAAACCCTTCACCCTTCATCCATGTTCGCTCTTTAACGAGACGCTGGACTCTTGGGCCCCCGTGGATCCCACGGCAGTTGGACGCGGCCCGCATCTAAACCTTGCTGCATGTAGCGTATGTCCAAGACACGATTGGGTTTTGTTCGCATTGCCCGCCAGGGCAGGCTATAGCAACGAAGAAGTTGCCTTTTGAGGTGCTCGTCTAAAGCTCCCTTGCTAACTTTGATTTTAACTCATTTTCAAAACGAAAAATCATGTGGACATATTTACCCCACATGATGCGAAGTGGGCCTCGGTCTTATGTAAGAAACCCTTAGGTTCTGGGAGGTTTTGTATGGTCCTGAAAGATCGTGTTTAGCCCCTTTTAGGATGCATGTTTCCTATGTCATTTTGCCAAGAATCATCTCTTCAAGGTGGGGAAGGAAGCCACAGAAAGCCATAGACTTAGTCACTCAAGAACATTCCAAGGACTGTCTCGAGAGGCAAATTTCCCCAAGCTCATCTGAGAGAATGTTTCAATTGGCTTCAGGATCGAAGGTCAAAGCCACGACAAGCTTGTAGCTCTTGTTCAATAGTAGCTACCTCATGCTAAATAAAGCTGACAAAAAATTTACTTGATCACTCTCTCATGGGAGCGATTCAAGGATGCAATGCAATTGGATGTGTGTGTGGGTGGATTCCAATAGGGAAAAAGATGTGTGTGTGTGTCTTCCTTATCTATTGAAACTGTGTTAGAGGTTGAGCTAAAAGAGACGTCCAAAGTTTAAAGAATCTAGTTTCTAAAGAAGGAATCCTCCTTCTACTGACTATGTTGATTTTGTCCCTTTGTCACTTCGATCTTTAAAACAAAATTGAAGTGGACCAAAGACATAGCCAGACCCCCTAATAGATAAATAGCCTTGGACAAGGATGGATCAAGCCTAAGTGGATTATGCTTCTCTTTTTTATGGTGGGATACTCTTCGAACCACTATGGAAACATGTTTTCATCCTCAAAAAAATATTGTTCACTCATGGAATTTGATGTGCTTCATTTTTAATGAGGGGTTGGCTTGATTTCATGTTGCTTCAAGAAACAAAGGGGGCCCTGGAGTATAACTCTTCCACAAGTCCTCATGATAGCTAAGGATTTTCTTTCTTATCAACAATTTTGTGTGAACCCACGCCAAGGATTGGGGGGAATGGGTGTCCTAGTTCCAAATGGTTGTTGGGTAAGAGACCATGTGAAAGAGCCTAGAGGCGAATGGAAGGGCGATGTTGGTGAAAGTTGCCACAAGCTCTTTTTTGTGCTACATATGCTCGATGTATGGGCCTTGAGGGTCAAGCAATTGAGTGAGTTTGTGGTCCTGTCTCTTTGGGAAATTGACCACGGAACATGATTTTTGTGGACAATGCCTAAGGAAGGACTAAATATAGGAAGTTGGGTCGAGTTGAGTTAGTGCATTCTTTAATGTAGGTTTGATAAGTCAAAAGTATTATCTCACTTCATGTGGCATGATAGGATATTCCATCCTACTTTTCAGGCTTCCTTGTATTTAATCACTTGTTCAAGCATTTGAAAGCCATTGTAAGCTTTGAAGCTAAAGTTAAACTAGGCAGGGAGGGGTAGGTTCATGACCTACTCTCAAGATTGCAAAATATGGTCATTTTGTCAGAAAGGGCCAAGTCGGATAAGCCTTTCTCCATTGCAAAGTTTCCCTGCTTTATGAGAATCGAAAGTTAACAAGTCCTTGCCAATGGGTCTTCTTATTGAGCTTTTTTTTCTCTTCTCAGACTGCATCGAGCGAGTATTCTTGACATGGTGTGGGTTACCTATTATCAGGGGTATCTTTCAAAGGCAATGAATATAGGCCTTATATAACCCTAGTTCTCAAAAAAGTTAATTGGCCGATAGTCTTGTATTGAGCTTGTATTGGAGACATAAAGATTTGGCTCTTAGAGTATTAAGGAGTACTGTTGGTGGCCAAGAAGTAGCATGGATCTGATGGATTTGTACACAAAAGGAACATCTTTGAAAATATTCTTCATATCAATATGAACCTGGATCATGTGCTCCAAAAAATGCGGAACTGTTTGTTCATTTATTTGGACCAATCTCTTCTTCAAATCTGAGCCCCTCATTCCCTCTCTCTCCTTCAAAGCTCCTCCCTCCCTTTTCTTTACTCCTTCGCTGCCCCTCCCTATCTCTTCTCCCTTCCACCCCCACCTTGTTCTATACCTGCACCTCCACCTCAAAGCTGAATGATGAAAGAGCTCCCTACTAACGAAGCAGATCAAAGAATGCAAAAGGAAGACTACTTCACCTCCTAGTAGATGACGAAGAAGAATACTAATCGTCCGACAGAGCAAAGGAGTTTGGAGTAGCTATAGGAAATTTGTAAGTATTTCACTTGCAATTCACATGTCTATGGAAAAGAAACCCTCCCTCTTGCAATCTGTACGTAATTGTATACGGAACTGGAAGGGGGGCTTCCTTTTTCATATGCAACTACATACAGATTGCAAGAGGGAGGGTTGTGAATTGCAAGAGAGTTATTACGAATATCTGCTGCCACTCCAAACTAATCGACCGAGAGCCAAAGTCATCAGGTTTATCTTTGTTCTGCCTCGTTCATAGTTTGATAAGAGAACATTAATCCATCCTTCCCAAAAGCACTCACATGATTCAACATTTAGTTTCTTGTAATTGCCAAATAAGGGCATTATAGCTATGACTATAGAGTATCTTGGTGCCCCATGTGATTCTCTCCATAGCAAGGTGCTCACTCCATTGCCAAGATGGTAGGGCGTTGCATCAAGAACTCAACTGTAAAAAAGGGAATGCAAGCTTTTATGAATGTGTCAATCCTCAACTTTGTCAGCTAAGAATGATGACAATTCCCTATAATAACATCGTATGTGGCAAAGTCGTTTTTGGCCTGCCCGGGAGGAAAGACTATAGTAATCGGTTTTTGGCTTGGAGATGATAAATATTCTATGTTGGGCTCGCCGGGTGGCAATGTTGGACAAGTTCTGGATTTTCGTGGGTGATTTCTCTTAATTCCCATTGGTTGGGACATGCCATCTCCACCTTTTTCTCCCTCTTTTTCTCTCCTTACTATTTCACTCCCTACTTTCTATTGGTCCACTCCCTACTCTCTCTCTCTCTCTCTCTCTCTCTCGTTTCCCCCCACTCCCAACCTCCACACCTGCCTGATGCTGCTCCTCATTTGCTGTTGCTTCTAGGGCCATAGGGCAGGCCATTTGAATGTCATTCAACTTGTTCTATCTCTATAGGGAACAAGAGGCAAAAATTTTGCAGCTAATAAAATTGGAGCCCAAGCTATGCCATCTACATTTAGTCCTCCTATACGAATGTAGCACTTGTGGCCGGGGTAAATCTAGTGGACGTGTCATTCCGTTGACGGGAAAGAGCCATCACAGGCTTAAATGTTTAACGATGAGGCGGAAACAGGCGACAATAATATGTAACCTGATTGCAGGTTTTGCTGCACCATTTGTGCGACGAATTGGATTATAGACAAATGACGACGCTGCACGGACAGGGCCAACGATCATCGATGTATGCAAGAGACAAAGACAGTTCGCAAGGCTAGTCTTGTTCCGCAATATCGTCAGCTGATGTGAAACTGCGATCACAATTCGTTGCTACTTGCATCAATCAAGCGTAATTTCGATTGGATTGTTTTGTCTGTCGTCCGGTTGTGCCTGGTACCCGCAGCCAGCAAGTGAGGCATCTTCGCCGATGAGAAAGCTGCCCTGTTTTACGACTTCCGGCCGAGCCTTGCGTATAGGACCTGGGTATCGTGCTGGATGCAGGCTCCAGCGCAAGGATGACAAGAAGGCGAAGGATCTTTGCTGAGAAAGGAAGAGGCTTCCGTCACTTGTACATCCGAACAGTGGGAAGCTGCATAAAGCTGTGCAGGATTGTAAGCTTGAAACAGTTTCATCAAGCAGGCCTTGTAGGAATTCTGTTGAAGCACCAAGCAGAAGAGTGGCTTTTTTGAGGTTGGGTCTACAGGAGCGGGGAATTGGGCGGGCAAGCTTTTATGGGTGCCCCCTGCTAAAGAACTTCGAACCCTGAAGGAGACGGATTTCTTGGATTAGCAGAATCCGAATCCCGAGACCCGGAGACGAAAACACGTTGCGATTGCAGTTCGTCGATAGGGAATCAAGAGGGGACGACATTGAATAAAGGGATCAAAGTTTGCCAAACAAAAGCAGGATGAGGACAGGCGCAGAGTTGGAATGTCAGCCAAAAAATCCATGTTGCGAGCGTCGGGCATTATTGGAGGAGACGCCATGGGCGCGACGCACCTGGCCATCGCCGAGCAGCTTGATGAAGCGTCGGCATCGGTACGAGTTACGACAAACTGTTTTGCCGAAATTCGAACTAAATTCGAAAGCGGATGAAACAAGATGGTACTGAACTACTGAGAGCCTCGAATTCTTGTTAGACGCTCATGAGACTCACGAAGTTTTGGCCAAAAGTCGCACAATCTGTGGCTCGACAGTCAAATGCGAATACAACAGGTCCACAGGAAACGATTAACAGTACGTAGCAGACGGTAGCAATCAATATCTCCACGTGTTTGTCGCAAAGTCGCTGGAAGCTGCCTACTCCCTAATAAACTGTATGCTTTACATTACTGAATCACGAGTCGTGAGTGAGACACCGAACAGCAGGATTGCGGCCTAGATTCTGCTGTTTTACGCCTGCCTGCACCGAAATTTGAGACATCCTCAGAGCAACATTTGGATTGCATTGCATGATGATTGTCGTCAAAAATGTTTATAGCGATTCCCTCAGACATTTGCCGGACTTTCTACGTCTTTACAAATTACAATGACATTAGGGGTCGAGTCTCGATAGACATTTGCAAAGCTTAAACCAGCCAAACCCCTAATCACAATGCGACAGTTTCTCTTTGGCTTTTCAATTAACCTTCTAAAGGAGCTGCAATTGGCAACTACCCCTATAATGAATGCATTTCTGGTGTTGACTAGAAAAGTTCAATTATTAGGGAGGACCTAGGAGGACCCCCAAAATTTGCCAAATCTTGGAGAAGCCAAATTTTGGAAGGGTCCACCCAGTTGTTCCCAGGCTTCTTTCAAGCTTACACTATGTATCCACCCTTAAAGATGTATATGTTGCTTGGGCTTCTTTTAATCTTACACTATGTATTCACCTTAAAGATGTACATGTTGCTCCAATGCATGCAAATTTGCCTATTAAGATTCAATCATTTCAAAGGCCTTTATGCAACTTTCCAACAAGAATTTCTATGTATCTAGCCAGCACCCAAGGGCATTCCCTCATGTATTTTTGCAACTCTCCTCCCCTGGAGTAGTATATTATTAAAGCTCTTATAGTCCTTCACATGCACATGTACATACTCCACCTTTAGTGTAGGTCCTATATACCCCAATGCAAGAACAATGCTCTCACTTATTCTATACACATTTAAATCCAAGGCTTTTGTCACCTACATTATAGACCCAAAGGTGTACTCTAGTAGATAGGCCTTCATACAACACTATGGCACTGCATTCAAGGAGTAATATTTAACTTAAATACTGATCAATCCTACATTCCTTTCCCTTGGATAAAGTTTCAAAATTTTCTATTTTGTGAATTGAAATATACCTTAAATTGTATCTAAATTTATGTGAATTTATTTGGTTAAAAGAAATCCTTATGTTGCATATGGTTATAAATTTTAGGTGCAGCCCTTGGGATTATAGATCCAGAGAAATTTGCAAAGGGACTCTAATTATTAACATGTGTTTCATTATTTTTCAAATTCTCTTTCGTTTTTAGACCAAACCCAAAAGTCGTTCCCAAATGTAAATTTAGTTTTAAGACAACCTTAGATTTGTAATAATATGGCAAATTTCCAGTCAAGAAAGAAAAGAAATTTGTACCTAATCATTAGGGGAGAATTGGGGTCTCAAAAGGGCCTCATAAGGAATGGATTAGGGAATGCTTAGTGGGCTAATGCAAGGGGCTTGGAGGGTCCCAAAGAGGCCTAACCAGCCCAACCTAGGTGGGTTAAGCCCACATTTGAGCCCACCTCTCCCCCCATCAATGAGGGGAGGGGGCCACTTTTTGAAATTTGAATTTTTAATTTCGAATCTCCCTCCCTCCCTCCCTCTCTCTCTCTCTCTCTCTCCCTCCCTCTCTCTCCCTCCCTCCCTCCCTCCCTCCCTCCGTCCTCCTCCCTCTCCCTCTCCCTCCCTCCCCCTCCCTCCTCCTCTCCCCTCCTCCGTCTTGCTCCTCCTCCTCCCTCCTCCCTCTCTCCTCCTTCTCCAGCAGCACAAGATCCCTCTCCTCTGCTCCTCCCTCCTGCAGAATCTCTCCCCTCCTCCTCCCTCCTGTAGCATCTCTTCCCTCCTCCTCCCTTCTACATCAGCTCCTTCCCTCCCTTCTACACCTGTCACCCTACTCTCTGCTTCTCGTCCTCCCTCTTCCTTGCTACTCTCTCCCTCTCACTGCTCCATCTTTGCCAGCTCTCCCCTACATTTTAGCTTGCACCACTGATACCTCTCTTTGAGTACTCATGACACCATTCGAGGACATATCCAACAAGTACCATGTGAACCTACAAGTGGAGGCAGAATATGCAAGCACATGCTCTTTGGCATATAGTGGAACTCCTCAAAGTGTGCTCCACAGTCTTCGATTGCATGCGGGAAGAAGCATCTTGACCTTTGGGTGGATGGAAACTTGTACCCTTTAGACCCTGCCACCCAAAAGAGTCCTTTTCATATAGTGCATGATGTTGTTTGGTTTGTTGGCAAGGGACATGCTGGATTGCTCGATTATTGCAATCGATTGAACCATTCTTAGACATTGGCTATGCAAGCAAGCGAGGTGCAGAGAGCCCAAGCAAAAGAACTTGCACATTTGGGAAATATTACTATTGTGGCAATGCATAATAGTATGCAGGATCTCCAATTGCAAAACAAAGAACTCAGTGACAAAGCACATGCACTGGACTTGGAGCGACATGAATTGGAAGAATCAATCCAGAAGCTTGCCGAAAGCAAACAAGATTTGGAAAGGTCTATCTATGGCCAAGTTCAATGTGCTATGGAGAAGGAACGAGAGAACTCGATAGAACGAGTACAAAAGTTGAAGGGAACACCTTTGGGACTAAAGGAGAGGAAAAGACAATTGCAATTTATGGATGCATTATCAACCAATAGTGGTGCCTGAAAGAGGAGAATATGAGCTGCAAGGTTAGTTCTCCAAATTCTCAATGAAATTTCTTACTCCAAAATATTTGTGGTGTTGCATTCTTTCCACTAAGACTCATAAGTACTCTACTTTAGGAATTTCATGGAGGATGTGATGGGAACAATGGAAATGGATGATAGTGATCCTTCATATGTTCTAAGAAGTTTAATAAAGCCAAGTGATGTCATGGAAGTGTTGAAGGACCCTAGATAAAAAGGGCTACGTAAACAAGTTGCTCGAGAGGTAATGGAGGATTTCAAGGGCCTCGTCCAAGCAAAGGAGGTGCTTGGAGCTTATGATGTTGCTGGTGTAAGTCATGAAGCTTACAACTCTGTTTTTAAAACTTTCAAGTCTGCTATGGAGAAAAAGTATAAGATATCTACAATGCCATTGCCAACACCGTGGTCTGTAAGGCTTGCACGTCAAGAAACAAACCAATGTGCTAGAGAAAAGATTGGAGGATACCATTGTGTAAGTGGCACAATGACTTGGAAGAGTAAAATGAAATCTGGCATCCAAACGTTTGAGATGAATGCTTTCAATAATGCTTACGTGGATGTAGAGAATTTGTAGAGAGCCATGGTCAAATTCTATGGGATGAGAGAAGAAGGTAAGAGAAATTCCCTCTTCACATTCAACTTTATTTCTTCTGATTTCTATATCCTTACTGAATTTCTCTTTCATTGTACAGATGGCAAGCTAGTATTTGTTATAAAAATAGATGAAGCTCAATTGGTAAAAGAGCACAAGCTAGAGAGGGTGAGCATTTATATTATGAACAACGCCTTGCATTTTACTCAAGGCGATGAGGAAGTTGAGCACAGTTTCTCAGTCCAATCTGAGAAGGACATATGGTGGCTTGCAACCTTTGAGACCCCAAAGGAGTGCCACTAGAAAATCAAGTGGGTTTCGGAGAGAACCGACATACCGTCGATTATTCAAAGACAAGGCAGGGCAAACATTAATTGTGGATGGGCATGGAACGTTTCAAGTTGAATGGCATCTAGCTGGTGATTTGAAGACCCTCAAGTGCTTGTATGGTTGTGATACAGGTGCAGATGCAAAATGGACATGCTTGTATTGCACCACTCTCATAAGATGCAAAAGGGAAGCCTACAGTGGGAAAATGGCATCCTTTCTTGCAACCAAAGTGCAGCCCCTAATCGTCACCAAAAGGATCCTAAGTGAGACCCCATACTACCAATTCCATTGGAGCGGGTACACATGTGTACTTTGCATGTTGAACTGCATATTCCTCGTAAGTTTCTCTATCTCCATCTAGTTTATGCTTGGAATTTGAGGCGACAGCAAGTATATGCACAATGCATTGCGAAAGCTAAAGAATTACTCACTAATGGGACTTCACGGAGGCAATGTGAAGCTTAAGCAGGACAAGAAACAATCAGGAAAGACACAAAATCTTCCTGCTAAAGTGTCCATGGGTGGAGGAAAGGTAAGGAGGTTCTTGTCCAACCACAATGTTGATAAAGAAAAACATACATTGGCTCAAAGCACCCTAGGTTAGGAGTACTGGAAAGATTTGTGTGAGTGCACCTCAAATCAAGCTTCACAGCTGCGAATTGCTACTTTGAGAGCAAAACTGTGGACAAAGCTTGATGCATTTATAAAGTTGCTTAGACAAGGTCAAACATATGAGCTTTATTATGAGAGATTCAAGACAACATATCATTGATGGTAGAAGCATCAAGGGAGTCACATATTACACATTACATGGTAATCCTCCTTAGGTTGAAATTTTGTGCTTTAAACTTGAGTCACTTTATGTTTCTAATACAATCTTTTTCTTTACAGCATATTCTTTACGCACATGCACCGTGGTTTGTGGACCAATGGGGCCCTCTGTCCATTTGGAATACTCAAGGAATGGAGAAATCACACCACAGAGCAAAGGCATCATACTTCAAGAATACAAGGCATGGGGGTGGTATCGCGTGAAGCAATGCAGTACACAAAATGTTCGATTCGTTTTATAGATGTCTAAAGGCCAGGACTCTCAATCACGATAAGGTAGAGGTCTCAAGTCTCGCAAAAGCGGTTCAACATGTCAAGAAGACAAGGAGATGTGTTGCTTGGAAGTCCTCAACGGGGAGCCAAGGGGTTGCGCTTTGGTTGCAATGTAGAGTCAGACAGAGTCAGATAGGGGAGGCGTTGGGTCCTAAGAGAGCCCTAAATGTAAAATGTTTGATGAATAAAGTTAACAATATTTTGAGTCAATTATAGATTCCAAAATTCACAAATTTTTTTGGAAATTGCAAATTTGCATGTGCAACATGGCAGGGCAGAAGGGTGAGTGGGTTGGGAGGGAGGGTGGTGAAGATTAAGTATTATCAAACTGGCGACAAAAGACTATGGGGGAAGGAGGTGCACTCAAAAAACCCTAATTTAAAAGAAAAACCTAAAGTGCTTTAAAAAAGACTATATAAAGCACTTCAAAACCCTAAAATCCCTCATTTCTATGGCACGAGTTAAACAAACTGCTAGACCCCATGGAAGTAGAGAGGTCTCCTAAGAGAGGCAAAATAGTCCAGTCAATCCTGATCGACTGCCCCTCCCTCCTCCGTGGGGTCTTGGCATGGAGCATGCAGAGCAACAAGAGGAGCAAGGAAGGCAAAGAGAGGAGATGGAGAGATTACAGCGGCCACAACAAGAGGAAGTATCTAGCAGGATCATAGATATAATGAACCTTGGCCCCAATCCTCCAACCAAGCAGACTGCGTGGAAGAGCACCATCAACCCTCTGTGCCTCAATATTATCAGATATGAGGAGCCTCTAGTACGAGCTGAGCAACAGCCTCAACCTACTATCTCACAGCCTCATGAAAAGGAAAAGAGACCAAGGACAAAGCAGACCCCTAGGCGCGACAAGCCACCTCAAAGGACCCACCAGACACAGGATGACGAGTCTGAAGAGGTGGTTGCAAGGGAGGAGAGGCGAAGAAGTTCAAAGTGGACAAGCAGCCATGGAGCCATGTCCAAAGGCCAGTGCAGGGTCCCCCAAAGATTAAGAGGCACAAAAAATCAAGCGTGAAGGCACTTCAGGCCTTGAAATTAGGAAACACTAATTGGGGGCCCTTTGGAGACCCCAATTCTCCCCTAATGCTTACTCTTTTGGGATTCTAATTAAAGAAACAAAGACCCCAATTCTCTCCTAATGCTTACTCTTGGATTCTCTCCTAATGCTTACTCTTGAATCCAAGAGTAAGCATTAGGAGAGAATTGGGGTCTTTGTTTCTTTAATTAGAATCCCAAAAGAGTAAGCATTAGGGGAGAATTGGGGTCTCCAAAGGGCCCCCAATTAGTGTTTCCTAATTTCAAGGGGTTAGTGAGGGATTTGAGGTGTACCAATGGGACTGCTCCTTTTTGTGGGGCAATGCCATGTTGAGGTGGCATGTGCATAATAAATGCCAAAGGAAATAGGTGGTTTCAATTGGAAAAACCATGGTTTGTGCTGAAAGAAAACCATAGATTTTGAGAAGAAAACCACCAAGTTTGGGGAGGAAGAAGCATGTGCTTCCACATGTCCTTGAGCACCAAAAATTCGAAATTTGCCCCTACAAAGGTCCAAAAAAGATATTTAATGCATGGCAAGTGGCCTTGCAAGTGGGAGGAGGGAGGAAATCCCACGAGAGTGACATGTGGCACTTTGCTTCTCAAAGTAAGGACCAAAACAGTGAGCAGCCCCGTGCGACTGGCATGCTTGTAGGGAATGGAACCCACAACCTCCTGTACATCATTCAAGAGCCTTGACCACTAGGCCACCAAGCCAATGGTGACAGTTCTCCCTACCACGTGAGATATAAAATAGCCTTGCTTCTTCATTTGGTGGATCCTTGAGCATAAATGCAAGTCAAAACCATGTATAGTCTTCTAAAACCGCCTTGTCATCCTTTATGACCCTTACACATAGGATTGTATTAGGGAGACTAATCTGTTGCTAATCCATTCCTTATGAGGCCCTTTCAAGACCCCAAATCTCCCCTAATGTTATTTGAGACTAGCATGACCATGTCCAATAACTATTATTTCACATATAAAACTCCCATATATCTTGTAGTGCTTCAAAGCTTCACAAGGTCTTGCTTTAAAGAAGCACATAATATTTTACACATGCATTAGTAAATCCTTCTATATAAATTACATTTAATCTTGAATGTAGAAAATAAATTTACTCACAAAAGAAATAAATTCAATGAGACATAATAAAGGAAACTTTAAGCCTCTTTCTTATTCCAAAGATTACCAAGATCCGTGTAATTATACATTTTATGTCTACAATACATATTAATCTTCTTTGCTACAAATTTAGCATACATGCTATGGTAGTACAATTCATGAAAGCAAGTTGGTAAATTCATGTTTCTCAAGAGCGTACATAAAATAGTACATCACCTTTCCTTGTCAAGGTCAATGGGTTGGTGGAGATGCAATCTCCTCCACCATTGGATCAAGCCCTCTTAAAAGGGGGTGACATGACAAAATTGAACACAAATCTGTTATGATAATTCATCATTTGCACTATCTCCCTGGTGAGCATCCTTAAAAACTCTAGTATATGCCCTACAAAATATTCTATTATTCTTCCCAAGACATTCATTGTATAGAAACCCCTATATCACGTGCATTCAAAAAAAGGGCATTTAAGTTCCCCTTATATAGTGTACTTTTTGAAACTCCACAAGAAAATAAAACCCCACTCATGTGCTATGTTAATACTATGTCATAAACTCCGTAGGATATTCTTATTTTCTCTTTATCACATACTGCTTCATGTGCTTCTTGGTTTTATTAGTCTTTCTTTTCCAAGACATTATGATTGTTTCTACATTTGCTCAGATATTGGTTCATGCTATGGGACTCATCTATTTTTATACAATTAGTATCCATAGTCTTCGTCGTATCGCTTGACTCATACCATACTGTTTTAAATGTTGTGACTCTCCCATGTTCATCCCTATTATCTACATACTTTTGTAACCTGAAACCTCACATGATCACATTCAACATCTCATGGTTGGATTACAACAAAATCATGTGTATCTACTTCCAACATCATGAATTGTCTATTTTCTCTACATGGTCCACAAAATGGACATCGAAGTAGTTTATTCAAATTCAATTTCAAATTCCAATGTGGGGTAGAGGTCATTAGTGCAAAAGGTTAAATGGAGGGTAGAGGTCATTAGTATGAAAGGTCGAATTCAATTTCAAAGTCCAGTGTAAGGTACAGGTCATTAGTGTGAAAGAGGACACATAGCCCAACATTCCAAATGGAAGGAAAAACTGCATTGCATTCCAACTAAGCTATTATTTTGTCTACATTCATTCGATGTATAAGGATGATGTGGACAAAAACCTTAAAAAACTTTTCCATGTGTCAAAAGTCCAACCACACCCTAGGTGTGGATGAGGTTAAAGATGATCTTGTTTATATGGTACATAGGATTGCAATGTGCCACCTTGTGTGAAGAGAAATATTTTATCATAATCTCACAATGATTTTTGTCTTTCTTATTTCATTGACTTCTTTTTGTCCATTTTCTATTGTTGTCGGCTTGAGTCTACGTTGGTCTAGTCGTATGTCTATTGTTTATAGGGTGCTACATTGTCTTATCATCACATTAGCTTGCTTTATAGTACATTATGTAGCGTTGTCATTCTATCGCTTGCTTATGATGATGTCTATTTTATTGTTTTCCATTGCTATTTTCCACATCTATAGCTATTGCTTGATATAGTGCCTATTTTGTGTTGTTGCTTTATTGTTCTTGTATGCTTGTTGTGATGGCATAATAGATGTCATGGAAAAACAACTTCATATTTGTATAGACTCCATTGTAAACTTGGAAATCTCAAAAATCAATATTTAGTATGAAAATATCCTATACATGATATTGTTGCATGAAGTTCATAGAAATGTTTTTTAAAGGTTGGTTTCATTATAATTTCTTCATTTGCCAAACAAACTAGTTGCATTGTGGAATTTTCTAATGTAAGTTTTGATAGTACATATATTCCAAGGCAATGCCAATACAAACTCACCTTTTGACTTTCAAATTACTCTCTTCTTCCCAATATACTCTATTTCCATTCTTTTAAGAAGGAATCTAAATAGTTTCATGTGACTGATTCTCACCAAAGTAGCTTTGTTTAGGCCAAGGTGGACTTCCAAACTATAATTTCTTGAATTTTAGTCTGAGGCAACCATAGTTTCCTTACAAGGGATTCAATATTTGTAGCTCATTAGCATCAAATTCCTCATGTATGGTTTAAAATTTCTTTTTTGTATGATGTAGCACATCATTGAGTCTTTGTTTCTTGATAAAGTTGTGCATAGAAAAAAGTCACATGGATTTTGCATTATTTGTTCAGGATAACTATATGTATTGTGATTAATGTACTTCCCTATGCAATCACTCCAAATGACTTTGCATGCAACTCTACATTATTTACTACATAATGCAAAGCTCTCATTTCCCTCCCTTGATGTTTACAGTCTCTACTCCAATCAAACATTTTATCATAAAGGTCCTTGATAAGGTTGTATTTTTTCTCAACTTCATCATAATCCAAAATTTCCTCACTAGAGATGCTCTATTAATAATCCAAAATAGGATTTTTCAACAAATTTATTATACTTGAAACTTGCAACCATGGCCTCCATGTCTTTGTAGTATGTTATGTTTTTACCTTTTCCTACAAAATTTGCTCCATGTGTGTTATAATTTATGTTGTATCTAACAAAATTGCATTTCTTGGATCTTAGAACCTCATCGTTAATATGAAATAAAAAACCATGGAGATAACTATATGGTACCATCTATCTACATGTTTTTAACCTTCTAAAAGCTCATCTATATGCATATTGGGATGCTCCTCCTATGGTTTGCAATTTCTCTAATAATGTCCTTTTGTATAATATCGAACTATTTGTTGAAAAGAAGCAAATACTTAGGTGACTCCATTTGTAGCGTTGATTATTTCCATGTACTTCTAGATAGCATTTATTGACACACAAACAATAAATGCGCTACTCTCTAATGCACTTTAGAAGCATTAGGAAGCTGGTGACACTTTAGAAGATATCTCTAGGATTGATAGACATTTACCATATTTCATTTTTAATTTTAATGCTTATTAGTTTCTTAAGATGTCAAAGGCATCTCTACTTTTCCTAGAAAGAGGTTGAATCATATGATGCATTGGTTCATGGTCTCATAGACTACTTGGCCTTTTGCAACTGGTGATAAGCCTCCCTGCCTCTCTCCCTCTCCCTCTCCTTGTAACAACATCTTCTTGGATTACAATCATGGACCATCATACATGTGATATTTATTTTCATAGATTTCATTTATTACTTTGTGCATATGTGCACTAATCATACATGTGACTTTTTAACTATACCACATGTATGTCTTGATGGTGATGCACTTTATGTGTGATGATGGTGATGTACTTACAAAGGTTTATGTGGTTCTTGAATTGTTTGTATGGTTATGATATGTATACTTCCTCAATTTGGGCCATGCATTATGTATGTGTCTTTGTAAATTTGTTCATGTAGGATGTGGAGGGAGAGAGAGCTCCACACTATATTTTCCCCCGTAAATTTTGATGTGGTCATGGGATCACAAAGACTTCCAAGGATATTGGGAAACCAAGAGAGAATGCTTGGAGCAAGATGAGGGAGAGGATCAAGGAAACATGAGGGTAGTTTTTAAAGACCCTTTAGGTAGTTGATTCTCTCCAGAGTCTCATTTGTTTCTTGAGTTCATTGTTTTAATATATTTGTTGGTTAATGCTAGTATTTTGCCCAAATTGTGTGCTTTTTGTTAAATATTTCAATTTTTTTCCCCTCTATGGTAATTTTAGTCACCCTCCCTTTAGCCATGCGGGTAACTAACATATTCCCAATACATATCCAATCTATCTCTGCAATATTTTCAATTCTTTATGTAGCTTGCCATATTAACCCTTTCCAAATCACCTATAATCATCCCTTGTGGTCCACATTGTGATCCTCATTCTCTCATCCTTTGTGCATAGCTCTCTCCACTCATCATAACTATACCACTATAAGGAATTAAAAGTGCATCTTATGGGAATTCGGACCATGCAAAAAATCCTCATCCTACACTAAACAATTTGACTTTTTCATGGAGTATAAGTGTGCATTAAACTCAAATGACCCCCCCTTGGGTTGTTCAATTGAATGTCTCCATTTTGAAAGACATTGTTACCATGCCATTATGTTCTTATGTTGCACCCTTGTAATTGCAAATTAACAAGGAAGTAAATGATCAATATGAAAAATAAAATGTAAAACTAGGTCCACTATTTTACCATACAACATAAACAACTTTGATCTATAGGCATTATCAAGCTTGTTTATGTACAAATATGGTGAAATTTTGAGAGCTTCCAAAATGAAAAATAAGTATACACCATACAATCATAATAAAACTCAATGTAGCACCATAATGAGGATCAACACATAGTTGTATATTCCATTGTTGCCTCAGTAACAAAATACAACGAAGCAAGATTCTTGCAATCTTGTAAATATGACTATTCAATCACATCATGTTCTCTTTCCCATTTTTGTGAAGGTTGAAAAAAGGCCTTTGCATTCTTTGCATTAGCAGAATGCATAACCAAGCTCTTTTGGTATTATTATAGTTTAACACTATATTAGGGAATTTGGGAATTTTCATATAGTTTGGGAATTCCCAACATGGTTAATATTTGGGCATATGGTCAAATCTTAGCCCATTCATTGGAAGTGGAATCCATCCTAATCCCTAAATTAGGGAATCCTCCTAGGTCCCACTTTTAAATAAGGGGACAAGATTTGACCACGTGGTCAAATCTTAATCCATTATTTGAAAGTGGGACTTGAGAGATTCCCAAATTCTCTAATATAGTGTTGTTTCCATTCAAGACATTTTACTTATTGTCTACATTCTCCTTACTATCTGCAATTGTCTCTCAGTCAACTTTGCCAGTGGGCTTTCCTTTCCCCTACTTGGTTGTTATTGACCTTAACATTCCAAAGGTTTTGTGGCATTGCTTGCTTACATAGAGTTCAGTAACTATATTTCTATGAAGGTCCTGAGGCTTCATTACAACTAAATTGTTGTTGGACCTCCATGGGATTCTTTCTTGCAATGGATCTTTACTTGACAACCATGCAGTCATCATGAGCTGACTCCATGATGGTAGTTAATAAGGTTATAATGAATATCTTAAACCTTCATGGGCTTTGTTTGCAATCCACTAACAAGGATGTATTGCAAAAAAGAGGCCCTAAAGTTCAAGGGCTTTATTATGTCCACATGGTTAGAATAAAGCCTTTCGAACCCCAAGGTTTTCTTTCTTGCAATTGATATTTACTAATGATAACATGTTCATTATGAGCCCCCCAAATAGGTGAAGTATGACCATGTGGTCATTAGTAAACATGCACTAGCAAGAAAGAAACCTATGAAGGTCCAAGTGCTTCATTACACTCATAATGAATCCCTTCGGCCAACACAAGTGACAAGGTTCTTTCTTTTAATGAAGACTACATGGTTATAATGAGTCTTCCAAACAATCTTATTTATGAGCACATGGTTTTCCCTAATGGGTTACGAAAATGTAAAAAATCCAAAACTTCTCATTCCTACTTCCGTTTAATGTGCAATTTGTTGCATTGGACTCCTAATTCTATGCTTTAATAGTGTTAGCATTCAAATTTTGTGAAAAAGAAAACTCAAAGTATTCACAAAACATATGAAGCTTTATTTATGAGCATAGAGTATCATGGCCAATGTCCTTACAAAAAGACATTTCTGCCAAAAAGTAGTATATCCACACCTTTCATGGAAAACATGATTCGTATCTATGTATGCCATTTCTATATTTCGTCACCAAGGGAAGAAAGTCAGGTACTGGAACATTTTTGATGCTTGTTTTTTAACCATCTACTTTGAAAACTGGCTCTTTACCCAAACAGTGCATCAAAGGTGGGCTTCCATTACTATCCATGCAAGGAGCAACAAGGGGCTTTCATGACACATTAGGAGATCATCGATAGCAACATCACTGGGACCATCAATTTTTGTAGTCAGCACCATAGAACCAGGAGGTTCAAAGTTAAAGTATTGTGGCACCTGCATGTCTAGCAAACCCTTCATGTGTCTCAATTCATGGTTGCACTGTTTGGGACTCGCAGTAGAAGAAAATAGTACTAATATCACTTCTTGTCAAGGCATACAACAAGATCATTACCTTCCACAATGACTGAGCTTTCCCTATTTCCAATCCTTTTCCTTGATTCGAAATTACCCAAGTGGTAGAGGAGTAATATTAACCCATTCGAAGCATTTTCAGTAAGCACCTGCTAAACATCATGCTAATTATGCACCCAAGCTTATACTTCTAGAACATCAATGATATTTGCACCACTTAGACAGACTCTGTTTTTTATCTCGTTGGTGCCATACCTTACATACAGCTCAATACCAGCTTTTAAGTCGATAGAGCTCACATTCTTAGACATGCTTTTGAAGTGACATTGTCGATAGTCCTTCAAGCAGTAGCCCAACATGCCATGAAACGTGTGCATGTTATGCTATTTCAAAGCACGACACGTGATCACTACTCCTTCTGATTTATTGGCATTCCAACCAATTTATTTTTTATCAGTCTATTCACTGACATTATGCTTCGACCGTAGGTACGAATGACCATCTGGAGATGCAAATGGGAAAAGGCACCTCCTCTTTCTATAGTGTAGAAACTCGAGACGCATGATTCTTTCAGAAAGCTCTCAACTTTCGTCAAAACACCTAAATCCACATCGCTAGCTCCCACACCTACCATGACACTCAGCTCAAATAGTCTTGAGCACATCTCTTACTCTTTTCCATCGAAGGCCTTCCTCTATTGCACTTAAGCCTACAACATGCCTCCAGCATGCATGTAAATCCCACCAACTTGGCCGAGAACAACTTTAACATGCACAGAGCAAAAACAAAATCGTTTGTCTGTAGGTCATCCTCCACATTCCCATCATCATCCTTGCATGTAGCGTCGCGCTTCTCTATTGTAGCACATCACCTAGCCATCCTTTTCCCTTTCATGCCCACCCTCCACATTGTGCTTCTCCACATGGTCCGATTTATGCTCCATCTTCCAGTCGTCGACATCATGGGAGCTTCATGAAATCATTAGGATGGGGGGTCATGAAATTATCCCTGCTTTATTGAGCCACCTCCTCTTTATTGAGGGAGGAAGGCTCTAGAAGCCACTTGGCCAGCCATGCAAACTGGCTACTATGTGGTAGCGAGCTGTCAATGAACACCTAAACTCCTCCTTCCCCCCACCCCTTGCCCCCTTTAAACTAATGCATTAGGGGAATTTGGGACTCAAAAAGGGCCTCTTGGATTAGTCCCTTAAGATTTGTGATTAGTAAACCAACCAATGGGAAGGCTTGGGCATTAAAAGAATGGAGGATTCCATATTGGCCTCTCATTGGTGGAGAGACTTCCCTTGGTCCCCACTAGCCTCCCACTTGCCTCCTCTGTCCCCCACCACCTCTTGGGGCATTTACTCCCCCCCTTGACTTTCTCATGGTCCCCCTACCCTCCTCCCTCACTCCGTGGGCCCCCAAAATCACAAGTTTTTTTCCCTCCAAAAAATTAAAATTTTTCAAAAGTGTCACCAACCCTCCAAACACCTCCCAAGAGGCCCCCCAAATATGTTTCATTGACTCCTGACCTTTCTCCTAGCCTCTTTCTCATCTTAGCCTCCTCCTCCTCCTCTCAACCTCCTTTCAGACTACTCCTCTCAACCTCTTCCTCCTCTCAACTTCCTCCTCTCAACCTCCACTCATCCTCCCCCTTTCAATATCCTTAGCCTCCTCTCAACATCCTCACAACCTCTTCTTGCTCTTAGCCTTGTCCTCTCAATCTCTTCCTCTTTTCTTTCTCCCATTCTTTCCATATTTATCAAGCGCTCCTCTTCCACTAGACCAGATGTAAGACACATTTTGAAGGAGTACTTCATTTTGGGATTGCTCAAAAGGGGCTTGTATGGGAGCGACGGTAAGAGGACTATGTTGTGGAGAGAGAGAGAGAGAGAGAGAGAGAGAGAGAGAGAGAGAGAGAGAGAGAGAGAGAGAGATAAGAGAGAGAGACAGAGTGTGTGTGCGTGTGTGTGTGTGTGTGTGTGTGTGATTTCACTTTAAAAAAATGTGTGTGTGTAAGAGAGAGAGAGAGAGAGAGAGAGAGAGAGAGAGAGAGAGAGAGAGAGGGAGAGGGAGAGATGGATTCCCATCCTCTATGTGTGTGTGTGTGTGTGTGTGTGTGTGTGTGTGTGAGAGAGAGAGAGAGAGAGAGAAGCAAATGGATCATGATGTAGTGGATGCAATAAAGATTTGATTTTGATTCCTAGGCTTTGTTTGATTTGAAGTTATTTTGTAGATATTCTGATTTCTATTACTAAGTTAATGATTTTAAAGAAATACTAATGATTTACTTATTGCAATTGTCAGGATGCATCAAAATTGACCATTTAGGGATGTGCCAAGCACCACTACTATAATATCTATGAGAAGTGAATTCATGACCACAATGGGGCATGCCTTACAATGATTATTTTTTTCTTTGATAGATCAAAAATTCAAAGATCAAGAAGTTATTGGAAAGGCACATGGATGTAATACTATCTTTCATTGAATGGAAGCATTCATGTACATTGGCTAAAAATGATTTGATTGAATATACCAAGAAATGTTGGATTGCTCGGTTTATTGGCAAGGGAAATGCTAGATTGCTCAGTTATTGCAATCGATTGAACCATTCTTAGACATTGGCTATGCAAGCAAGCGAGGTGCAGAGAGCCCAAGCAAAAGAACTTGCACATTTGAAAAATATCACTATTGTGGCAATGCATTATAGTATGCAGGATCTCCAATTACAAAACAAAGAACTCAGTGACAAAGCACATGCACTGGACTTGGAGCGAGACTTGGAGCGACATGAATTGGAAGAATCAATCCAGAAGCTTGCTGAAAGCAAATAAGATTTGGAAAGGTCTATCTATGGCCAAGTTCAACGTGCTGTGGAGAAGGAACGAGAGAAGTCGATAGAACGAGTACAAAAGTTGAAGGGAACACCTTTGAGACTGAAGCAAATGAAAAGACAATTGTAATCTATGGATGCATTGTCAACCAATAGTGGTGCCCAAAAGAGGAGAATATGGGCTGCAAGGTTAGTTCTCCAAATTTTAAATGAAATTTCTTACTCCAAAATATTTGTGGTGTTGCATTCTTTCCACTAAGACTCATAAGTACTCTACTTTAAGGATTTCATGGAGGATGTGATGGGAACAATGGAAATGCATGATAGTGATCCTTCATATGTTCTAAGAAGTTTAATAAAGCCAAGTGATGTCATGGAAGTGTTGAAGGACCCTAGACAAAAAGGGCTACGTAAACAAGTTGCTAGAGAGGTAATGAAGGATTTCAAGGGCCTCGTCCAAGCAAAGGAGGTGTTTGGAGCTTGTGATGTTGCTGGTGTAAGTCCTGAAGCTTACAACTCTGTTCTTTATATTTTCAAGTCTGCTATGGAGAAAAAGTATAAGATATCTACAATGCAATTGCCAACACTGTCGTCTGTAAGGCTTGCACTTCAAGAAACAAACCAATGTGCTAGAGAAAAGATTGGAGGATACCATTGTGTAAGTGTCACAATGACTTGGAAGAGTAAAATGAAATCTGGCATCCAAACATTTGAGATGAATGCTTTCAATAATGCTTACGTGGATGTAGAGAATTTGTAGAGCGCCATGGTCAAATTCTATGGGATGAGAGAAGAAGGTAAGAGAAATTCCCTCTTCACATTCAACTTTATTTCTTCTGATTTCTATATCCTTACTGAATTTCTCTTTCATTGTACAGATGGCAAGCTAGTATTTGTTATAAAAATGGATGAAGCTCAGTTGGTAAAAGAGCACAAGCTAGAGAGGGTGAGCATTTATATTATGAACAATGCCTTGCATTTTGCTCAAGGGGATGAGGAAGTTGAGCAGGGTTTCTCAGTCCAATCTGACAAGGACATATGGTGGCTTGCAACCTTTGAGACCTCAAAAGAGTGCCACTAGACATTGAAGTGGGTTTTGGAGAGAACCGACGTACCATCAATTATTCAAAGACAAGAGGGAGGGCAAACATTAATTGTGGATAGGCATGGAACGTTTTAACGTTTCAAGTTGAATGGCATCTAGCTGGTGATTTGAAGACCCTCAAGTGCTTGTATGGTTGTGATACAGGTGCAGATGCAAAATGGACATGCTTGTATTACACCACTCTCATAAGATGCAAAAGGGAAGCCTACACTGGGAAAATGGCATCCTTTCTTGCAACCAAAGTGCAGCCCCTGATCGTCACCAAAAGGATCCTAAGTGGGACCCCATACTACCAATTCCATTGGAGAGGGTACACGTGTGTACTTTACATGTTGAACTGCATATTCCTGGTAAGTTACTCTATCTCCATCTAGTTTATGCTTAGAATTTGAGGCCACAGCAAGTATATGCACAAGGCATTGCAAAAGCTAAAGAATTCCTCTCACTAATGGGACTTCGTGGAGGCAATGTGAAGCTTAAGCAGGACAAGAAACAATCAGGAAAGACACAAAAGCTTCCTGCTAAAGTGTCCATGGGTGGAGGAAAGGTAAGGAGGTTCTTGTCCAACCATAATGCTGATAAAGAAAAACATACATTGGCTCAAAGCACCCTAGGTTAGGAAAACTGGAAAGATTTGTGTGAGTGCACCACAAATCAAGCTTCACAGCTGCGAATTGCTACTTTGAGAGCAAAATTGTGGACAAAGCTTGATGCATTTATAAAGTTGCTTAGACAAGGTCAAACATATAAGCTTTATTATGAGAGATTCAGGACAACATCTCATTGATGGTAGAAGCATCAGGGGAGTCACATATTACACATTACATGGTAATCCTCCTTAGGTTGAAATTTTGTGCTTTGAACTTGAGTCAGTTTATGTTTCTAATACAATGTTTTTCTTTACAGCATATTCTTTACGCACATGCACCATGGTTTGTGGATCAATGGGGCCCTCTGTCCATTTGGAATACTCAAGGAATGGAGAAATCACACTACAGAGCAAAGGCAGCATACTTCAAGAATACAAGGCATGGGGGTGGTATCGCGTGAAGCAATGCACTACACAAAATGTTCGATTCGTTTCATAGATGTCTAAAGGCCAAGACTCTCAAGCACGATAAGGTAGAGGTCTCACGTCTCACAAAAGCGGTTCAACATGTCAAGAAGACAAGGAGATGTGCTGCTTGGAAGTCCTCAACGGGGAGCCAAGGGATTGCGCTTTGGTTGCAACGTAGAATCAGACAGGGGAGGCGTTGGGTCCTAAGAGAGCCCCAAATGTAAAATGTTTGATGAATAAAGTTAACAATATTTTGAGTCAATTATAGATTCCAAAATTCACAAATTTGTTTGGAAATTGCAGAATTGCATGTGCGACATGGTAGGGCGGAGGGGTGAGTGGGTTGGGAGGGAGGGTGGTGAAGAATAAGTATTATCGAATTGGCGACAAAAGACTGGGGGGGAAGGAGGTGCACTCAAAAAACCCTAATTTAAAAGAAAAACTCTAAAGTGCTTTGAAAAAGACTATATAAAGCACTTCAAAACCTTAAAATCCCTCATTTCTATGGCACGAGTTAAACAAACTACTAGACACCATGGAAGTAGAGAGGTCTCCCAAGAGGGGCAAAATAGTCCAGTCAATCATTATCGATTGCCCCTCCCTCCTCCGTGGTGTCTTCGCATGGAGCATGCAGACCAACAAGAGGAGCAAGAAAGGCAAAGAGAGGAGATGGAGAGATTACAAGGGCCACAACAAGAGGAAGTATTTGGCGGGCTCGTAGATATAATGAACCTTGGCCCGAATCCTCTAACCAAAGCAGACCGCACGGAAGAGCATCAACAACCCTCTGTGCCTCAATATTATCAGATATGAGGAGCCTCTAGTACGAGCTGAGCAGCAGCCTCAGCCTACTGTCTCAGCCTCATGAAAAGGAAAAGAGACCAAGGACAAAGCAGACCCCTAGGCACGACAAGCCACCTCAAAGGACCCACCAGACACAGGAAGACGAGTCTGAAGAGGTGGTTGCAAGGGAGGAGAGGCAAAAGAAGTTCAAAGCGGACAAGTGGCCATGGAGCCATGTCCAAAGGCCACTTCAGGGTCCCTCGAAGATTAAGAGGCACAAAAAATCAAGCGTGAAGGCACTTCAAGAGATCCACAAGTTCCAAACCACTATGGATAATCTCATTCCCCGTGCACCCTTCCAGCGTGTTGTACGTGAAATACCACAGCATTACAAGAGTGATGTGCATTTCACTTCAGGCGCTATAGGAGCAATTCAGGAGGCAACGGAGCTGATGACAGTAGGTCTTTTTGAAGATGCAAACTTATGTGCTATCCATGCCAAAAGAGTAACAATGATGGACAAGGACCTTGCACTCGCCAAGCGCATCCGCTCCGATCCCTCCCTTAGGCCCTAGATGTTGTTTAGGTTCATTTCATGTAACTTGAATCATTTTGTAAATCTCTGCCCTTTGAGGCCAATGAATAAAAGATATTTTTATGTTCTATTACTATTCCCATGTTATTATACATGTTACGTGATGCTTTCCATCAGTTTATGCAAGTTTAGTGTAAATTTGAGTGGTCAAATGATCATGGGGATGTTGAAGAGATGCCGATGGAGCCCCCACTCCAAGCTACTCCTTATGAGAGCAATGCAAAGCATGAGCCGTCCGCACATGGAAAACATGATTCGTATATGAAGCAATATGTATGCCATTTCTATATTTCATCACCAAGGGAAGAAAGTCAGGTACTGGAACATTTCTGCTGCTTGTTTTTTAACCATCTACTTTGAAAACTGGCTCTTTACCCAAACAGTGCGTCAAAGGTGGGCTTCCATTACTATCCATGCAAGGAGCAATAAGGGGCTTTCATGACACAACAGGAGATCATCGATAGCAACATCATTGGGACCATCAATTTTTGTAGTCAGCAACATAGAACCAGGAGGTTCAAAGTTAAAGTATTGTGGTGCCTGCATGTCCAGCAAACCCTTCATGTGTCCCAATTCGTAGTTGCACTATTCGGGACTCGCAGTAGAAGAAAATAGTACTAATATCACTTCTTTTCAAGGCATACAACAAGATCATTACCTTCCACAATGACTGAGCTTTCCCTATTTCCATTCTTTTTCCTTGATACGAAATTACCCAAGCGGTAGAGGAGTAATATCAACCCATTCGAAGCATTTTCAGCAAGCACCTGCTTAACGTCATGCCAATTATGCACCCAAGCTTATACTTCCAAAACATCAATGAATGATCAATGATATTTGCACTACAACTTAGACAGACTCTGTTTTTTATCTCGTTGGTGCCATACCTTACATACAACTCAATACCAGCTTTTAAGTTGATAGAGCTCACATTCTTGGACATGCTTTTGAAGTGAGATTGTCGATAGTCCTTCAAGCAGTAGCCCAATATGCCATGAAACCTGTGCATGTTATGCTATTTCAAAGCACGACACGTGATCACTACTCCTTCCGGTTTATTGACATTCCAGCCAATGTATTTTTTATCAGTCTTTCACTGACATTATGCTTCGAGCGTAGATACGAATGACCATCTGGAGATGCAAATGGGAAAAGGCACCTCCTCTTTCCATAGCGTAGAAACTCGAGACGCATGCTTCTTTCAAAAAGCTCTGAACTTTCATCACCACACCTAAATCCACATCGCTAGCTCCCACACCTTTCGTGACACTCAGCTCAAACTGTCTTGAAGCACATCTCTTACTCTTTTCCATCAGAGACCTTCCTCTCTTGCACTTAAGCCTACACCATGCCTCCAACATACATGTAAATCCCACCAACTTGGCTGAGAGCAACTTTAACATGCACACAACAAAAACGAAACACAAGACTTATGGGGGCATATCGTTTGTCTGTAGGTCATCCTCCACATTCCCATCATCATCCTTTCATGTAGTCTCGTGCTCCTCTATTGCAGCACATCACCTAGCCATGCTTTTCCCTTTCATGCCCACCCTCCACATTGTGCTTCTCCACACGGTCCGATTTATTCTCCATCTTCCAGCCGTCGACATCATGGGAGCTTCGTGAAATCACTAGGACAGAGGTTCATGAAATTATCCCCGCTTTACTGAGCCACCTCCTCTTTACTGAGGGAGGAAGGCTCCAGAAGCCACTCGACCAGCCATGCGAACTGGCTACCATGTGGTAGCGAGCTGTGAATGAACACCTAGACTCCTCCTCCCCCCCACCCCTTGCCCCCTTTAAACTAATGCATTAGGGGAATTTTGGACTCAAAAAGGGCCTCTTGGATTAGTCCCTTAATATTTGTGATTAGTAAACCAACCAATGGGAAGGCTTGGGCATTAAAAGAATGGAGGATTCCATATTGGCTGCTCATTGGTGGAGAGACTTCCCTTGGTCCAATTAGGCTCCCACTTGCCTCCTCTTTTCCCCACCACCTCTTGGGGCATTTACTCCCCCCCTTTGATTTTTTCATGGTCCCCCTACCCTCCTCCCTCACTCCGTGGGCCCCCAAAGTCACAAGTTTTTTTCCCTCCAAAAAATCAAAATTTTCCAAAAGTGTCCCCAACCCCCCAAACACCTCCCAAGAGGCCCCCCAAACATGTTTCATTGACTCCTGACCTTCCTCCTAGCCTCTTTCTCCTCTCAGCCTCCTCCTCCTCCTCTCAACCTCCTCTCAAACTACTACTCTCAACCTCTTCCTCCTCTCAGCTTCCTCCTCTCAACCTCCACTCATCCTCCCCCTCTCAATATCATTAGCCTCCTCTCAACATCCTCACAACCTCTTCTTGCTCTTAGCCTTGTCCTTTCAATCTCTTCCTCTTTTCTTTCTCGCATTATTTCCATATTTATCAAGCGCTCCTCTTCCCCTGGACCAGATGTAAGACACATTTTGAAGGAGTACTTCATTTTGGGATTGCTGAAAAGGGGCTTGTATGGGAGTGATGGTAAGAGGACTATGTTGTGGAGAGAGAGAGAGAGAGAGAGAGAGAGAGGGGGGGGGGGGGGGGGGAGAGAGATGAGAGAGACAGAGAGTGTGTGTGTGTGTGTGTGATTTCACTAAAAAAAACTCTGTGTGTGTAAGAGAGAGAGAGAGAGAGAGAGGGAGAGGGAGAGATGGATTCCCATGCTCTGTGCGTGTGTGTGTGTGTGTGTGAGAGAGAGAGAGAGAAGCAAATGGATCATGATGTAGTGGGCACAATAAAGATTTGAGTTGATTCCTAGGCTTTGTTTGATTTGAAGTTATTTTGTAGATATTCTGATTTCTATTACTAAGTTAATGATTTAAAGAAATACTAATGATTTACTTATTGCAATTGTCAGGATGCATCAAAATTGACCATTTAGGGATGTGCCAAGCACCACTACTACAATATCTATGAGAAGTGAATTCATGACCACAATGGGGCATGCCTTACAATAATTATTATTTTCTTTGATAGATCAAAAATTTAAAGATCAAGAAGTTATTGGAAAGGCACATGGATGTAATACTATCTTTCATTGAATGGAAGCATTCATGTACATTGGCTATAAATGATTTGATTGAATATACCAAGAAAGTTTTTATACCACATTGGATATCTATATTTTGTTCTGTAAATTATCATATTAATTCTTTCAGAATGTATTACTTTAGGTTAATTGTTGTATTGAGTTAGCCAGGACAACTTTCAATTACTACATGAATTAGTGAGATGAAGAACAATAGGTTGTGCATGGATGAGAGTAGCTAGGTTGTTTGTGGAATCTTGTCGATGAGGTGTAGATGTAAGTCTTAAAAAGAACTGATGGGGCATGGATTCCTTAAGAATAAATTCCTTTATTAGGTGGTAGGTTGTCTTTGGGACCTTGTGGATGAGGTATAGATGTACATGTTGTGTTTGGGATTTAAAATCAATGGGTATATGGTCTTTGAAAATATACTACTTTTAAAGATTATGTAGGTTCAGTTAGATATGAGTCTTTATTTACTTAATAAATCCCAATGGTGCCAAAATACACCACCTCATGCATGGATGAGACAAGTTAATGTGTATTATGTTGTGTATATGAAATATGTATGTAGCTATTTGGAAGTTATATTTACTTCTTGGACATTACATCACATTTGAAAACAATCAGACATAATTGCATGTGATCACTTGTATTTATTATTTACATAGAATGGGAGTTGGCAACCTTAACCCCCAAGTAATACATGTTTTGATGGAATAGTTCTACTCTTAAGTATTGCTTATATTTAGAGCTAGATTGATTTTTTAATTCAAGTAATAACTTTGACTCATGAATAATATAAGTTAGAGGGGATATTATAATTGAATATGTATTTAAAAACTTTGCCTTTATAATTTTTATCAATTATATAACATTTTTTAAAGATCTTCTTCAAATGTACCAAAATTTTGGATGTAATAAACACAATGCATCATTTTTAAATTTAAACTATGTGGAAATCAAGCATGCAAAGATTCAATAAGAAGACACGACAGGAACGGGTGGGAAAAAAATGTTTAATTTTATTTATTAAAAGAAGTGGAAAGCTTTTGAAGGTTTAAAGTTAGCATATCCATCAAGACCCGATGAAAGATATCCATATCATATCCTAATGTTTGGCATCCAAAAGTAAAAGTATTTGAGCATCTAAAAGAAGCAACACCTCTAGATCAATTGTACCATAAGCATAGAACATGTCCATGCATATCCATGCTATTGAATTGAGGTACAATGAGATTATTAGGGGCATACATATCTATAATATCAATGATTCTTGTATAAGGTAACAATTATCTGTAATGACAAATTGTCTTTTAAAGTTTAAGAGTGACATTTGTTCTTATTGGTTTTAGTGTAAGCACTAGAACAATAACTAGAGAAGGACATAATACATAAGAAACAAATATGATTGAATTTATGTAATAGATCAATCTTGGAGTATAATATGCATATGCATGCAAAAGTGAAAGGGATGCATAGGACATATATAAACCATGAATAGAGTTTGTAGATCAACCTTGTAGAGTATAATATGTGTACTTTTTGTGAGTACCCATTGTGAGACCATAGGTCATTGCACTGTAGTTTTGCTTCCATGATTTGTTTTCACAATTTCATCAATATATTGAGAGTGAGCACTTTGGAAAGGCAAATATGTTTGATAAGATTATTGATTTTGGGAAAGGTCTGTAGGAGAGAGTTGTAGATTTTACACCAAGCTACAACTTTGACACTTTATGATATACATGGTTCAACCATTCAGATGGCCAAATAATGGCCCGAAGATGTAAAAAAGGCACTCTAAAGTATTTTCTTGGCTTGAATTTGCATGCCCAAACTATTTTTGCAAGTTCTGATGCCTTTGCCTTTTCAGACTTTAAAGTCCTTCCTAGTAAACATCTAAAAAACCAATCGAACATAAGCCTTAGATGGCGAGTTTGGGCAGAAAGAGATGATAAAAGTTGTAGGGAATCAAAATACTATTAAAAGTTACACTATGAATTATTTTCATATCTTGCACCATTTAGAAGATATGGGTCTCCAAACAGGGCTGTTTTTTCCCAGTTAAAAAAAAAAGAGAGAGAACTTACTAGATCAAATCAATTGCAATTGCATGTAGGCATGGGGACCAGTATTTGGGACATGCAGAGACATTCTCCCAAAAAAAAATGGCCAGATGTCCCTAGATGTGAGCAAGCCCAACTTTTGGCCCGTCTGCTCACACCTAGGGCCATCTAGCCATTTTTTTTCAAATTTTTTTCGAGCGAATGTCTCTCTATGCCCTAAATACTAGTGTCTCTCCATGCCCCAAATACTGGTATTTGGGGCATGGAGAGACATTCGCCCAGGTGCGACTTTTGTCCAAACGGGGTCCCAATAGTGTTTGGGGCATGGAGAGACATTCCTACAAAAAAAATTTTGAAAAAAGATGGCAAGATGGCCCTAGGTGTGAGCAGGCATGACTTTTGGCCAGATGGGATCCCCGTCTGGCCAAAAAGTTACACCTACTCACACCTACAGCCATCTGGCCATTTTTTTTCAAATTTTTTTTGGGGGAATTGTCTCTCCATGCCCCAAACACTGTTCCCAGATGGCCCTAGGTGTGAGCAGGTGCGTTTTTTGGCCAGACAAAGTCCCAAATACTAGTCCCCAATAGTGTTTGGGGAATGGAGAGACATTTTCCCAAAAAAATTTTGAAAAAAAATGGCCAGATGGCCCTAGATGTGAGGAGGTGCAACTTTGGCCAAACGGGGTCCCCGTCTGGCCAAAAGTCATGCCTGCTCACACCTAGGGCTAGCCATTTGGACCCCGTCTGGCCAAAAGTCACGCCTGCTCACACCTAGGGCCATCTGGCCTTTTTTTTCCAAAATTTTTTTGGGGGAATGTCTCTCCATCCCCAAATACTGGTCCCCAACAGTGTTTGGGGCATGGAGAGACGTTCCCCCAATAAAATTTTGGACCCCGTCTGGCCAAAAGTCACGCCTGCTCACACCTAAGGCCATCTGGCCATTTTTTTTCAAAATTTTTTTGGGGGAATGTCTCTCCATGTCCCAAATGCTAGTCCCACGGGGTCCCCGTCTGACCAAAAGTTGCGCCTGCTCACACCTAGGGCCATCTAGCCATTTTTTTCCAAAATTTTATTGAGGGAATGTCTCTCCATGCCCCAAATATTGGTTCCCAACAAATCAAGTATGCCTAATAGTTTTTTTTTTTTTTTTGGTTTAAGATTGCCTAATATTTTTCCAAATCATCTTTTTTCTCTTTTACTTATTGGGAACCACTATTTGGGGCTCAATCTTGTTGAAGCCTTGTTGCCTTTCTTTGTTTACACAATACTTGTTCTTCTTGGCACAATTGATTTTTTGTATAGATGTGTGGCTAATGGGGTGTGTTGGTGTTCATTATAGAGAAACTTGCTAATCACCAGGAAGGGGTTGATTAGGGGCAAGAAGTAATGTCATAAGACACAACAAAGTCCTCTTGGCCAAGCACACATTTGGGCCAAACTTACATTGTTTGATCCAATTGCACACCCACATGCACATTGAGGCCAAGAGGCCTTTTTGAAATTGAGTCTTGGGTAAACTTCAACAAGCAGCAAGAATAAGACAACAATAATAAAACAACATAGATTATGATTTTACTTTATTTCATGAGAATGATAACATTTATTTATTTTAGAATAAAATAATATCAATTACCATAGAAAGGGCAAGTACAAGCAACCTCCATTGGGGAGCCAAAATATAGTGTCTACAAAAGGACACACTATAATATAATAGTTGTCTTCTAAAGGAAAAGAACACATACAAGATAGATAAATGTTGATGGGTATAGTGGTAAATGCTAAAGAATGACCACTTCCATCATGTTGAAGAAGATTCTTCCCTCTACCTTTGATTGCCTCAATGTTCTATCCATCCATGCTCAAGTTCCTTGAAATCCAATCGAGATTACTTCCACATATTCGAAAAGATTTGAATAATATTTATCCAATAAGCTACATGGAGAAGGTAGTTCATAATCCCTAGACGTAGCCCTCATGCACCATGTAGCTTGCACCCTTTGATTGATTGCTTGCTCCACCGCAACCTGCCAAGAACACATTTTGTCACATGCACTTGTAACTCAAGAAACACTTCTACTTCTTATTAGTAACATTGAAATGGAACAATGAGAGATGTGAGAAAATAGATTTTCAAGAGTTACTGATTGAAAGTAATTAAAAATTTTAGATTACAAGGTAGCTTTGTTGTTACACTATCAACTACCAAGCACCACATTGTAGGAGAATCTTGCAATGGAGCCATGAGAGGGTTAGAAAAGCAACAAAAAATAATTATGGCGAGAAGAAAAAGAATTCAGGGGTCAGAAAGTGATTAAGTGAGAAGAAGAAGGATTGAGGCATTTGAAAGTGACTGTGGTGAGTAGAAGAAGGATTCAAGTGTTGGAAAGGGATTTGGGTGCATATGCATGGTTTGGGGGAAGGTTTGGAAGGGTTTCAATTCATTTTTGGCACTTTTGAAAATTTTCAAATTTTTGAAGGGAGTAGTACCCGCAAGATACTTTTTAGGAGCGGGGACCACCTTAGGGTATACAGAGGGTGGACTTCAAGTGGGAGAGGGAGATGCACTTTTTGGGACCACCAAAGCCTAGGGAGGTGTACTTTTTTGGACTCATATGGAGGTGATGGGGCCCTTTATAGACCTTATTAGTTCTTAATCCATTTTGCTAATCCACTCCTAATGAGGCCCTTTTTGAGTCCAAAATTCCCCTAATGCCCATTTCTATTATGACAACGTGGTCATTTGAAACTGCAATTACAAGAAGGAAGGTCGTGTAGGTCCAAGGGCTTCATTACGAGGATGGCAATATGGTTGTAATGAAGCCCCTGAATCTCCAAGGAAGTTCAAGGGATTCATTATGACCACGTGATTGTAATGAAGCCTTTGGGATTCTTTCTTGCAATTGATCTTTACTAATGATCACATGGTCATAATGAGCCTTCAAACCATTTGCATAGTGTGAATCTTATGGAAGTGTTGCATAGTATAATGAAGAATGTGTAATGATGTTTCATGTAAAGGGTAGTTCCAAGTTGAAATCCTGACTTTGGGTTGGTTTGAGTTTGGCAAGTGCAAAATTGGATGTAGATATTGAAACAGATGAAACAAAAATGCCAACAAATACAAGGTTTATCATCCTCTTTCAGGTGAAGCTGGAAGGTAATTCTTTTATTACCAAGAAGCCTTGATACATTGAAACATATAATCCAATGAGAGGAACACTTATGCATGATGTCACTATCTTTCACGAGACCAAAGAATGAGAGTAGGACCTTGGTTTTGTTGTGAACGTGGTGTATAGTCTAGATAAAGAGGGACAAGAGTTATTCTCCAACAAAATAAAGATGCTTAATAATGAATATGTCATTTTGAAGACATGCTTTGAGAACCTTGATGTAGTGAAGATGGACCCTACTAAGGATAACAAAGAACATTCAATGAGAAGATAGGGTTGGTACTCGAAGGACTATTGTACTCTAGGGGAATGTGGAATAGAAAGCATTAGGAACATCCATGATGGGTTTTACAACGTTAAAGAAAGTGTAATAGAGAAAAAGAAGGGTTCAAGAAACAGGAATGCTACTTAAGATTTAAAATAACAAAAAGGAAGAGAGAAAACCAACAAAAGATGTGAAATAATGTAGGAAAAAGGAAAAAAGATGAAGCTAGGAGATCTTATAAAATCCATGACCAAAAAGATGAATAAAAAAGAATCCACCATAGAAGTGCTTATAGCCGAGGGTGAAAAACCTTTTGTACCTTATGAGGCACATATAGGATCTATAGTACCTTCGGTACAACTAGAGCAAGTTGCAGATGTAGAGATAATAGTGGGGGAAATACAAATATTCGAGGATGATAGAAAGCTAGGAGAGGTCTCCCTTGTAAAGCGGGGCAAGTCTATCCCTTTGGAAGAGATAGTAAATTTGAGATTGCTTCTACATTACTTTGCATCTCCAAGATGAATGTTCTGTTCTACATTGCTTTGTAGCTCTAGGATGGATGTAGAACACCAAGCGGAGCATTTTTGTAAGGCCACACTTTATGGACACCATTGTGGAGCTCATGCCATGAGATGTTAAATCACAAGTCCCTCTCCTTGCCTTTAGGGTAGAAGACTTTCCAAAGACACAATTTGTTATCATCTCAGGTAAACATTCCATTGACATTGCAAAAGTGCTACAAGAGTTGGTCTCCATTTTAAAGCAAGTGAAGGTGCTACATTAGTGAGAAAGTTAATGCCATGATAATCATATTGATGAAAAGTTAGATAATTATTTTCAATATTCTTTATATCTATGTATTTACACCTCATTTACACACCATGAATCTATTTACATGAGTATCTAATGTTAATGACCATGTCATCATATTGATGAAAAGTTTGATAATTATTTTCAATATTCTTTATATCTTTGTATTTACACCTCATTTACACACCATGAATCTATTTACATGAGTATTTATTTATATTGATATGATGACATGGTCATTAACATTACACTCTAACAATTTGAAGATCTTCATAAAAAAAGAAGTAGAATATTGAAAATTTGCCCTAAAAATCTTTTTGTATAGCTATCTACATTATCAACATAATTAATGGAAGGAAAATGATGGAAAACGTATTTAGTGAATATTATGAATCTATATATATACATACACATATATACATGCATGCATACATACACACACACACACACACACAGGCACACACACACACACACACACACACACATCCACAATCTATCTATCCATGTATCTATCCATCGGTCTGTCTATCCATCCATCCATACGTCTATCTATGTATCCATCCATCCATCCATCTATCTATCTAACCATTCATCTATCAATCCATCTATAGATATATATGTATGTCTCTTTATTTGTATGTCTATCTATACATATGTATGCATGACGCATGTACGTGCATGCATGTGTGTGTGTGCATGTGTGTTTTTTTGTGTGTGCGTGTGTGTGCATGCGTGCGTGCACGTGCATGCATGTGTGTGTGTGCAGCATACATATGTATGCATTTATGTATGTATATACTTATGCGTATATATATCAAGTGATATAGTTATAGAATGAAAAGCTCATTAATAGAAATTCGAGCTAGCAAAAAAGTGGGGTAAACTTAGTTCATACCTATCAATTTGTAAAACTTGGTTGATACTTGTTAAGCTTTTGAGCAAAGCTTGACATGTGGCGCTAGCAAGATGCTTGTCAAAACAAAATTATATTCTTTCCTAATCATTGGATAAAAGGATAAAGGAACCTTCCGATGACCATGCAATGTTGGCCTTAGACTTAAGGGTCAATTTCAAGACAGTATTGTAGTATGGAAGGTGTCTTAGGTAGAAGTGTTCGTCACACTAGAGTCAATGTCAAAGACATTTTTATGATGGTCTTTTATGGGTTCTAGTTATGACGTGTACAATCAAGAAAGATTAAATTTAACCTTCCATCAAGATTTTTAAATTTTAGTGTCATCCACTTGTCTATCTGAAATGCATAATGAAATTGTAAAGCTATTAAACCAAACTTAGCATTGGAAGCACCATTATTCATGTTGAAATTTATACACAAGACACCTTCTAATCTATTTGCATCTACTATTGTTACTCCTATTTATTAATTAGTCACAATTAACATAAGCTTTCATTCACATTTCCCTCTCCCCTCCATTTTGTTAAATCGTATCCTGCTCCCGCTCAGCTTTCTCCCCTAATCGCTGCAAACCTCTTTTTCTTCTCTTCGCATCTACTCCACTCACATTCGCTGCCTCCCTCCACATTTCCTCGCTGCCTCCCTCCTCCCCCTCTCACTCCCTCCTCTCTCCTCCCACTCCTCTCCCTTCCCTCTACCTTCCACTCCTCTCTCCCCCTTCCTCCCCTTCTCTTACTCCTTATCTTGGAGAGCCCCCGTGCTTGCACTATACTGCCCCCCTCCTCCTTTTATACTATCTTGGAGAACCTTCTGGATTTGAAGGCTTCTCGATGAAGCCTTCAACCTACTGCACCACCAACTCAACTGCCTTCTCCCCATCGCATCACGTCCTCCCCATTGCATTGCATCGCATCGCCTTAGTGCCTTACCTTCTCTTAGTTTTTGGTGCACACCCCCGAAAACACACAGAAATTAATTATTGCAAGTTTTTCTCATTGGGGGCCCTATTTGCAATCATGATCGATTTAAATATTCAAATATTGAATTTACAAAGTGCGACCCCACTATATAACCTATGATAGCCGACTAAGCCAAGTATGTGAGGACTGGAAGGGCTCCCCATGTTTACACGAGTGTGAAAGGCTTATGCTGGTGCTACTCAACTGACATCCCATAAACACGTCCCCACGAAGATTGCGAGCAAGAGCAATCAGACCTGACAATGCTTTTGAAAGCCAATGAGCTCTCTATAGGCCATTATGCATTGCATGGTTTTGCAAGCCAATTAGTTCTCTATACGCAATGCTCGGCTAGAATCCTAAGATTTCAAGATGCTTGGTCCAAGGATGGAGCTAAAATGCCAGCCCAGCATGCTTACCCTAGAGTCACCCAACTCTAGAACTGCATGGGGCTGTGAGACTTGCATGCAGAGGTAGCCAAACGGGGAAGCTCTTAAGCTCCTCCAATGTGTGGGAGTGCAAGCTAGCTAGTGTTGAGTGATAATGAGATGGGCAGTACAAATATGTGAAATCACCTGTGCAGGATCATGTGGCATTCGCTAAGGTACTAGTCTTCTCTGTCAACGATCTCTAAGACCATCCTGTCTTGCTGCCTAGTTTGTGAGACCCTGTGCCGACGATGGTAACTGAACACTTGGGTAGGCTCGAGCTGTTTGTTGCGAGGACGTCTACATTGTACTGACCTGGGAACTGGCTCCATAAGATGTGGCTGCGTAGATCTAGTGGCCATGTATAAGCTTGGAAGGCTGGGTAGATCTAATGAAGAATTTTAGGACTGGCCTCACGTACACAAGAGACATCTCTTTAGAAAGGCCTTTGTGATAGGACATCTACCTCCCAAATTTTAAACCATCTCCAAATGTCCATCATCCAACCTGACTGGAGGAACTCACTCTTGGGGTCGACAATTAGCTTCCCAAGGTCTTGTAGGGGAAAGAGTCATGTGACAATGGCCAGATACTGTTTCGGTCGTTAATGCCACGTATGGCGCCTATGTCCAAGAGTAGAGTAGCGATTACATGCTTTGCTTGCTAGCAAGCTTGTGATGAAGTGCTTCTCGACTTTTCTCTACCTCAAACTTCTACTCCGAATAGAATTACTTGGTTTTCCAACACCAGGTGAAACCTACCTACTTGAGTTCCTAAAAGCATAATAGCTTCTCATTTCAACCTCGATGCGTGTTCTAGAGCACGTAGCACATTTGCGAACGCACAATACATTGATGCCCATGTATCTAACGGACGCAACCCACCTCTAACCCACTGTTCTGGCGAAATGTATCGAGTATATCCATCAATTTCTAGGCATTGTCTGAAGTGAGTGAGTGAGAGAGAGAGAGAGAGAGAGAGAGAGAGTAGATGCAAGTCACCAAGGACACAAACAGATTTACAGGTTACGTCCAAATGACTCATTCGGATGGAGGGATAAGCAATCCTTCCAACAACATACAGGCTAGACAATGGTAGGTTGAAAATAAACAGGCAACAGCTTGATTATAAAGATCTCTCTCTCTCTCTCTCTCTCTCTCTCTCTCTCTCTCTGCTGCTTTCAATGTTTTTAAAAGTCACTATAAGCTTGTAATGAAGCTCTATACAAAAGTCGAGGGACAATCTAGGCTCCCAAAATGTGATTGACTGACCACAATTAGAACTTTAAAAAGCATAAATCTGATCATAACCGAAGCATGTCTTTAATTAAATTGATAACAATAAGCATGATGGTGGATATCATGCATATTCCGGAAGGTTGCAGTTACACATGTCAAAAGATAGACAACACCGATCCTATCCTAATACACAGACTGAAAGACACCCCACTGGAGCAGCGAGATGCTGCCCGCGTCATTCACAATGTCATCGATGATGAGACCTTGCAAAGTCCCTCTTTGAAGGAGTTGGTGCCTGTGGGCTGGCTATACCTGCACACAAGACAACAGCACACAAGACAACAGATCATGAGATTTACAGAGCACGTTGCGGAGGCAAGCACACAAAAAGACAGGTTAAATGACTCATGATGGAGACCCATGAAGGAGATTCAGGTTAGGCAGAGAACTTGCACGTCTGCAACGAGTGGGGCAAATATAGATTAACTAGAGAGAAAAGCAGGCTACATACTTTCATTCCCTTCATATGTAGACAGAAGATTCCTTGGTCTGTGTGTGTGCACAGATTTTGTCGAGGGTGTCTTCATTGCACTTGGAGTCTGGGTAATGTTCGAAGGCAAGGCCTTCAATGCGGATCTCTGCCCTGCCTGCAAAGCCAGAGAAAAAGTCACTCTTTCAAATTCAACTTCCTTCACCACCACAAGCCGTAAGGCTTGAGGGGGAAACCAATAACTTTCCTCAAATACCTAGCACATTCCACGTAAATGCATTCCCTGGTTTTCAGTACTGGAGCAACCCTTTGAATAGTTATCACGGAAGCAACCCTTGAGAATGTTGATCACGAAAATGTGAAAGCAACTTACAGAGGGAAGCTCCCTTGGATGGATTGTGTCAGTTTTGTTCAATTGCTTCCTAGCGGAGAGCCCATTTCCTTTGCATGTGACTTGAAGCTTCCTCAAGCTTACCAAAGCTGCATCACATTGCTGCATGGACTTCTCCTTAGAAAACTCAGCATTGATGCCCTCTGTTGTAGGCTCATTGACCACTTGCCCTTCAGCATCTTCCAGTGACTCTTGTTCACAGCCTCCTTCAGGAATTTGTGTCCTAGACAAACTCATGCCTTCACTGTACATCTTTTCACCATCTGCCGCAGAAAGGAAGCCCTCTTTATCCTCAAAGGCTGCCCCAGGTGGCTCCATGTGCTCAAGAGTGTGTGGTGATGTATGCGCAGCATCTGTTTGCCGCTTGGCCTTGCCCACGGACAGATTTTTGTCATAATCTCCATTGTGTACATCTTCCAGACCAAAATCAATGCCTTCCTTTTCCATCATTTCACCATCTGCCTCAGAAAATATTTTATTTTCATGCTTGAACGGTGTGCCAACTAGCTCCATGTGGTTGAAAGTGCCTTGTGAAAATTGCTCTGTGCAATCTGACCCATCAACATCATCCTCAGGTTGTGATGGAGGCAAGAAATTTGTGGCATTAAATGGTGCCAAAGACAAGAAGCCCTCTGTATTCTCCAAGGATGGCCCAGGTTGCTCCACTTGGATGATCGTGCTTGGTAAGGAATCCTTGGCATTTGATATGGAAGCAGCTGACACATGAATTGCTTGATCACTATAGGACTGAATAACGGAATCTGAGGCATGGCTAGGCTTTCTGGCGCTGCACTGAGTGGGCGAGTTAGGGATCTTAGCATCTGCAATGTCATCAAGCGCATTCAAAGGAATGCTTGCAGGCTTGCCCAGCAAGGTGCTTTGGAAAGTCATGTTAGTATGTACTTGTGGTAACTTTGCAAGATTCTCCGTCGCTTGGTCAACAGAGGTTGATTCCATCATACAGCCCACATCATGAAGTGCTTCATCACTCCCACGATTAGTTCTTTGCAATGGAGTTTCGCGTTTGGCAGTTAATTCTCTGCTTGCTTCGTCTTTCTTGTCAAGATGCAATGGATCTGCAATGCTCTGAGAGAACTCATTCGTTGTCTCAGCTTCTTGTGTTCTGCCCTCTTCAGATACCAAGCTCTTTCTATTGTCTTTATGACTATTACAATCCATTGCTGGCTGAATATTTATTGATTCCGTTTCTTGCACATAGGCAGGTATACTTGCATTGCTCTGAGTACCCTGACTACTACACAGGATGTCATCTGTTGTCTTCATAACTTGCATCTCAGAAGCACAATCTGTATGGATCGTAGGCTCTACTTTCCTCAAAAAATCTGCAGCAAACAATGTATCACTATCCATCCTAAAAAAGACTTTCGAGGACTCATTCTTTAACAACAGCGTAGAAGCAGGACTAGAAGTTGTACCTTCAAAAATGGTGTTCAAGAAAGATATGGCAATGCTTTGAGCTGCCTCTTCTGTCACTGAGGTTTTGAGAGGAGAAATAATATCATCTGAATGTTCATCATCCTCATTGCTTTCTCCCACATTGACTTGGTGCAAAAAGTGTAATGATTCCGTAATACTTGAATCTGATCCAGTCAAGTCTGTGTCTTGTTCATGAACGTTGATTCTGACACTCAAGTGATTCTCCTCCTCAGGCTCTAATGGCTGAAGAAAGTTAATCTCTGTACGGTCCAACAGAGGTGTGAAATCTGCAAAAGCTTCATCCCCTTCACGAACCCCTTCATTGCATTTCAGGTCTGCCTGCATAATGTCCAAAGGTTGGAAAAACTGTATGTCTACAATTTCCCTAGTGGAAGCTTCAACTGCACATTCCTTCCCTTCATCTATTATGTGCACTTCCTCCTGGAGATCTTCAAGGCCTGGATCCAAGAATTGGATTCCTCCAAGAGACTCTGTCTCTTGCTTCTCAGGAATGCAAGTGTCAACTGCAAAATTTTCAGCTTCCTGTTTTGTTGTTCGAGAGAGAGATTCTGAAGGTGACAAGGTTTCTTCATGGACCTTTGCCTGCCCAAAAGTCTTCCTTTCTGGTACAACAGGACTGTTGTAGTTGGTTACATCTGTCATTGATTTTCCTTCACAAAACCTTTCATTGCTGTCAGTCTTAGTGCATATTATTCCTTCCTCCCACCGGTTGAAGCTGATATCCTTAGCGTTCTCTGATTTTGTAGGCATTTGATCATTCAGTTTTCTACTTCCATTGTCTTGGTCAATAGAAAACTGTATATAGCTACCTTCATCGTTGACCTCACTTTCCTGTTTGTCTATGCTACCTGAACAAGGTCTCTCTTGTTGATCTAATTCATATTGAACTACTTCAGACAGTGATTCCTCTAGACAATTTCTAAAGGAATCTTGATCTACTTCAGATAGTGATTCCTCTGGATTAATGCCATCTAATCTAGATCCCTTGTCTTCCATGTGAATTGTTCTACTGAAGTGCTCCATGTTTGTGAAGCTGCGATCAGCAACCATTTCAATCCGTGATTCAGCTTCATGAATTGCAGAGGCATTGTCAGCTTCTCCTTGTACATCCATTTCATTGGCTTCTGTCCTGTTCAGGTCATTGCCAAATTCATTTCTATCTCCTTCAGTCTCATCTTCATCAAGAATAGGGAAACCCATTTCCAGAGCAGTATCTGTTGACTCAGTTACTTGCACATCGGAAAATAATTTTGTCGTATCCTGAGTAGTCAAATCAGATCCTGCCCCATCTGTTGACTCAGTAAACTGTGAGCCGGAAGCACCTGCAGAATCAATACAAATTGTAAGTTCTACTTTGTTTACAGAATGTTAAGATTTTACAAATTCTGTATCACTATTCATTGCAATAGGGAGCTCCAGTAAAGACTGTTTTTTAAACAAATGCATACCAGCACAATTAGAGGTTCTGCCATCTGAATATGTTTGAACTCCTTGATCGTTCTCACCATTCTCTTCGGCATGTGTTGTCTCCAGAACAGGTAGCAGTACATTCCTGCAGGAATCAGGTTCAGCAAAGCCTGACAGTTTACCATGAATTTCATATCCATCTGTCAAGTTCTTACTCTCTTCAAGCTCTAATGGCTCAAAGAAGTCAGAACTTGTTTGTCCGAGGAGAGCAGAATTTACAGACATGAGATCAGCATAACCTTCAAGCCCTTCATGAACATGATCGTTGACTTTAAGGTCCAGCTCTGCACCATCCAATGAATTAGGAGTTTGAACTGCACATTCATGTCCTATCTCTTTCATACTCACTTTCTCATCAGAATCTTCAAGGCCCATGTACTTAAAATTGGACTCTTCAACAGATTCCTTGCCTGCTTGATCAACACCACAAACAGCAACCCCCTTACTGGATTCCAGGTGGACCTCAGAACTGCAAGTATCCACAATACTGTTAGGAGCTTGAAGTGTCTCTTTCCTTTGCACTCCATCATTGCCTTTCTGCTGCAATTCTGCACCGTATAAATCAGAACTGTATTTATCTCCATTTTCCCTGAAAGGACTTTGACCTGCACACTCCTCTCCTTCCTCTTTCATTTGCACTTCGTCCACATCCATAAAATTGGACTCTTGGGGAGAACCCCTGCCTGTTTCATCAACACAAATGGAAACAGTATACTCTTCATCTTCCTGATCTGCCAAAGAGGAAAACCTTGAAGCTGACAAAGTACCTTCCTTGATCATGGTCTGCCCATCAAGCTTGCTTTCTGATACAACAGAACTTATGGTGAACTCCGCCATTGCTTTTCCTTCCCAACTAACTTCATTGTTGAAATCTACAACATCTTGATGTCCTTGATAAGCCCCATCATTGCCTTTCAGGGCCCTCTCCAGACCCTCCAAAGAACTTGAACTTAGTGTTCGTACATTATCCCTGAGAGGAGATTCTATTGTACACGCCTCTCCCTGATCTCTTACATGCATTTCCTCCATATTTTTGAGACCTGTAATCATAAAATTGGACTCTTCAGGAGTCGTTTGTTCTATCTGGGCAGTAAAATTCTCATTTCCTTTGCAGACCCCATCTTTGCCTTTCAGGTCCACCTCCACCTCAGCAATGTGGAATGAACTTTCCATTACTTCACATCTTTTTCCTTCATCTTTCATAGGCACTCTTTTCTGAATATTTTTGAGGGTCATATCCATAAAATTGGACTCTTCAGATGATTTTTTATCTGTTTGGTCAACACCACAAATGGCAACAGAAAATTCTTCTTCTTCTTGCTCTGTCAATGAGGAAAATTCTGAAGATGACCATGTTTGTTCTTCAATCAATGTCTGCTCATCAAGCTTGGTTTCTGGGGCAACCCAGTGGTTGTCAATGGTTAAATCTGATATTGACTTTCCTGCCCAAGACTCTTCATTCATATCGGCAGATGTTACAGGTGTGAAATCTGCAAAACTCTCACATGCCTCCTCACTGTCTGTCTGATGGAGTTCCTCTTCAAGCACCTTGATGCCTATATCCACAGGATTAGACTCATCAAGAGAATTGTCACCCACTATTGTCTTTCCTGCCCAAGTCTCTTCTTTCATATCAGCAGATGTTATAGGTATGAAATCTGCAAAACCGTCACATGCCTCCTCTCCATCTGTCAGATGGAGTTCCTCTTCAAGCTCCTTGATGTTTATATCTACAGGACCGTACTCTTCAGGAGAATCATTAGCTGCTCGGTCAACAAGACGAGTGGCATTAGTAAGTTTTTCCTCTTCTTTATCTGTCCAGGACAAGGCTGACAATGTTTCTCCTTCCCTGATGAAGTGTTTATCAAGCTTACTTTCTAGAACTAGAGAAATGTTGTGAGTGTATAAGTCTGCCTCTGGATTTTCTTCACAGGTCCCCTTGAAGCAGTCCATTGGTTGAGTTATAGTGCATATTGCCTGCTCCTCCAACACTGCCTTTTCATTCCCATGGTTGTTAGAAACAGCTACTGAAAAACTACTCTCATTCTCATCATCAGTCTCGTGTTTGTCTCCGATCCCTATACATGGTTCCTCTTCTTGATCAAACTGATCACAAACTGTGTCCTCACAAAACAATGAGTACGATAGACCATAGCCATCTGAAACTGTTTTACAAGACGACTCCATCTTTGTAAAGCTGCTATCAATAGCAATTTCAGTCTCTGATTCAGCTTCATAAATTGTTGAATTGTACACAAATGTAGAATCTGCTTTTTTTACTTCACTCTCATCACCTCCTGTCATTGTTGGTTCGAGACCAAAATCGTGCAGTATTCCCTTGACCTCAGGCCTCAGGGCAAACTTGTCTTCTTCATGAACATTGAAGTCCACTCCCAGAACAGGAACTGTTAATACTGTTTCTTGACACACAGGTGTACGTGTGTTTCCCTGATTTGCCAAATCAGATGGGATCTCACCTGTTGATTCAGCAAATTGTGTGTCCAAAACTCGGTTCACAAGATCTGATGATCCAGCGATCTCTCTATCACTATCCACTACAAGAGGGAGTTCCTGAGGCGACTGATTCTTTAACCCATGCATGCAAATGGGACTGCAATCAGATGGGATCTCACCTGTCGTTTCAGTAAATTGTGTGTCCAAAGCTTGCTCCACAAGATGTGATGACCCAGTATCTGATGACCCGGCAATCTTTCTCTTACTATCCACTCCAAAAGGGAGTTCCAAAGATGACTGATTCTTTGGCACATGCATACAAACTGGACTGCAATTTGCACCATCTGTTTTACCAAGTTTCCTCTCACCTTCCATATCAGCTTGCTCCAGGATGGATATCCCAAAGCTATGCTCTTCCACAGAGTTATTGAGAAGAGAATGCAATAGACCTGAATACTTCTGATCAACCCCATCATTCATACTCATCTTTTCACCATGAGCTTCTCTTTTGTTCATCCCCATGCCAGGCTCAAAGAAGTTGATGCATGAACGTTCAGATGGTTGAACATGATGTGTATTTATATCATTTCCCACAGAAGTTTCAGCCCCATATTCCTCCCCTTGTTCACCTTCCATATTTACTTCCTCTCCAAGATCTCTGAGGTTCATATCCACAAAATTGGATTCTTCTTGAGCTGTCATAGAATATGGTTTTGAAAATGATGCTGTTTCTCCTTCAGCCACTCTCTGCTCAAAAGGGTTGCTTTCTGGTTCAATGGCAATTTTGTCAATGGGGAGATCAGGCGTTGGTTTTCCTTGACAAATCACTTTACTGCAGTTGATTGGCACAGACAGAGTGCACGATATATCCAAGCTTTGAAAACTCGTTTCCTGAACATTTTGTGCTTGAGTAAGGATTTGATCAGTGTATTGTGTCTTTTCTTTGCCATGGTCATCAGGAATAGCCTCTAAAAAGCCATGCATCTGCGTGGCATTGTTCTGTTTATCTATCTTACCCAGACACTGTTTTTCTTCGTTATAAATGTTATGCTGATGTATTAGCTCACCAGATTGCGATACATCATAGCCAGCAGGTCCTGTTTCACAAGATAACTGAGCAGCCACATGGCCAGCATCTCCTTTCTCTTTCAATAAAGGCATTTCATTTCCATGTAGCATCTCCTCCACATTGTTTTCATCAGGCTTATGAGGCTCTGTATAATTCAGTACATTATCTTTCTTTTCTTCTAATAGGTGCATTTGACTTCCAGGCAGTGCCTCCTCATTTCTGCCACCGGCAGAAGCTTGAAATACACACACGTCTGAAACATGGACTTTGTCATTTGCTTCAGGACTTTTGCTGCAAACCACGGCATCAATGCATCCATCACCTTCATGAGCAGAAGTGCCCACTGCAAGGAGGAAAAATAACGGTCAGATTCCCAAGTTTTACTTGCCCAAGTAACTAGGTTATGTGCAATCAGGAGGCAGCAGGTAAATCTGCCAATTATTTCCTAATCCTCTTTGCAAAAATGAATTGAAGGTAAATAGCTTAAACACAAGTAAAAGATGTGTTAATAGCAGGCAGGCTATTATGGTGCAACTACCAAATTTTCCTTAATCCTCCTTGCAATGAATGCATATTAAATGGCTCAAGGGCAAGCAAAGATGTGTGAAGTGGAGGGTCCCAACTATCGTGGTGCGATATAATTCATATACCTTTCAGCAATGCCTCCTGTATATCTGCTTCACTGTGCACTCCAGAGGAATCTTCATGATCATTCCCTTCGTCAGATGACAACTCAATGATGTGATCTACATCTGCAAGTGTCACTTCAGGAACAGAAGTGGTCTTTGAGGATTTTCTCAAGAACGCTCTTCCAGCTTGTCTCCCATTTGGCCTGTTATTCACATCTGATGCTGCCTCCCTCCTCTTAAGTGGCTCTAAATAGCCTCTTTTCCTCCTAATTTTCTTTTCTGTGCTTGGCTTCGATAAGCCTCGGCTTTGATCACCATGGCTAGTTGAGCTGCTGTCCACATTTCTGGTACTTTTGAACCTTTTCTTATGTGTGTCACTTGCTGTGCCTTGGGTTCTCTTTTTAACTGGGCTACTGTCTGTGGAGTTGTGTCTTCGTGTGTTTCGTGAGTTTCGCTGCTGATTCAAAGCACTCCTCAGATTATCAGCTTCCTCTGTTTTGGGTAGATCCAAAATGCTGTCATCCATATGCTCAGAGGCAACTAGGACAGGCTGTTTCCCAGCTGCTAGTGTGAGTCGCCTGCTTCTCAGCATGTGTTCCAATGGAAGAACGCATCCAACATCATTTTGCTCAACCCAGCTGCTTACATTGCTCTCGGATACTGCCTCTGTATTTGCCATTGCCTGGAAAACGTGGTCCTCTAATACCAAATCTGATTCCCTCTGAGCCCTTACACTGGCTCCCTTGCTCCTCAGTTGTTTTTGGACCTTCTCCCTCGTTTTATCTACAGCTCTTTTACCATGATTTTGGTGGTCCTTTGAAACTGCTAGCAGCTGATCTGCTTTCTTTGATTCTGTGATATCTGCAATGCAGCTGTCCACCTGTTCAGAAGCAGTTGATATATTCTGGATGAGCGGCATCCCAGATGCTGCTAAGGTAAGCCGCCTGCTTCTCCGTGAGCTTTCTGAGAGAAGACTATCGCCAGTTTCAGTTGATGCCAGACATCTGCCTGCATGAATGTTTTCCTGGACAGCTTGTTGCTTTGAATTGATTTCCTGTTTTGTATCAGCCCTCAGACTGGCTCTAGTGCTCCTGAGGGGTTTTTCAACATTGTTAGTTGTTTTCTCTGCAGTGCAAGTGAAAGCAGTGTTGCCAGGATGTTGTACATCGTTTGAAGCGGTTGTCAAATCATCTGTTTGCTTTGAATGGGGCATATCCAAGGTGCTGTTGTCGATTTGTTCAGAAGCAAACGGCATGGACTGCTTCCCAACTGCTGCTAATGTGAGTCTTCTGCTTCTGCGTGAGCCTTCTGATGGGTGGACATCTGGTGCTTCATTTGATTCAACCGGATCATTGGCTTCTGATCTAACCTCTGTATTTGCCGCCTTCTGACTCCTCAATCTTGCACCACCATTCGGAGCAACATGTTGCTCTACTCCCCTTCCTGATTCCATTCGAGTCCTCACACTGGCTCTGGTGCTCCTCTGTTGCTTTTGCACCTTCTCCAATGTTGTGTCTGAGGCAGCAATGTCGACATTTTTGTGCTCTTCTCCATCGCCAGCTTCACCTTCAGCAGCCACAGGCGCATCCACAGAAGCCTTGGTGGCTCCTCTCCGCGATGAACTACGAAGTTTTCCTTGATCTGTCTCCGTAGCACCCTTCTGAGACCCGCAATTGTTCGTTCCACTCTTCCTGGGCAATTCCCTTTTTTGTCGTCCGATCGTTTCCCCTGATTCGACGTTGGCGAAATTCTTCATTCCACTGCGCGTGTTGATCTCCTTCTCAATCATGGACGTCCCTGCCAAGCTTTGGCGCCTCAGACTACGCCAGCTCCGCCCACGTTCCTGCATTGCCTTGGACTCTTCATCGGTACTCTCGTTTGTGCTGCTTCTTTCTTTTTTCTCCCCTGAAGAGGAGAGTGGCATGTTCGTTTGTTCTGAATTTTGAGAATCTGCCTTGCCCGATTGCACCTGTACAATGTTGGCAAATGTGACAGTTCCCCTCTTCTTGCGAATTTGACTCGTCTCCTTCGTAACTGCATCCTTCTCTCTGGATTTCGGGCTCCGCGAATTTTTCCCCGGTGACCTTACTTTGACCTTTCCTCTCCGAAGCAGGATTCCGCCACCTTTGACTTTAGTCGTTGGCGAATGGGAACTTGCCATCGTCTTTTCAGACTTCATGTCATGGGCATCACTTTCGGCCGTCTCGCGATTTGCAGTGGCGTCTAGTGCGCCTGTGGAAGACGAAGCCTCGCGTCGCCTGGTGGCGCGTTTGTCTGGCATTTTTGCCACTTCGTCACGTTGGGGGTTGTGCTGTACGCGAAACACAAATAAAGTGAGCCGACCAGATACGAACAACTCGACAAAGGGGAGGAGCAGATAAACAGCGAGAAGAGGGGGGGAAGGGGGAAAGAGTACTTGGAGAAGTGCGGCGAGGGCGTGAGCCATCTCAGAATTGGTGGAGTTGGCGGGGATGGAGTGCTGTTTGCAGAGGAGCTGGAGCTGGCGACGGGGAAGGCGAAGGTAATCCATGAGGGGGCAAGCTTGTTGGGAGGGGGAAGGATGTGTGGAAGATGAAATCGAAGCTGGACATGGATTGCTCTCGCGCTACTCCAATTTCATCTCTTCTCTCCCGCAATTCCTTTCGATCTCAGCAAATTCCTTTCTTTCTTCTCCGATCTCATCTCTTTCTCTCGCTCGAATTCCTTTCTACTCAGGCCTCCTCATGCTCTGCTCTCAATTCCATCTCATCTCTTCCCTCGCTCGCTCACAATTCCCTTCTGCTCTCAGAGAGAATCTCTTCTCCCCTCTTCTTGCGCACCTGCTCTCGCTCATCAGCCTTTCTGCTTGCTCGCGTCGCTCCCTTCTCTCATTCTTTGTCCATCCCTGTGCTGCATTCCGTTCAACACTCTCTCTCTCTCTCTCTCTCTCTCTCTCTCAACCCCCCCCCCCCCCTCTCTCTCCCTCTCCGTCTCTTCCCGGCCATTCCCTCCAACTCCAGGTCTATCTCTTGCTCAAGCTGCCTCTCTCTCTCTCTCTCTCTCTCTCTCTCTCCAACTCGAGGTCTATCTCTTGCTCAATCTGCCTCTCTCTCTCTCTCTCTCTCTCTCTCTCTCTCTCCCTCTCCCCTTCCTCGCCTGCTCTCTCGTCCTACACCTAGTTCCCCCGCCTTCCTGTCTCTCGTCCGACGCCCTCGTGTCTCTCTCCTCTCTCTCTCTCTCTCGATCTCTCTTAACTGTCACCTAACCGTCCGGCGCTCCAGGTGCTTCTTCTCTCCTCTCGAGTCTTCGATTGCTGCAGTTCGGTTTGTGGTCGGGCGACAGTTGAAACGTGAAGGTGAAGCATGCCCAAAGGACCGTTGGAAGTTGGAGGTAAATTCAAATTTCAAATTCAACCTCCATTGAACATTCAAATTTTACACCCGTTATAAATTTTGAAACTAAACGGTTACATGGCGAATTCCAATAGTACACTTTTGCAGAAATTTTCCCACTCCATGTAGAGTGGATATTATAAAAAATTTAAGCTCACTTGAAAGGCATCTCTCTAAGGGTGGCGTACACATCGCCCCGTAGCCCTCCCACGCTTAATTTTAAACATGGCTACATGGTTAGAGGCGCATGCTTTCTATTGGCTAGCGGGATTCAAATCCCATCATTAGCATGTTTTCAAATGGGCAGGGGAGTTGAGGGTCTTTATACACTAAGGCTCTGCCTGCGATACACACTCTTCACAACCAATGGGAAAAAGAAAACCAATGGGAGGCGCTAAGGGCTTTACACACCACCCACCACACTCTTCTCCTTGTGTCCTCCTTGGCACCCATCCTTCCAGCCAATGGCTTGCTTTCCCACTAAATGAATCTAATAAATGCGTTGTTCAAATTTTTAATGCCATGTTCGGGCGGGCAATATATCTGTAAAGGCCCTACCCATGACAACCTGCCCATTCCTTTTTTTAAGTGCCCCAACAATGGGCACCCTTTGGGTAGCTTATAGCGGTCTATAAAGACTCTGAGGCTCCCTGGCTACATGGGCACTCCCCATTTTGCGCAGCAAATCCTCGAATGATACGTGGTAGTAGATACGTTAACATAATGGGTGCTTGGTCTGTAAAGGCCTAAGTGATTAATCCAATATAACAAACTTAGAGGTTCAAAGCTTTTTTCTCAATTCATGTGGGGCACCTCAACAATTTTTTATCAGCCTTATCAACAAATTTGGTATGTGATGAGTTAAGACTCAATGGCGGGGTCAGGCAGGGGCGAGGACGAGAGGAGGATGCCCTCAGAAAAGGTGCACCAGCTACACACTTACTTGCCCCACTTCCATAAGGGCCTCTTCACACAACCCCAAGCTTTATATTGCTCAGTGGAAGAGCTAGAGGATTTTTATCTTCTAGCTAGTCAATTATGGAAAAGTGTCTTATAGATTTGATTTTATGTATAGTTATTGCATAACTTTACAAACAATGAGACTTATTCATACATATAGAAATTTAGTGAAGGATCGGCTCAATTATAAGTGATTATACAAAAATGAATTCCTATACCTAAGAGCCATGAAATGAATTTATGGTAAGGTCCAAAACAAAGATCTTACATATTCTTAAAGTTTCTTTTATCCAAAGTGTTGCGCTAGAATCGAAGCTATAAAAAGTAGCTCAACTTAAATATAGAATGACCCTAAGAATAGATAGACATGAATATTCTTGGCTTAGGTGGAACAAAAAAAAACCAACGGTGACTTATATAACTCCTCAATTAGATATTGCCTGAATTTGACCATAGGGTTGATAGAGTTTCTAGATATGAATAAAACCATTATGATGAATTACATTCATGTTTATGGTTGAAAGTTCTTATTGGAATTTTTAGTAAACATAATCTCTTATAGGGTTATGAATGTTAATCGAATCTCATGATTAGCAAATACTTGTTATAAGATCAAACATGGCATGTGGAATTTCCTACCAACAAGGGCTCTATATGGAGATGTGTCGATTGAGACTTTTTAGTATCCCTATGAAGACCTCAAAGATACGGAGAAGTCTATTATTTGGTTAATGATTCCACCTAGGTTTATACTGATATAGATCTTTTGGGATAGGTTTTCTCCATAATGGCTATGTGGGATTTTAAAAAAATGACATTTCATTTCATCAAATCCACATTGGGATACAAATTGAGAATTCCTCAAGTTTTATCCTTGGAGGGCATAGATCTTACGAATCTCGCAAAAAAAAAAAAAGAATTTTTCGCTTGTATCATGATTAAGATTTATACAAAAGGCCATCACTGAGGGGCCTAATGCCCATGACCAACGCTATTATAGTAGGATTCGTTGTGTGACCAAACAATGGCACACCTGTCGAACAGAAGTACTTACCAAAAGGCTTTTGACTCCGAACAAACCACCAATAGATCCATCAACAACCTTTCAAGAGAATGCAAAATGATGAGGCCAACCTAACGCTGAGCAAGATTGCCTCACAATACTAAAGTATTTGACTATCCCACACAACTAGCAACACTGCAGATCTGAGAACTGGCCAGATCAAAGCCACTGTGGATTTAAAACTAGAGGTATCACCAAATAGGGATGCTCTTCACGATAAGCTATTGTGGGGAAGACATGCATCAGCCTGGCATACTTAACCGCTTGACCCATACAACATCAAATCTTGATTACAACCAAGCATGCCGAAAACAGATGCCTAACAGACTCGACAGCCACCTTACAGAAGCAGCAACATGGGTTACCTTGTCCCCATTTGGCAAGCCTTCTCCTCACAGGTAGACACATAAGGAGCACCTTCTAGGCCAGAAACGTAGCTCGGCCCACGAGGCACACATCTCTCCAATGTGCAACCCACCACCTCCAACCCCTACAAAGATTGCATTGCTCAACCCAAAACACACTTGCATCATTACACTCTATCAAACACCCTGGAAATTCCATTGCTGACCAAAACTATGGAACCCGATGTAGTACACGAGTAATAAGCCCACTTTTTGTTATATTGAGCCTAAACTAATTCGAAATTTCTTATAATGGCTTCCAATTAACATGTTTGGCATCCCATAGATCAATCCACTTGCATACCCTTGTCCCATGCATAGCTCCAACTCGCTCCATGAGGGCTCAAGGTTGATTGTTACTTATTAGAGCTCTACTTCTCCAAATCGATTCCAATATACTTGAATCTCTCTGCAATCCACTGTGGCCCTGCCATTGCACGTGCTCTCCACACAATTTCCAGGCTGTAATTAGCCCCATCACAAGGTCCCCAACCTTTAAATTTTAACAAGAAAGGAAGAAATACCTTATCATAACTAGACAGGCCCAAGCATGTCCCAACTCAAGCATCACCCGCCCTCTCAATGAGCTAAGAAACACATTCACACCACTGGGCTCTCCGCTGAAACCACATAGGAAGCCATTTCCTAAGCAAGGTCAGATTCCACACACGTACATGAGGATACCTAGTCCTCCCTTTGTTTTGGGACTTCACAAATCCCAAGATGTATAGTAAATTCTTCTCTTACCTTCGTCCTCTACCTAGAGGAACTTACAAAGCATTCTCTCCACCTCTCCCCAATGAGACTTCCTAAAATGTCACATCGAGGCAATGTACACAGTTGTTGCAGATAGCACCTGGTGAATGATTGCATTCCATCCCTGAGGAAGCCCACACCAGCCCTCAAATTTTTCGTTCAACTTTGCCAAGAACTAATTGAACCTTTGTTTTCAGATGATTCCCAATCCAAGAGGAGTGTCTAGGTAATGAACAATTGACCCTCTGTCAACCCATTTGATCGGCATTGCAGATTCACAGGCTATCTTAGGGCTTGAATCCACCCTTATCCCAAAGTTCTTTGTCCAACTACACTCTAAGCCCAATGCCACAAAAAATGCCTTCAAAATATCAAACGAATTCCGCACTTTCACCTAGTCTTCCTTTGACAATGCAACCACATCGTCTGCAAAAAACTACCAACAACTCCCCCACTTAAACACAACACTAAAGGGTTGTTTCCAAAAAGCATTTCAACCAACCTCACAAATGCATCACCAAAACCCAACCTCCTTAGAACTAAACTTATGTAATCTCATTGTATATAGTCGTAAGCTTTGTCAAGTTTAAGGCCAAACAGCATGCATGGCTACCTGGAGGTACAGGCATAATCCAATCCTGTAGAAACATTTTAGATATTCTCAAAAATTGCCCCACCTTTAATGAATGTTGCTTACTCCTTGTTCACCAAATCCATACATACCTCTCAAATTTTAGGACAGGCATAATCCTGGAGGTACTTGGAGGTACAGGCATAATCCAATCCTGTAGAAACAGGCATGGCTACCTGGAGGTATAGGCATAATCCAATCCTATAGAAACATTTTAGATATTCTCAAAAATTGCCCTATCCATGCCTCTTTGGGACTCCGCCATGGGGTTTGCATTAGCCCACTAATCCTCCCCTAATCCATTCCTAAAGAGGCCCTTTTGAGACTCCATTTCTACCCCAATGGGATTTTATATAATGGCCATAAAACTCATGATGGGGTAAAGGGAGTTGTGCAACAACCAAAACTTCTATAGTCTCTATCCCTCCCATCTCAATTCAACTATATGGTCAACTTGATGCTCATGAGGATGGACATGGGTTTGTTCTTGCACTCATCCTCTTAAATGTATCCGACTTCATGCTAATGCATCTTCATGAAGGGCATTAACTTTCCATGGTGTCTATATCTTCTATTGAAATTAGACAGGTGGTCTATTGCAGCTCAAGTAATTCCACAAAGGTTTTGTGATAGCTATAGAAAAAATCATGTATTGAAGATAGGGGGACAATAGGTGATTTTTTGTGAGATGGATTTCACATGGTCATTTTTAAGTTGGTCTTTGATGCCCATGAAACTCACGAGGGTCATAAAAGGAGTTATAACCAAAATATCCCTAGTCCCTATCGCTCCCATCTCAATGTGGTCAATTTGATGCTTATGAGAATGAATATGCATATGTTCTTGCAGTAGTCCTCTCAAAGCTACCATATGGACCATTTCATGCTAATGCATCTCCGTGAAGATAATAGATAGGTAGAACATACCTTAAACATCCATGGTCTCTATCTCTGTATTGAATCAAACATACAATTAATTTAAGCTTTGGAAATCCACAAAGGTTTTTTGAAAGTTGTAGCTTCTAGGGAGAGTTTGTGAAGGGATGTGTAAAATAGGATTTCAAATCAATCTCACAGTGGATTTAACTTTCATGAAGATAAATAGTGTGTGTCTACAGAAGATAGATGGTTTTCCTATGATGTCATTTATAAGATTATTTTTTTATGCCCATGAAACTCATGATGGTACGTAAAGAGAGTTGTCGTATAACAAAGATATCCATAGTCCTTGACGTTCCCATTTTAAATTGACCATGCCATCAAATTTATGCTCATCATGATGATGAGTGGTATGTTCTTACACAAGTCCTCTCAAATCAATTGTGTACTCATTTTTGTGCTAATATATCAGACTCCATGAAGTTCCATTAATACGTAGAGCATGTCTAAACTTTTCTAGTGTCTCTATTTCTTGTGTTGATATTGAATACATAGACAATCTTAGCTCATACAAATTAATAAAGATTTGTTTATAGCTTAGTTTCTATAGAGGATCCATGAAGGGATTTTTAAAGTGGGATTTCAAATTGACACATGATTAATTTTATTGTAATGAAGGAAAATAATGCATGTATATTTAAGATAGGTGGTATTCTATTATGGGTTTAAATGCTCATTTTAAATATGGCATTCCTTTGAAGGAGATTTAAAATGCCTATCATTTTCTTAGGATCTTTTCATTACATTCGAGTCCATACAATCTATGCATTTTTCATTAAAAATAAGCTTTTAGAATATTAGGATTCTTAAACATGAAAACATTTATTTTATGCTAATAAAGTACTTATCTAGCTTCTAATTTTTGTAGATAATCTATTGTATAAAGATTTTAAGCCAAGTTAAAAGAGGGCTTAATTTCAAGGTTCAAAATTTTAAAAATCGCTATTTTTAGTGGATTTTCTTGTTGCTTGTTTTGATATGAGAGAAAATGAGGGGGAGAGAGAGGAGAGAGAGAGAGAGAGAGAGAGAGAGAGAGAGAGAGAGAGAGAGAGAGAGAGAGAGAGGGGCAAGGGGGAAGGGGGACAAGGGAGAGAGAGAGAGAGAGAGAGAGAGAGGGAGAGGGAGGGAGGGACGGAGGGAGCGAGAGAGAGAGAGAGAGAGAGAGAGAGAGAGAGAGAGAGAGAGAGAGAGAGAGAGGGAGAGAATTGTACATCAGTGTGGACAACGGGACAAAAAGTCTACCTGAGTCTAAGGGCTCATAGTTCCATTGAGTGGAATTCCCGCATGTAACAAATTTACTGTGTGAGTGTTGTAATCTTACACTATCCTTGTGAAAGGCTCCACAACCATGACTACTAACTAATGCATTGGACTTTTCCATAGAAGATAATCAACCATTGTGTGAAGTCCAACTAAACATAACCACTGAAATAAAAATATGTGTACATACATGATAGTAATAAAATAATGAGAGAAAATGGAACCATGGTCTAGTACAAATTTTCAGAGAGAGAGAGAGAGAGAGAGAGAGAGAGAGAGAGAGAGAGAGATAGAGAGAGAGAGAGCAAGGGAGGGAGGGAGGGAGGGAGGGGGGGAGAGAGAGAGAGAGAGAGAGAGAGAGAGAGAGAGAGAGAGAGAGAGAGAGAGAGAACTAAATTGAGATAATGCTCGAAAGTGTGCAACTAGATGCTTGATAGTGCTTAGTTTCTTATAAGTTTTCTTAATAAAGGTTTTCTTATAGCGTAGTTTCTACAGAGGATCTATGAAGGGACTTTAAAAGTGGGATTTCAAACTGAGACATGATTGATTTAATTATCATGAAGGAAAATAATGCATGTATATTTAAGATCGGTCGTTTTCTATTATGGGGTTAACACGCTCATTTTAAATGTGTATCCCTCACACTAAATCTATTGTCTTGTGAAAAGTTTGCCATGATCAAATGTCGTGCACTTTACCTCAGTCTTGTGACTACCATACGTCCACAATATACGTCCACAATGCATTGAATTTATGATAGAGGTAATGAAATCCTCCTTACCATCTACATAATGGTTATACAAAACTATAAATAAGAAATGTTATCGAGTATAAGGTGAAGCTCATGTGATAATGCTAACCAATGGGTCTCCTGCAATTAAGGCCATATACCACTAACACTGAAATGAGAATCCTATGAAGGTACTAAAGCATTAGACTCCTATGACTAGGACATACATGGTGGATCTTTAACCCCCTCCAAAATTAGTTCTGCAACAATGGATTGAATCTCTACAATAGGCATTCGCCTCTGGCAACTTTGACTCTGGCCCTTAATTATGCCTTTGTCTCTATCTTTGTCTGTATCTTTGTCTCTGTCTCTCTCTCTGTCTCTGTCTCTATCTCTGTGTCTCTGTCTCTCTCTCTGTCTCTATCTCTGTTTTCCCATTCCTCCCAACACTATGCTCACCTTGGATAGCACTAACCTTTGAGGGAGAATGTTGGAATGGTCACCTCCCCATCTGTAAGCCCCCATATGAGGAGAGCATGGGGGAGGGAGACCTAGGGTAGTACCCCACAGAAAAAGAGAGAAAGGGGTTGCCACATGGACAGCATCATAGTTGTCATGTGGGCAGCACATCTAGAGAAGGTGAGGAGTGGCTGCATGATGGTGACACATGGCAGTTGACCTTAGCAGTAGTATGGATGAGTACGGAATTGCACACGTGGCTAGAGATAGCCTGGAAGAGGGAAGAACCAGCATGACACAAGGGCAAGGTAGACTAGCAGATTGGGTCGGCCACATGGAGGCCAGGTGGAGCAACAACCGGGGCTACCAGTGGGCAATGGCATGTCTTATATAGGGCTGGGCCCCTGCCTTGATTGGAGGGCTAAAGGCCCTAGAAGTGTGGGCCCAAAAGGCCCCGGGTTGTGAGCCCTTATAGGGTTGGACCAGCCACAGATTGTCGGCCAGTTTACTGCAGGTTGGTTAGTGTTTTTACTAGCCCCTTAGGGCCTATAAAAGCAGAGGCTCTTGGCCTCATTCATCATCTAGCATCCAACAAGTTCAGGAGCAGACAGGAGCAGCCAGAAGCCACTCCCTTGGGCCTCACTGGGGGTGAAGGAGAGTGGAAGATGTGCTACAGACTTTACTCCATGGAGAAGCTGAACCTAGACTGTTGTCTTCTAGGGCAGAAGGTTGCTGAGATCATCATCTTCTGGAGTAGCCATTCACAAGCAATTTGGAGTAGTGGAGCAGCTATCTTGGAGCCTACATTCAGGAGGACCAAGGGAACCTGTGTGCTACAGACAAAGCTTGACAGGGGCTACCCACCTAGGCTGATTCACAGGCAGTAAGGTGGAGAAGAACACACTAGATGGAAAGTCTACAGATGCTCGAGGTGGAGCACGTGGGCTCGAGTCTAGAGATAGCCAGTAGATAGGAGAAGTACATTGTGGTAAGATCAGAGGACCACACCATTGGTGGGACTCTGGATCTATCTCTTTTGTATTGTGGCCATAGTTTTGGACGGAAATATATTATTTTGGTGGTTTCTATATCTGGCTGGTTCATTGTCTATTGATGAGTCTGCACATCTATTTTATGCACATAAGTTAAGAAGTTTGTGATTCCACATCCCGCATGCACACTGTGTGAGCTCCTAGGCATTACTATCAGTCTTCTGCTATGCATACCCTTTGTTGGGTAATTTCTAACAGAGAATCCATTGATGAAGTGATCAAGATTTCCACACTCATTGCTGTTATTGAAAACCATAGTTATATATTTTCCTCATTAAATGCTAAGAAACTGCCTAGGCCATGGCTAAATCTATAATGAATGCATTTTATCCCTTAGACCTCTATTCTATATAGTATTTCCTAAACTTATCTCCAAGGTCTTCCACCCTAGGCTAATAGCCTCACACTCTATGGTCTCTCACAGCCATGGGGCTACCTGCTACTAATGTTCCCTAGGGTATTTACATCCTTGTAAATAGAGTAGGAAAAACTTATCTTTGTACTAGTAATTCTCTTTTCAAGTGAATCTACCAAACATTGATCAATTCCCACAGTTTGACTATTGAAGAATATATAGATGACATAGTAGAGAATTCAAAGTCTCCTTCTAAATTCAAATGACTCAAAACATTTGACACTAAAATTTGACTAAAATTCATCGCCACTTGCTCTTGTTTACCAGCCTTATAATTGGGTTACTAGACATAGAGATGTGCCTCAACACATCTATAGCTCCCTACAACAAGCCGGGATTTAGGGATGTGTTTATCGAAGCTATACTTATATATTAATATAAAATCTTGGTGAAAGTTTATTGAGCTAGTTTTTTTAGGCTCATAATATTTGTAGAACATATTATAATTTTATATATTTTCTTATGAATTTTAAAGAAAAATTTGTAAATCCTGGCAAAACTTAAAATTTTTTATCATTAAAGTTTCAAATCTTGGTGAATTTTTTCAAACCTTTATTTTTATCAAGCCATACAAACTTTCGACACCAATATGAAAGTTTCGTATCTTAACAAAACTAATAGGAAAAAATCATCGATGCCAAGATTGCACTGGACTTATGACATCATCTAGATGACTATATCCTACTATAGGCTTATGGCTTAAACGAGAGAAGATGAACCATCTTGAAATTAAAAATATAGGGACCGCTCTCTCTAAAACCACCAGCCACATCAAGGAGGTTCCAATCTCAAATCCAAGTATGCCATGTGGTTGCCACCATGAAATATATTGCTCAACAAATCACTGCCATGCAACAACCTCACTCATCCAATAATTCCAACGTCCAAGGCGGCACCTAAGACCTCACAAGAGGCTTTTGCTAACAAATTCCCCCCTAGAAGCCGAATGTGGAAAGAGATCACAAAAAGCAAAACTAATCTCTTGAACAAAGACATGAAGGAGAATAATCTGAACAAGAAAATATAATTATTTGCTCACTAAGAACCAAGACCATTGTGCAAACAATCACCCATTAAGATTCAGACCATCATCTGTGAATGCACACCCACAACGAGCCAGTGCATACCAAATCTTGCTCGAATTCTAGAAGCCCAATCCTAATTGTTATCATTAGTCTCAATTAATCCTTCAACCTCATTGTCTATAGAAAAACCCTTAATTGCACACGAATTTTCCTTGGAAATTTCCAATTGTTCATCTTTTTGTTGCTTGTATCAGTATTGCTAGATGGGACTCTCCTTTCCACAATAGTGACACTTGCATGAATCTTTCTTTGGATCCTTAACTACCTTCCTTTTCTTGTTGATCACATAAGGGGGTTCATTGATTGGCAGGGTCGACTCCATGCACCTCTCCTCACTCATCAATAATGCAACCAAATCCACAAATTCAAGACCCTTTGAGTTTACTATTAGAATTTGAACTCAATCAAGGTACCGGTGGGACAAAACTGAAAGAAGAACTACTTTTGAGTCCATCACCGACCTTGGATCCTAGTGCCATTAGTTGCCTTAGGATTTCTTGCATTCAATTTAAACATGTGCCAAGGCCTTTGGTTTCTCCCATACAAAGCCTGAATAATTCTTGTGTTCGCAAAGCTTTTAAGTTCTTCATCTTGGTACGAACCAAAGATTTGGTAGTTCCTAGTTGTCCATTAGGGATATTGTGACATTTGTATGATGGACGTATTCATGACCTAAAGATTTTTCCAAACTACCAACTAACATCTCATTCTTGCGCTCCCAAGTAGGAATTTTACTAGCTTTGTTGCCAAAACTCTTCCTGTGACCACCCCCCATAGAACTTTCTGCATGAGATATAGCTAGGTGAAGTAAAGTTCCAGCCATTGAATTGTAGAGAAGAACCTTCCACCAACTTGTCTTCTTCCAAGGATCTGACTTGCCCACTAACTTTACTCTTCATTGTTATATGCATAAGTTTGGAATACTATCTCTCTCTTTCTCTTTAAGAGTGTTTGAGTGTTCTCTTGTTTCCTTTCTAGTGCCTCTATGTTTGCCACTTCATACCCCTTCATTCCCCTCTTCTCTTCCCTCCTCCCCTCTCTTCTTCCATCTCCCTTTCCCTTTCCTCTCTTGTGGAAACACATTGCAACAATTCAGGAGTCTCAAGAGTGACACTTGAGGATGGTTCGTGCTTGCATTGCTCCCACAAGCAGTAGTTAGGAGGAGAGGTACCCTCAGCATTCCTTCAAAATCCCCACAACACGTGAGTCAATGTCAGACTACCCATTTTTGGTGCCATTGTTAGGGAGTTCAAGGTATGCCTTTGCAATGCGTAATCTTTCTCTCATTATCTACCCATTGCTTAGCTTAATTAGGAGTGTTGGTTTTGGAGAATAAGAAGGGGTTAAGAGGAAGAGGAAAGAACAAAAGCTGTCTTTTCCCATTTTTGAAGCATTTGAAGTGATTGAGAGTTATGTTTTGGTGTTTGTTGTTGTTAAATCTTTGTACAAGCTAGCTTAGAGTATTGCTAAGATGTTTGTACAATCAAATCCAAGAAAAGTGCTCGAAAATGATGCCTTTGGCTGAATTTTGAGTTCTTGGGTCAAAACGATTGCATCATTGAGAAACTCCCATTTTTGCCTTTAAATGTGTTTTTTGAGTTTGTTTTTTGTTGCCTTTGGTTTCCAATAGGTAGAATAGGCACATTAGGACTCCTAGAAGCTTACAAACCCTACACGGAAATTCAAAATCTTAAAAAAAATCATCAAACTCTCATTGACAAACCGTACGTTGTAATAATGTTAACAAAATGCACATTGCATTAGAACCCAGATCATGAGAAAATGGTAGTAACACGACATCGAAGAGATAGATGTAACGCGATGTCGGAATGCAATGCCATCGCATTGTGGATAACACAGTGTCTAGCCAAGTTGAACTATATAGCTTGGTAGACTAACCCATCGCCTTACCTACATGCACCTGAAATCTGGTAGAGTGCTAGGATTTGAACTAGAGCCGAAGGACAGCGCTTCCCTAGCCTAGCAACCACCTTAGTGTCAATTTCCTCTAGGTTATCAGCCTTAAGTTCATAATCAATGCATAATCCCGCATCCATTAATACCTCAAGCTTAGAGAATTCAACTAGATTTAATGGAGAGATGGTTGAAAAGTTGAATATCGGGGCCTTTATGCCCCTAACTCTAGCTCAGTCAGATCCCATTCCCCAAGTCCATCAATCACAGCCTCATGGCTTAGGGGATCGATCTCCAACATCATTGGGAGGTTTGGTATGTCTGACCCCAACCTGGTAAACCCCTTTGCAAGGCAAACTAGAGCGCCTAAGGAGCCATAGTGCCCTCCACCAATCACTATACAAGGAAGCACATAGAGTATCCTAGTTCCCACCTCAATGGTGAATCCTACGGGGCCGCATGTGCAGTTTTATGAGGGAGAGCCATCCTCCGTCAAAACTTTGAGCCCAATATACCCAGCTTCTAGCCGTTAAATCCCACAGTGCAAGGAAATGAATAGATAGAACTTGGGGGAAACACCATGAACAATGGCTTCTTGCCCCCCTCTCTATCGAGCTTGGGTAGGTGCCCCATAAGGCACTCCCTACCCCTCGGCTGCACCTTATAGATTTGTACCCAATGTGAGTTTGCCTATGCCTAGGTCCTCATCGATGTATCTAGTAAGGCCAATCCCACAACGAGTACTAGTTCTAAGACCTAGTGGGCCAAGACCCACAATGCCATGCCTGCATCGCCAAGGATCTTTTATAATCCACACTTAGTACCACCTAACTATGTCACCATGCTGGCCCCATTAGCAAAAACTCATGCACTGCAAACAGTGCTCACGGACGAGGCTATGAGGATCCTAGTGCAAGCACTAGGAAGGGGATGCTACCAACGTTCATTGGAATGGTTCCAGCTCTTCAAGGTGAAAACTACTCACCATCTCCAAGCTTATTACTAAATTCTTAGGCGAGGGAGATCCAGTATCCCATATGGAGAGGTTCAAGCAATTTTGTGAGACTTTTGGGGACATACCTGGACAAGGTGAACAAATTCAAGCTAATCCTTGATTGTAAGGCAGGCAAGTGGTATAGGGCTCAAAATCCTAAAGAGAAAATTAACTAGGATATGCTCAGAATGTCATTCATAGTGGGGTTTGCCCCCATCGGTCGTAGGTGGAGTCCTATCAATCGACTACATGAAGTATAGCAAAAAGGCACCGAGTCCTTGTAGGATTATATTGTGAGAATCAAACATTTGAACTCCTCCTAGATCCTCATGAGAGGATGAGTGATGAGAGGTTAGTGCCATGTTTCCTTAGTGGACTACTACAACCACTAGGCCTATAGGGCATGGCCAATCTCTTTCCTTGCTACAACAACTTGTCCCTCATCATCACCGACTTAGTTTTGAACAATAATGCAGCTACACACAACACTTTCATTTGGAACAAGAAGAGGAACTTACATTGAACCACCTCAATCTCAACGTGGTGTGGGCAGCATACAAGCTCCCAGTAAATTAGCAAGGAATACAAAAGCATCCACAACATGTCGGCGGCAAAGCTACAAGGGGTAGTGGACTACACCACAAGGAAGCACTGAGGCAACCCCTTTGATCCTATCTAGCTCCTTGCTCTCATCAAGCCAGCCCATGCTCTATAGTTCCTAACTAGAGAGGAGGTGATAAAACAACATCATGCCCAACTTGTTGGCCCACCTGCATCAACCGCATCCCACTAATTGGGCTATGTTCTTAACAAAGGCCCTTCAAAATTTTCGCATGCAACATGATTTCAAGATCGGCAACCCAAGGATACTTATGCCGATAATATATCACATGAGGGGTGAAAACAACTTCCCTCGTGGAGCATTTGGGATGGCAACTAAAGAGTTCAAATCCCTCTACACCCCTACAACATGACCAAGTGCCAGTCACATGCCCACGAAGCATAGCCACAGTAAGGTAGATACCACAAATGATGTAGCCAAGGCCAAGGCCATAGAGAAGGCTAAACCAGTATAGACATACAAGTCCCATTTGGAGCACAATCTCAAGGACAAGGTAGACAAGGAGGTTTCATGACTATGCACATCACAAGCAGAGCAACAACAGTAGAAGCAAGAGTATGTGAAAGAAAAGGGAAAACCAGTAGAAGATCCAAATAACAATGACCTGTACCAAGACCAATAGAATGTCTTAAAGCTACGATGAGGTGATACACAATGCCAAGAGGGATTGGCCCAATAGTAAATCTCTTCACTTATGGGGTTTATTCAGAATATCCTATAGTCGCAACCCTCTCTGACCCCACCTAGAGGTCCATCAACTACCCAAAAGTGGTACAACCACGTGGTACAACGACTGCCCAACAGAGCCAAGTGGTACAACCACTGCCCCACCTTCAACCCAATCCATTCTCTCTTATGGAGTAAACTAGATTGAAGCACTGGAAGCACTCATATTTTGTGCATCTGCTACTTATAACACTAAGGAAGCTTATGCAGCAATGCAAAAACAAGACTTCCATCATCAAGTAGACCGTATGGAAGAAAAGCTCATGATCGCCACACGATCTAATACTAGCAAATGTCCTTCAATATCTTTACACGACCACACGAAGCACAAGATGTAACATCCACCCAACTCACCATGTCTAATCTCCACCAAAATGAGTTAGCAACCTCACTCTCCAAACCAACTATACAAAGGTGGACAAGGAGTTTGAGGACTATAAAGTGGAAGTAGAAAGGTAGGCCATCTCCCACAATATCCGAATCTCCACATTACATGATACTATCTACTCAAAGTGCAACATTAATTGGCAGCTACGACAACAAGTAGCATGTTTGCAGCAGAGGAAATGATAGGAGTATTCCCCCTGAATAGCTCGGGGGGTTCACCTCCGAAAATTTTGTACCATGTGCATTCAAAAGGAGGAGTATTTTAATCCCACTTTTGGGAAAAATTCAACAGGATTACAATAATAGAAGGGATTTTTTAATTCAAATTTAGAAAAAAATCTGTTAGTTCATAAGTAAAGAAGGGTGGTTTAATTGGGGACAAAATTTTAGTTAAGGGGCTTTTTAAAGGCTCCTTGAACGTACATGATACGTAGGATTTCTTAGTAAGAAGACATTGGGAGGCCTAAAAGAGGAAATTGCAAGAGCTAGCAATAGCAGCATTAGATGACAAGAAGACTGATTAGAGGACAAAGAGGAAAGTAAATCTTTTGTAAAGTACAAGTGTCTTGGAAAAAAATCCCAGCCCTGCCAATGTAGTACCCTATGAATCAACATGTTTTTGAAGGTGTTGGGAAAATTTTACACATGCGCATAGATGTGTATGCGTGTTTAGATTTAATAGTACCATCAATAAATGAGCCATACAATTCTCATGTGGCAAAACACATAGAATGAAATATGCAACAAAAAATGACCTCATTCGAGACTAGATTTAGTCACAACATCACACACACAACGAGATGCATAAGAATTGCAACAAGCCTTCCACAGAAAGAATGCACATCTCAATGCAAATTTCTTGTAGTATTTTGCATTAGCAAGAATAGTAATAGTGACTAAATTCAAACTATAGTTGAATCGTAGATCCAGTCATGAACATTAGCTAAGCCAAATGCCAAAGAATCCCACCAAATTTTACGTACATGGACACACATCAATTTTGACTAGGTCGTCTACTTGAGAGTACATGTCATCGAGGGATTTCCATATTTTCTATGAAATGTTCAATAAGGAGCTAGATTATTCACATTTGGCTGACCAACACATGGAATTTTTGGATGAACAATGCAACGTCTTTCAAAATCTCACAAGGGAGGGAAGGATCTGTATTGGAAATAAGTTTCACATCCACATCAAGGATTTGTTAATAGATAATAAATTCAGGATTTCCATTCATAAGAGGTATGACCTTTTGCCAAAGCATGTTACAGAGTGCAACATGCACAATATAAAGTGCAAACTTCTGGAGGAATGTTTGGGGTTTGCACTATACCTTACCATCATGCTAACCTTAAGGAGGGCTTGGAGATGCAAGAGGATGAGGAAGCAGATGAAAGGCGCTGGGATCAAGAGGAACTCCAAGAGGAGGTGGAAGTATCAGAGAAGGAGGACGAAAAGGAGGTGATAGATCTTGTAAAGGAGAGAGATGAAGCTGCTGCACTCAACCTTGTGGCACTAAGGTTAGACACACTTAATGGGCTAGTAAGTATTGAAGAACTTGACATCAAAAGCTATGGCTGTGCCGTGCCATTGCTTCCACTTTCCAAATTGGAGATATGGAGTAGATTCTTCTTCATGACATTCAAGCAATATTTGATTTGAGGGAAGATTACACGCTGGCATTGATTGCCCAATCCTTCCATTGGATTCTGAGATCATTGCGGAGGATGAGAAATGTATGGGAGACTATGACATCGATGATAAGACATTCATGAAGATTCAAAGAGACTTTAAATTTGACAAGATTGGAAAAAGGGAGGAGCAGAAGTGAGTACCAAAAGATATCATTGAGAGAAGCATCTTCCTTTGGAAGGACAAGGATCTAGAGGTAGATGAGAATATGAAGGTGAGTAATCTTGGACATAGATTGCTGGAAGGTGGTGATGGACAAGGTGTACTGAAGCCAAAAGAGTACCTACTTGAGAGCTCAGTGAGAGCTCGTGGTCTAGGTTATCAGGAGATATTTGTTTGTTGCGAACCTTGCCAAAGGAAGGACGGGTTGAAACACAGCATGGTGCCTGGAAGACTCCAGGTTGTTCACTCATTACGAGGGGGACAAGGAAGATCATGGCATCTAGATTGCTTGAGTTTGAAGACAGGATTGTGACAAAAGGTGGTGGTGCTAGGAGGTGCTACCAAAGATAGACCCGTGTACCAGGATGATGCGTGGAAATGGAACCAGACCTAGTGGAGTAGGAGCCACTGGGCGAAAAGACAAGAAAATATTTTGACATCAAAATGTTCTAGAGGACTATGACCAGGGAGTTACTTGAGCATTGTCATCGACATGTTGGCATTGGGTCGAGATGTGTTAGTGAGCTGGGTGTTGGAAAGGTCACCTCCCCATCTATAAGCCCCCATATGAGGAGAGCATGGGGGAGGGAGATCTAGGGCATATGTCCAGAGAAAAGAATGAAAAGAAGGGGCTGCCACATGGACAACATTATGGCTATCATGTGGGCAACACATATGAAGAGATTCTTGACAATGGAAGTGCTTCCTAGAGGGTAGATTTGGTAGAACGAGATCCAGAGGTTCATCAATATCTGCTTTTGTCTAGACATCAACAAAAACAAAGTCAAGTTACATAAAATGAGAGTCTACCAGGTTTAGGAGGGTAACATCAGAACTGAAGTTCACAGTTCTCTTAGATTCACTGAGGATTCACTACACAAGCTACCTCCTCTAACTTTGATCTCACCGTACCCCTACCCTACAATGCACTCCAAGCTTTAATATGCCATCTTCGAGGCCAAGACCTGGCCTTAGAAAAACCAACATATATGTTACAACTTAACCTCCACCCCATCATAGCCACTCTTCAAGCTTGGTGTTGGGTACTTCAAGAGTCTTCCCTTTTCCCCAAAGATGAGGACATTTTGCAACTGTATATGCTTGAGTTATTGAGACCCTATGCTTGTGACCCACAATCCTTAGCTGAAGGCCTTCGGTGGTTGCACTCCTAGGGACATTAATAGGCTTGTGAGTATCTACTTTCCAATAATGTTTAGCAATATCATCCAACTAGCATTATAATTTTGTATAATCATATTCTAGAGGGTATGCAAACTATGCTCCAATTTGATACAAGCCATGTAGCCTACCGTGAAGAAATTTTGAAAGACGAGAATGATATTGCCCTTGCCCTTTTTTCCTCCATTGCACCTCATCCCCCTTAGGATCCACTACAACCCAATACCTCCTATCAACCCCAATTTTCCCTTGGTGCCCCTACCAACAACCCACCACAACCCTCTCATGCCACCCACACACATGCACATCCATAGCCACTCGACACATCCTCTTATGCCTCCAACACCACACTTCCATCCACTTCACAAAACACCACTAAAGCACACATCGAGGCACGAGAAATGCTACTTGAGCCGCCAAAAACTGTAACTGGTAGATACTAATCTACTTTAATAGATTCTTGGTCCAGATCTATTCACTACAGAAGTCCCTCTTAGCTCGTCTACAACGGATGCATCTGTCAAGGAGGACTGCCAATTTCCAATCACCAAAGAGGACTAGGCCCCCCCAGAGCCAATTTCCTCCACTCCAAGCTGGCATCACATTCTCAAGCCCTTCCAGCCCTCAATTGATATGAAGATGCTCCAACACTAGAAGGTGTAATTCAAAGGGTCTCGCCTTGGATTGGTGGACGTTATGGAGGTTAAGCCACTCACGTGTTCAAAGAAAAGAGTTATCGATAATGGCACAAAGAGCACCCTAGGGAGAAGAGGCAGATACCAGGATCTAGACCCATCTCACCCTCCAGTCAAAGTTGAGGATGCAAGAATCCAACCATCCTTGCGCAACACCACCTCCCCTAGACTCGAAATAGTTTTTGATATTAATCAAGTGCCATTACAAGGTAGGACATTCGCATGTACCTCCAAGTTTGTAATTTACACGGCTACCATAAATCTCACCTCGCCAACTAGGCCACTACTCTCTCGTGTATACATCTTCAGTTGTTGTAGGACAAGGATCTTCATGAAAAGGCCAATGTATTGGACTTGGAGTGACAAAAATTGCAAGACCCAATCCCTAAGCTAAGAAGAAAATAAATCTATTTCTAGGTTTTTTAAGGGACACACATATTGGGTTGTTTCCTACTTGCTTGCAATGTGAGCCTCAACCAAAACATAGAAGCTAGGGGAACATCAATAGGAATGACATAAAGGGCCAAGCAAAATAGGATATTCTAAGGAAGAAGCATTGCTTTAGCTAGTGCATAATTAGTGCAATAGCACACAAGAAGTATACATACAAGCTCTTATGAAAATATTACTAGAAACATTCATAGCTTGGACAAACTCAACAAAATTGACATGTCGAAGTAGCAAGCAATGATATCCCCCTTGGAACACATACAACATCTAATGAAAAAGCTAACCAGATCTTAAAGCTAGCTGGTACATGTGCATATGCATGCATACATGCACATGTAGGGGTGTGTGTGTGTGTGTGTGTGTGTGTGTGTGTGTGTGTGTGTGTGTGTGTGTGTATGTGTTCACTGAATGTCCTTGTTTTCATCAATAGCTGCAAGCGTCATAAGTTGCAATATAACTCGCTGTGCCACTTGTGAATTGACGAGATGACTGAATGAATATGATGCATGGTACCTCATTGGGGACTGCTTCTTGTAATATAGAAAGACATAGATTTCATTAAAAGAATGTGTGTGTATGTGTTTTTGTGTGTATGAGTAGTTCTACAAAAAAAAAAGTGTGTGCACCCGTGTGCGTGTGTCCATGTGTACATGCGCACACATGCACACTACCTTAAAGAGATTGGGAGAGTATTATGTGGGTCAACTATGGAAGCTTTTGACTCAAGTCAAGGACAAGTAGCCATATAAATTTAAGGTATGTGCTATAGAACATTCATTAAAAGGGTCATGGAAAAAATATTGCCAAAATTTTGAAAGTTGTAGCCGATCATGATGAATAGTATGTGTATGTGTACTCATGTGCATGTCCATGTGCATGTGCATGTGCATAGGCATATCTGTGTACACGTGCTTGTGCATGTGTGTATGTGAGTGCACGTGTGCATGCACGCATGTATGTGTATGTGTGTGTGTGTGTGTGTGTGTGTGTGTGTGTTGGAGGGGGGGGGGTTCACTTTAAAAAAAGTGTGTGTTGGGGGGGGAGGGGACATTTTCTTGTTGCAAGCATATTATAGCATGAATTTTAGGCCTTTTAACCGAATTTGTAATCTTTTTTGGATGACTGAGAATGAAACATACTTCATGTGTTCCATCCAACAAACATTCATTTACTAAATAATATGTTGAACCTCAAAACATTTTGGGGATTCAACTCAAACCAAAGGGAAGCTACCTGGCCAGCACAAAGCAACCAAATAGAGATTATTGGCAAAGAGCAATAGGACCCGGTGAAGTAGGGGACAATATGAATTTAAACCCAAACATAGAACAATTTGTCTGAGACCCAATTAAGGTAGTGCAAGTATGGATCCCACACTATCAATGACATATCAAGATTACTGGCATGAAAGTTAAGGAACCCACACTAGGAAACAAGAGGTGCGGCACTAGATGATGATAATACTCAAAAGTACGTGGCTGGCTCCCACACAAAGAGGTCGCCACCATAATGTTGTCTAACATCAAAATTGATCCATCGAACGAAGGAAGTTGTCACTAGCCAACATGAGGGGATTTGAATGGGTGAAGAGTGATCCAAAATTAAGATGCATGCTCACCTAGAGATGATGAACTTGAGAAAAGGGTTTTATCCTATCTCTTAAAGTTATCAAAATGTCATGATGATCATTAAACTAACAAGATACGGGCAACAACCCATGTTAGCTAATTATCCTTTGATGAGGGACTTTCAACATGTGATGACGATGTTTCCATCATGGATATTTTTATTGAATCTACTCTTATGTATTAATTTGAAATATTGGCAAATGTTTATGGAGCTAGTCTTTTTAGTTTCGCACTATTGATAGAACACTATACAATTTGATATATTTTTTTAAAAAAAATTGAAAGTAAAAGATGTAAATATTGGTAAAACTTGAAAACATTTTGCGGATATTTCAAACATTTTTTTTTGTTAAGGCATACAATATTTTGACATCAATATTAAAGCTTCACTTTTTAATAAAACTAACATGAAAAACTCATCCATGGTTTCCATATAGCACAAGTAATGAAAGCTTCTTAGAAGTACACTCAAGGCAACCATCCTCACAAAAAATTTGAACTCAAAGCTCTCAAAGACAATGTCAACAAGAGCAACTATGAAGGGAAAGTCCAAGTTTTAAAGAGCCATTACTCTATAGGAAGTCAAAGAAAGAGCATCTGAGCATCCATAGCAAATTCACAAGAAAGGAAACACAAAGCTAATCCACCACTATAGTTGAACAGAAGGCCAGAATCCGACCCTTATAAAGTATGAGTGACATGGAAGAACTACTAAAAGAATACAACGTGAATATAGCAGAGCTCCCTCAAAGAGGATCCAACTATTAAAGAATTGTACTATAATAAAATCGTTTTTAAAAACCTTTTTTTTTTTGGATGGTGCAACTCGATTTCTTATCATGTCTCATAACTATCATGGCTTTTCTCATTTTTTTGAAACTTATGACCCAACTTGAAAACATCATTGAATTGTGTCATACGATTTTGTAAAAAAGAATGCCAAAACAGGAAACTTTCATATTGTCTTCTTTTTTTAATGCAAGCAAGATATGAAACAACCCGATCCTATTATTGGGTTTTGTCATAAGTTTCATGTTTTGTTTCATTTTTTAAAATAACAACATTGTGTGGTGTCATAGTTTTACGATGAAATAATTAAAGGATTTATGAATTTCAAAGGTTCGATCAAGCACACCTTGCATAGCACTTTACTACGCCATAATAGCCTTATGCATCTCCACAAGCTACTAGCAAATAGTTGCATAAATGGAGATCTACTGATGTAGAGTCTGTAGCAACTACTCATTGGTCATTACCAAACCATGAGTGATCAAGTTGGTTTAAGGTCAATGCAGCAGTGTTTGACTGGCAGGTACATTCATGTGAAGCATTGGTAGCAAAGAAAGTGACAACTGTAGCCACAATATATGCCATGATTCTGCTACCTAAGATTTGATCAAGTGATTTCTTCCTTCTTCTTGAAGTCTTCTTGGTAATATTTTGTCTTAAGGACTTAAACAACACACTTCTCATGTGCTACTGATCTACTAATGCACTAGTTAATAGCACTGCTTCTTCCTTGCAGCATATCTCATTTTGCTTGGTTTGAGCTCTTGTTATGAATTCTTGGTTATTTATCATTGCTCAGGCACCCATACCTGCTTTACATATAGTTGTCAAGCTTCTAAAGACTTTCCATAACTTATGTACTTGATTGTGACTCACTAAGAAAGCCTTTAGCTATGCTCTTTATTGATTTACACAATTGTTGATGTGGGCTATAAGAGGGTCATTTTGATTATGGCTAGTAGGGTTGTTTTGGCATAAGATGGTGCTTTTGTGCGTGGATGGTATTCATGGACTTGGTAGAGGTTTACAGTCCTCCATATTGCTCTTAGGCATCACAAGCCCAAGCCTTGCTTCAATTTTGAAGTATTGTTGTGCCTATTAACTATGAGCTTGTCATGACTAAATGAATATACTAAGGCTTTGATACCTTTAAAAAGAGGTGTGCCACCACCTCTACTACTTTTTCTAAGCCAGCTTGAGTTGTGTCTATTGATCCAAAAGTCCTTACTTCTTTTTTTATGATTTTAACCTTCTAAGAGCCTACCAACTATGGAGTCCAAAAATAGCAAAGAATATAGGGATGACCTTTTTCTTTTTCTTGCTTTTAACCTTGTAATAGCCTACACAACGCCCAATATAGCAAAGAAGATAGGGTGACCTTTTCTTCTTCATCACTATTAGTTCTCACACTAACAAAAATGCTTGCTAAACAAGGTCTCCTCTAAGTATTTTCACTCAAGGAAGTATGGAAATGAACTAACAAGAGGAGGGGCCAATTAGGATACATTGACAATACTTTCCTCAAAAATTGGATCCAACAATAAGAAGAAAGAATGCACCTACCTTTACACACAATACAAGATCTTGCACACTTAAAGTGACATTAATTAATAGTGTGAAGATGGGACAAGGTAGGGTAATTTTTCTTCCTCCAAGAACTAGAAAAATGATTAATTTTCCCATGTTTGAAGTTAACACAAAAAATGAGATTTGAGGGAAATTATTCAACAACCATATGAAGCTCCAACTTTTCAAAAATAAGATAGCATTTAAAATAAGATTGTTGGAGCTAGAAAACATCAATTGGCGGGCAATGAAGGTTACTATCTTTAGCATAATAAAATCTATAGTTTGAAGCCAACATTAGGAACAAAATAGCAAATAGAGATAAACCCATGTATGGGATGAGAGGACAAGACTAACTATAAATCTCCAATACCATATAGAAGGAATATTGAGCATAGGAGGGGAAAATATGGCCCAATCGCTACATCAAGATCTTCATACGCTAGTCACATTCTTATATGATAACTTATGTTCACAATATTAAAGATACAAGGGTACCTATTGGTCCTATTAGTGAGTTTATGATAGGCCCTTTTTCCAACTCCTATTTCTTTGTAGTTACAATAACAATTTAGTTGGAGCTACATGGTTCTCATCTTTTGATCTATCTCTCATGTATAAGATTGTTTTGGCTTGATTATGTACCCTTCATACTTCAACCATTTGAACTTCTTGAAGATATTTTATTATTCTACAGGATTATGGCATGATCCTAGCACCTATGTAACATTAGATTTACAAAAGAATTGTAACGAATTTAGTTTGCCTTATTTTGTACAAATCTAGTGATCCTTGTGCAAAGGCTTGTTTCGCTTAATCAATCATTTATTGTTAAAGAATCCTTTTAATGTGACCAACCTTATATATGAAATGATGATTCATGACTCATCTGTTCAAAGATTGGAGATAATATGCCTTTACAAATCTTTAATCTTACTTTGGCAAAGTATGGGTTTTAGCATATGATTTTTTTTTCCTTGAGTTTTGAATGCATGTGCATATATAGACGAGTATTGATACGTATGCATAGATGGTTCTTATAGGAAGCACCTCCCCACTCCCTTTGCCACTTATGTTAAGGGTCCCCCTTCCCTACTTGTTGCCCCTCTTTTTGCAATTTTGGTTGTTTGTCATGGTTGGAAAATTTCTTTCTTCTTCATCATCTTTGGTTGAATACTTTGTGTAATACAAGGCCAGTTACTAGTTACTGTTTCTTTAAGAATTTTAAGTATCATAATAGAGGGCCTTGTTCTCCATAAGTTTATAAATTGACATGTCATTACAAAGTTGGCCTTTTTTAGGCTTCTCCAAATACCTTACCAATTATTCATGAGGTTCTTTTGAAAGCTTTTAAATGTGATTCCCTCATATATTTACACACACATGCATGCATGCGTGGACGTCCATATGTGCGCATGGAGGATGCATACATCCATGCTCCACATGTTAATGTCATGTGTTCTCTTGTGATAATTTTAACTCATTTTATGATAGCCCAACGTCGCAAATGCAATATACTGTTGTAGTATCTACCAAGCCAGTTCACGGGATACAATAAGCGGTAAGAGTAGATTATATAAAAGGACTCGTGAGTCATTAACAACCCGTTTACAACAATATTGCAGCTATAGAGTAAACAGAAAAATAAGAGATCGCTTTCAAGGCCAGGAAGATCAACTTGCGTATTTTTGGGTCCAGGCTCTCGCTGTTTCCTCATAGCGAGCCCTTTGGTTTTTGTAGATGTGGGCGATCTCTGGGACTAAAGGGTCATCTGGGTTGGGATCAGTAAGGAGAGAGCAGATGGAAAGCAACACCTTAGAGATGGTCAGGGCAGGACTCCACTGGTCTTTGAGAATGTCCAGACAGATGCTCCCATTCGAGCTCACGTTCGGATGATACACCTGCCAAGCCGCACCTTTAGCAATACACGAACAACTCACACATAAACAGACACTATTTTTCTGTGAGTGAAGTGTCCGTCCTTTGTGGTGCCTTTACAAACCCCTGATTGAATTGAACAACGCTCTACTTGTGCAATGACATACCTTAGTTTTGAAATTGACTTTCGGAGGCTTGAAGGGATAGTCGGGAGGAAATTGGATCATCACAGAGAAAACGCCTCCTGCAAAGGGGCTATCGAATGGACCCATGATGGTGGCCTGCCAGTAGAAAAGGTTGTCAGCTACAGGCCCGGCGCTGCAAGAGGTGGGTGGATCTCTTTGCAAGTCGAGGAGCTCTTTCTGGATGCGCTTGGTAGCCATTTCGACCTGAGCTTGATAAAATCGCAGCACAATTTTATGCAGAGCGCAAACCTCAAGCAGCAGGGTAAGTGCCTTGTTGCTAAGTTCTTACAAGAACCCAGATGAAGAATTGGGGGGAATGAGAGGCAAGTTAAGGCACGAACATGAATCGAATAAAGGGGGCACCGTAGATATGAAAGAGAAACAATATTCGACCGCATCTTAAAGGAAGAGAGGCTGAGCAAAAGAGCAAATTAAAAGCAAACAAAGGCCCATTTAAAAGCCACTTTTCCTTCCCAATATGTGATTTGGGGAGGCTTAAGAGTGCATTGTTCCTTCCAAGGGAATTTTGGTATCATGAAAAGGAGGAGGAGCCATTTGCTTTATGGGGACCTTAGGCAAGTTGAAGATTAGTACACAAAGGCTAAGGCCTCCTCATAAGGTAGGGAGAAAGGGAATGAAAATATGCCAAATCAAAAGATGCCTCAAGAAAGCATAAGTTGACTCCAAGAGATTCCCTTACTGAGTTTTCACTCTTGTTGTCATACAGAGTTTAGATGCATTCACATGAGGTATGATGCAATATTAGTGTGATCTTATAGTGACATGCATGTTAAAATTCAGTATCCTCTGTACATCGCATGCTAGTTACTTACACAAATGGCATGTAAAAAGGACTCATTATTCTCAATGACATTGCTTTGTTCTAAGATAAAAGGGATAAAGACATGATCGTAGATAGGTGAAATTGTTTTGTAGAAGAAAAGTACAAAATGGGATCAAATAGAGAGCTATAGGGACAATAATTGCAAAGCGGTGCAGATATATAAATGTGCAAAAGGAAAAAAAGAGTAAATGAATGATATTTTACTCAATAATAGGGCCAAAATATCAATTTCCCATTGAAGAGGAAAGATAAAAGGACTTTAGACATGTGTATGATTTTAATAGAAAGATCTTGAAAAGACCATCAAGCTAGAGAAACCAATAGAAGAGACGGTGCTCCCCCATCCATTGCCATTACTTTGTAAGTGTGCCTTTTTGGAGGAAGTCTAAATTGTTAAAGTATATGATAGAGGCACAACTTCTTCAATTCGAGTAGAAATCTCAAGTACGAAGGCCACACACAAGTCATAATTAAATTAATGATAAGGTAACACTAAAGTTTAAGGTAAAACACAAATTTTAATATGTAAGATAGAGTAAGCAATAAGGTTAAGTTGTTGATAGGACCATTTGGAATTATAGCATTAAGATTATATCCCCAAAAATATGTGGCATTACTTCAGTTACAAAAGTCATTGCTATAGAGCATGTGTGTTATCATCCAACATTGGATATTTGCATTTAGTCCAAATGTGCATTTAATGTGGTATCTTTTCCCCAATTTCCAATAACTTTGAGAGGGATATTGAGCAAACATAGTCTTATATCTCATTCCTAATTGTAGGTAAGTGAGGAGGTCAATACTTAGCCATGCATTTATCAAAGAAGATTCTTGAGCATGTAGAGTTCAAATGAAGGGGCTTGGACATTAAAGTAAAAAGAGTACAATTTAATACCCCTCTGCATATCTCATTCCTAATTCTAGGCAATTAAAGAGGGTCAGTCCTTAGCCATGCATTTATCAGAGAAGATTCCTGAGCATGTAGAGTTTGAATTGAGGGGCTTGGGCATTAAAGTTAAAAGAGTACAATCCAATAACTTTTTGCATGTATGCACAACTTGCAAAATTTAGGCAATTTGTTCAGGTAATCATAGAAAATAGTAGATTTCATATTGTAAGGATTCTTCATGAAGAATGTGAATGTTTCAATACAATAACAATACTTAGTTCTATGAAAGAAAAAATGGCAAGCATGCATTAAGAAAGATTCCCAAAAGCATGTAGCAGTAGAATGTAAAGGCCATAGCATTATATGAATAAAAAGTGTCAATCCCTATCATGGACAGCATACACGTAAAGGCCATAGGATTATATGAATCCTTGACTTTTCAATAATGTATTACATGCACATGCACATATTATTTCAAAGTATATAGTGAATGGCATAATCTATGATATGAATCATTCTTATGCACTTTTGAGTATAGCTACTTAAAGAGGAACTTTTGACATGAGTTGCCTTGATTGAAAGATTTTATTGTGACCAGCCCTACCATTACCCTATCATTGATGACCACACTTTACTTTGTCCTCTTATCCTCCCATGCTCCATTATAAAAGATTCACCTTAGTCATTTATTATTTGAGCTAATTTTTATTGTACTTTTGTACATATTAGGACATCTCACATCATATGCTTGCTTTGAAGTAACATTTTCCTTTACTTTTAAGTACTTGATAAATTACTCGTTGCAAAAGTACTAAAATTATAGTGATGATTAATCATTTGCATTACACTAGATGTTGAACCATACAGTCTCTATGTATAGAAGGCCAAACCCACACCTCGGTTTATGCATATTGTAGGAATTTCTCTACAACCCCCCTCCTTTCATAAGTTCTACTTAAAACACCTCGTTTTGTAAGTTCTATTTACTTCTTGAGATATGTCTAGCTCAAATTTCCCCTCCCAAAGTAACTTTCATATGAATATCAAGCTTGAATCAAAATATGCAATGTGGCAAAGGGAAAATTAGAAATCATTGAAAGATACAACATAAGAAATTTATATTTGAATGAAATATGCAACAAAAAATGACCTCGTTTGAGATTGGATTTAGTCACAACATCACACACACAACGAGATGCATAAGAATCGCAACAAGGCTTCCACAAAAAGAATGCACATCTCAATGCAAATTTCTCACATTTTTTTGCATTAGCAAGAACAGTAAAATTGATTGAATTCAAACTATAGTTGAATCGTAGATCCAGTCATCAACAAAAGCTAAGCCAAATGCCAAACAATCCCACCAAATTTTGTGTACATGGACATGCATCAATTTTGACTAGGTCATCTACTTGAGAGTACATGTCATCATGGCTAGATTCCAAATCACACACACTTTACGGAGGCTGAAGACACAACATCTTTAATTTTGGAGGTGACAATAATATCTTGATTCATCAAGCACACAAGATATATTGTGAACCTATACGGTAATGTATAGAGAAATGGGCAACCCCACAACAAACACAAATGGCAATTGAAAACTATCTTGATTCATCAAGCAGAAAAGGGGTTCAAGAGTATCACAAGTACCCCTAAGGAAAGGACATCATCACATGCCCCGAAAGTTCCAAGACAAGAGAAGAAACAAAAACATGTGATGAACTGCTTTTTTGATTTCCTTCATAAGTGCAATGCCTAGTAGGGTTTCCATATTTTCTATGAAATGTTCAATAAGGAGCTAGATTATTCACACTTGGTTGACCAACATATTGAATTTTTGGATGAACAATGCAACATCTTTCAAAATCTCACAAGGGAGGGCAGGATCTGTATTGGAAATAAGTATCACATCCACATCAAGGATTTGTTGACTAAATAATAAGTTGAGGACTTCCAATCATAAGAGGTATGACCTTTTGCCAAAGCATGTTAAGGCAGAGTGCAACATGCACAATATAAAGTGCAAACTTCTAGAGGAATGTTTGGGGCTTGTACTATATGTGAACTACCATCATGTTGACCTTAAGGAGGGCTTGGAGACGCAAGAGGATAAGGAAGCAGATGAGAGGTCTTAGGATCAAGAGGAACTCCAAGAGGAGGTGGAAGTATCAGAGAAAGAGGACAAAGAGGAGGTGATAGATCTTGTCAAGGAAAGAAAGAAAGAAAGATATAAAAGCTCAATATAGACCTTGGTCATGGAAATGGTTCAGTTGTGACAAAGGACCAAAGCCACTCCCCTCTAGAGAAATGGAGAGAGAGAGTAGCTGGACCATAGCAAGGAAGAAGAGAGAGAGGGGGCAAGCCTGTAGTAGTCTCGAGGACAAAAGAAATTCGTCCAAAAGGTCCCACAATGGAGGGAGAGGGCAGTTGGACTAGAGAAGAGGAGCAGAGAAAGGCGGCAGACCTGCAGTAGGCTAGAGGAAAAAAGAAATTCATCCAAAAGGTCCCACAATGGAGGGAGAGGGCAGTTGGACCAGAGCAGAGGAGTAGAGAAAGAGGAGGCAAACCTGCAACACACCTAAGGAGAAGAGAAATTCACCCACAAGGGCCCACAAAGACTTAAATGAGATTTGGGGGGATGATCTGGGGTGGGTGCACATGGGAGGGTGGTCAAGCATGGGTTAAGGGGGGGGAGGATGGTTTGGGTGGTCCCCAATGTAAGAGGAATAGCCAATAGCGGATCTCTGCATGCCTGCCATCCCTCTACCTCAACATACCATTGCCTTACACAAAGGAGCACTCTCATTGGTATGCCTCAAATCCCTCTCTAATCCCTTGAAATTAGGAAACACTAATTGGAGGCCCTTTTGAGACCCCATTTCTCCCCTAATGAAGGATTCATATAAAATATAAATGTAAGATTACAAGATATTTATATTAGGCCCTTGAATGCACATGTTATATAAATCATAGCCTTGCTATTTGTCACCTTATTGTGACAAGCTTCTTGCTTGGATTCTTATGCAGGGGTAGAGGGTAGGGGAGGGGGTTGAGGGTGCAGGGGAAGGGGGCAAGGATAGAAGGCGGGGGAAGAAGCTCTTAAAGAGCTTTCTCTAATTAACAATTCAATTGTAGCTCACTATCAAGCCCTTCACCATGACCTGGTGGTATAAGTTCTTTGCAAAAAAGAGAGATAGTATTATTATATACAACAAACTAAAAAGGAAAAGATACAGCCTGAACAGGAAATTACAACACGTGAAGACATTTCTCTTCTATCAAACTAAGAGAGCTCATAGGGTCATTACGCAAGCTCTTAAACATCATCTTGATGGAGGCCCCCAGTTCTTAAACACCATACTGATGGAGCCCTCTGGCTCTTAAACATCATCCTGATGGAGCCCTCCAGCCCTTGTTAAGCATCATCTTGATGTGATCTTGCAACTTTGAAAAGATTTTCCTATTCCGAGCCTTCCAAATACACATCAGCACTATGGCTCTTACAACCTGCCACCCTTTCCATAATTCATCATTCAAGCTGCCTCTATCTCCTAAAAAGGCAACTTCCCATCTTAATGGTTGAACTAGCAACCATGAGAAATATAGTTACCTCCATTAGATTCATTCAACTCTCTCCCTCATAAGCCAAATATAGCTTGGCTCCATTCAAGTACCATGCTCCCCAGGTCTCTTTCAACCCATCATCATTCTAGTACCATCTACAACCAAGATAAACACGTGAGTAATGATATCCATGTGGCTAATCCACTTGAATTCCCATCATCATGTGTAGGTCCAAAAATCTTGGATCAATCTCCAGTCACAAGCTCCAAATGAGTCCATCTTGAGTAACCTGATGCTAGTAGCATACTTTGATGTTCTCATCTCCATCATAAAGGATTTACTAATTTTCTCCTCCCAACATCCTAAAATTGGGCCTTGAAGAAGTTTCCATAATGTTTTCCATGTTAGCTCCTCAAAGGAATCATCAAGGACCCTGATTGAAGTAATCCAATAGGCATTAATGGCCTCTACAACAAGAATTTCCCTACTATATGGTAGGAACTCTTTCACTCTCCATTATCAAAATATTTGAGAAGAAGAAGGCAAATACTTTTCCCAAAATAGTTGGTATCCATGTATAAATTATACTCCACATAGGTGTGTTTTTAGTCCATGCTTATCATCCATTTGAGGTGTGTTGTGCACCCCTACCTTGGCAATGGTGTTGTTCTAGTCTATGCCACCAATGGTGATGCACATGGACTAAGAGTGCAATTATTGAAATTTGAAATAGTTTCCTTTCTCCAATAAGGATACAACATTCTAGCATCATACCCATGATGTAAATGAATTGCTTGCCATTTGTATATCTTCCTCTTCCCAATGGAGTATGAACTTGTACCTATTTATGAAAAAAGGAAAAAAAAAACATTTTTGATTATTTAACACATATTGACATAAAAAACATTACACCTTTAAATAAAATAATTTAAAAACCTTTTATGATCTCAAGACTGATAAAATACAATGTGAGATGCATATTTATTGATTATAGATTAGTAATCATGATTTTAGGTACATGGCCGTGATTCTTTACTTGAGAATACTTATTTTCATGGAATTTATACAAGCTAGGAAAAACACTCAATGAACTTAGAACATTAGCAACTATATTAATAGCCAATATATGAATACTTTCACTCAATGTCCTTAGGTTGACCTTTAGAACAATTATACTCCATTACTTTCATATATTTTCCCTTACATGAATAAAACTATATACTTCAAGGCAAGAGGCAATTGAGTGAATTTTTTTATTTAAGCTTTTTAAAATTGTATGTTTTATTCTAGATACATCATAAGTAAGCCTCTGTTGGTGGCAATATCATGTACTTGCATTGATGACATGTTCCAATTATGAGCATCATGAGAAAAACTAAAACTATATATGTACATTGAACAAAACAGAGATGTTGCATGTGGGATAATCAAGGACATTTTCCTTTTGAAACACAGGTTGAAAATAAAAGAAATTGAATTTCACAAACTTTATAAATTTAATAAATTGAACCCCTCATTGAATCAGATGTATTAATTCTAAGTTCTAAACCTCAATGTATCAAACCAAGATACACTTTTTCAATAAGAAACCTTCTGCTTATGCAATTAGTGATCTACAATAACAACATGATATGAAAGTATAAGATAAACAATTTTTTATTTTATTTCCATTTATAAAAGTATAGAGTGAAATACATTAAAGCTTACTCACTTAATAATAAACAATCGAATTCTATATTATTAAGAATAAAATTTTGAAAAATAAATAATTAAGAATTATTAAAACTTATTTGTAATGACACATGAAAGAAAAAAAGGGGAAATCATATTAATCAAATGTATGTGAAATGAATACATTAAAGAGGCTATGTGAAACATATGTGAAATGAATACATTAAAGAGACTATGTGCAACTCTATACATTTAAAAGTTACTGATCTTTAGAAATCTTCTCTTCATCTTGTCCATCACTTGACCTTTTAGAGAAGGGCCTATCCACTTTAGGCACTATCTCCTCTTTGAGCACTGCAAACTCTAACTCTTCACCCTTATAGGTAGGCTAGGGCTCTCTAGTTAGTTGCATCTTATCATTATTTGGGCTGCTTTGCTCCCACCTCTTGGTCAGCATCAAGTAGGTCATTAATAGCACAAACTACTATAGGATGAAGGAAGCTTGCATAGTATCTTTCTCAACAGCTATGCAGTTGTTAACCCTATGGCAATAAGGGCCAGAAGTGAAGTCTAGGACAACAATGACGAGAGCATTGTGTGTGTAGAGTAGTGGCAAAGCTTCGCTTGTAGTATCTTGAGCTTGAAAGATGGTATGATTGGATGTTGGCTCTATTTCTCCCAAGTGCAGTTTTCGAGGGTGTTCGTCACCTACAATCCTGTAGTTCTCATTGTAGCATAGGTGTTCACAAATGTAGCATAGGTCCTCGAGTCATATTCCAGTGAGAGGTATAGGCTAATGCATGGAAATCATATCTCATGCGCGCATGGGTGAGAAAGAGGGTTGGATCATAATGATTGATGGAGGCTTTAGCCTCACGGAGTTCAAGGGTTTAGAAGTGGATTTCAGGGTTCAAAAGGGGGACATGATTGAGAGAGCTAACTATGAGTACCAGGGTTCAGAGGGTGTTGCAGGATTTAGGAGGAGTCCAAGGTTGAGGAGTGGAGATCTAGTCTCCTTAGAGGGGTAAGGGTTGAGGAGGAGGGACAAGGAAGGAGGAGGAAGAGGGAGGAGAGTGGAGGAGGAGGGAGGAGGGAGGAGGGAGGAGGGAGGAGGAGGGAGGAAGGAGGAAGAGGGAGGAGGAGGAGGAGGGAGGAGGAGGAGGGAGGAGGGAGGAGGAGGAGGGAGGAGGGAGGAGGAGGAGGAGGAGGAGGAGGAGGAGGAGGAGGAGGAGGAGGGAGGGAGGAACGAAGGAGGAGGAGGGAGGAAGGACGGAGAAGGAAGGTGGAGGGAGGAAGGAGGAGGAGGGAGTACAAGGGTAGAGAGTGCAAGGGTAAGGGCATGCTAATGTTAGATATCAATGCTCCACTCTCATGTAACTACGCGGGAACCAGCTAACTCTACTTGTAAGCCCCCCCATATGACAAGAAGGCATTTGAGTAGCTCGGTTATCTGATAGGTCTTGGTTTGGACACCAGATGGGGGCCATGTGTGGCCTGATAGCTAGACGGCTTCAGATAGAGTTGGCACACTGCCAACTAGGCTACATGCAAGTGCGGGAAGGCATCCCATGACTGATCGCATTGAGGGTAGACGGAGCATTTCCTGGGGCAGCCCACTCTCGAGTTGCGGGGCCTGTTTAGAGCCTCAGATGATCCCGGATGGCTTTGGGCCGAATGGTGTCTGTAGGTTAGTTACTCTGTTTTGCGCACCGGTTCTATCGTGTGGTCGGTGGCCTATTTCGGGACTGACCCCCAGTCGACCGTTTTGGGGGGATTGGGTCGGTCACCCAATTGAGCCTAACCGACTACGACTGGTGGCTATATAAGAGCAAGCCCGTGAAGCCCATTTCATTACTGGCTATAGCAACCCTGATTCCTTAGCATCCAGCCTCCGTCTTCTACTGTTTCCAGCTCACCATTAAAGCTTCTTTCACAGGAGCGCACGGTTGGGAGGCAGCGCCATCTATTGTATCAGTTTTATAGTAATCAAATTTTTTATTCTCCATACTATCTGGTTTTCTCTCTTGCATACTAGATCCTGTTATCTATTGAGCACAGGTGTTGTATTATTTTCTTACAGCTAGAACAAATAGTGTAAGGGAGCATGGACGCAATGGAGATCAATCACATGAACATAATAGTGAGCTTGAACACTGAACCCCAAAGAGTGGGAGCTTCATTCTAGAACACAATAGTGTAAGGGAGCATGGATGCAATGGAGATCAATCACATGAACACAATAGTGACCTTGAACACTGAACCCCAAAGAGTGGGAGCTTCATTCCACTGAGAGATATTTATACATGTTGGCAATCCGTAGGTACCTCCATGGTGGCACCTCTTTGTAGGAGACCTTTTGGACAAGAGTCCCTCCACTTTTAGGGGGACCTTTTGGGTCTCTACACAAAGTGGGGGGACCTTTTGGGTCTCCACACAAAGTGGGGGGACCTCAAAAAGTATAGGTTTTTAATCTTTCTCTCTCTAGATCCTGATTTTGCAAGTATGATTGGATCTTTTCTAGAGAGGATTTTGGCTATTCTCATCCTTTAAAATTCATCGTATCATCTTTCAGGCTCAAGATATTACAAGCGGAGCTTTTTTTTTTTTTCAAGCTCAAGATATTACAAGCGGAGCTTTGCCACTACTCTACACACACAGTGCTCTCATCGTTGTCCTAGACTGCACTTCTGGCCCTTGTTGCCACAAGGTTAACAACAGCATGATTTTTCTATAGAGCACAAAATGTGGTTGCCTCTATACCACTAGCAAAAAGCCATAAAACTATTCATCCTCAGTAGTGAAAAGATCCAGTGCCCTCATTGATAAGATGATGTGGCTTTTGATAAGGATTCATATTTGGTTTGTACTGTGTATCGGAGTTTCCGTGTCAATGTTAATCATTTACATTTCTTCTATTACAATGCTAGGGACAGTCTTAAGATTCATCTTCACCTTGTACAAATTAAAAAAAATACCGATTAGAATGTATCTAAAGGTGTTAATACAAGATCATAGAAAAGTTTAGTATTAACTTACCAAATCATGCTCTCCTTTGCTTGGGTGATTGGCATGCAGTATGTCTAATGTGGAATGGAGATTTTTCTCATCAATGTTGTATGCAACTTTGCCTATGAACTCCATTTTAAGTATTTTTCTTTGTTGAGTGAATTTTGAATGAGGGTCTTTACTATACTAAAAAGCAACTCTTGGATGAGAGTTCGTAAAAAATCCATCATATCATAGCAATAGATATTACAGTAGTTCACCCTAAGAGGATTAGAGAGAGGGCTAAGTCTCTTCATCTAATCATCAATATATCGTCCCTTTATTCTCTCCTTATCTAGCCTAGCACTCTCAATATGAGGTAAAAAGTTGCTAAGATAGGGGATCTTTAGGGCTGTAGGTTTTGCTCTTGTTTTTTGCATAGAAAACAAAACAAAAGTTAGCAAATGTTTAACTTAAATTATATAATATTCTCAAACACAAAATTTGATAATATACTTATAATTTTCTTGAACTTAATGAAATATGGCTTCAAAGACTCATATGAACTAAAAATGGGATAACCTTCAACAATTAGATCCCATGTCTGTACATTGAGTGTAAGCATCATTTGTTCTCGCATTGTCATACATCTACAAGCTTTGTTAGGAAAAACTATTCTCTCAAAGCATTTTGCTAGTTCTCACAATCCTAAAGGTCATAAAGTACGTAGATCCTCAACATCCATGCCCTCATGGCCCATCTGAAGAAGGGGAGGTGCCAATTTCCACATTTGAGAGGGTTGCTTCAATTTTTCCTTTCATCCCTCCATGCATGCCTCTACTGAACCTTTCTTTAAGCCATGTGCCTTACTACGTTTGCTCGTCTCCTTTTCAGCCTTAGGAGATTTTTGAAATTATAATTCCTTGGAGGCATCCCTTGAATATATGGAGGGCACAAGCTTTGGCAATAAATTAAAGCTAGTCCTAACAAATTCTTGTATCTCTAGGCTTTATTTTGTCAAAATTGCAATTGACCTCTATCACAGTGATCTATTTTTCAATAAAATCTAGCATGGATAAATAAAAAGTCATAGAGGAAGCATCATCGTCATTATATGTCAAAGATTTGAGAGTGCCACAACAATTGAAGCTTCTCTCCTCAAATGTCAAAATGGATCCCCTTGCCAAATAGAACAAAAAATTCTTGTCTATATACTCTAGATACCACCTATTCCTGGGATATTGGTGGGTAGAAGAGACATGGGGCTCCTTAACTAGGAACTACTCTGTAGGAGCGAGGATCCTTTGAGAAGGCAATAGAGGATTAATGAAAACCCTTTGCTATACACCAGATGCAAAAACCCTCTTAGTTGACTTTGATGAGGTCTTGCCCTTCTTAGATGGATTAGGGTGGGTTAAGGGATGACCCAAGAGGATCACTCTCCGTAGCACTTCCCTTCTTGTGGACAATTTTGAGCTCTATAGGCCTGTAAACACAAAATTATGATAATTTTGTACGAGAATAAAAATTCTAGTGTATAAGGGCAACTAAACAACAAACAATATATCCAAAAGACTTTTCCTAGCCAAAGAAACATTCATTTTAGAACAAAAGATTCAAAAAATGGCAGGAAAGTAGCAAGATTTAATAGAGGAAAATGGAAAATCTAGACATGAAATTATCCTAAACTCAATCAAATCTGATCCTTGGGATTATATTTTTCTTAATATCAACACAAATATGAATAGAATGGAACATGTTTTAGAAAAATTTAAGCAAATCTGATCCCTGGGATTGGATTTTCTAGTTGCTAAAAGAAAATCCAATCCTAGGGATCAAATTTGCAAGATGCTTCATGGAAATGCAACCCTTGGGATCAAACTTGCATGGAGCATCTTGCAAATCCAATCCTTGTGATTTAATTATGATGAGATTGCACACTAATCTAATCCTTGGGATCATATTAGAGTGCATTCTTACCCGAATCCGATCCGGATTGGATTAGCATGCAATGTCATGCTAATCCGAGGGAACAGATTAGCAAGAGATTGCACTCTACTGTGTAGTCACACTAATTCGATCCTCAAGATCAAATTATGGTGAGAGAGCACACTAATCCGATCAGGTTATAGTGTAGCCTCTTGCACACTAATCCAATCCCGAGGATTAGAGTAGTGTGTAGTATTTGGGATCGGGTTATGGTGAGATGTGGGATAGCTCCAGAGCGCTCAAATTTTGAGAATAATAAAAATCTAGGGATTAGGGCAAAGTCTTGGGATTATAGCCTAAGCTAATCAAGAGAGTGTAAACAACTTTGTCGAGGGTTTTTTATTTATTTTTAATCTACAAATATTTCATATTTTTAAATATGGATCGCAAACAACCATTTTTCTCTTTACTTTTTTTTGCTTTTTGGGTTCCATTTTTAGGATTGAGTGAGGATGGAGACTTGATACCCTTGAATGCCTTTTCTCTATATAACCCATGGCTTTTGCATGAGCATTTCATTGTTGTGAGTGCATTAATTCCTCTTTGTCTTTCCATCATCTTGAGGATATCTATCTTAGCCTAAACTTATGATCTAGCAACATTTTCCTCAATGTCATACCAAAATGTAAGCTTTATCACCCCCAAGATCCTTCAGTCTCTTCATTCCATCTAGAAATTAGTTGTGAGGATGTGTGTGTCTCTTCATTTGAACCTATTAGCAAGCCAATAGGTATTTCGGTGTCATCAAATGAACCCAAGTCCTTGAGAGGGATTGAGCTCAAAGAAGTAGTGCAGAAGTTCCAAAGTTTGAAGGAGAAGTGTGATGGTCATTTTACTTTCTCTCAAGCTATGAATGAACCATTGTCACCTATGATTGCTTCAATCACAATTTTTTAAGAGCAAAACATAGTCCAGATACCCAGCCACGGGAACCTAAGAAAGCAAAGGTTGCATATTGACAAAAGATTCACAAGCTATGGGAGGAGGAAGTTGCAATTCTTGATATCTGAGGTTCAACTGAGGGAAACATGCTTACCAAGTGTTGTGTTCAAAATTGTTTGGGCAAGTAGGTGTGAGAAGTTGAGAGCTGTGAGGATACAGTACCTTGGCTAGAATCATGAGGAATAAGAGTATTACTTGAATATTGCAATTACCCTCTGAAGAATGACTAGGTAGAGAATCATTTGGGGAGTATTCATAGCCATGTGCAAAATAGCACAAAGCATTTCAGGAATCCATGTCTTATTGAGCCTATTGGACATATGGCTTTCTCATGGATGGAAAGCTTACTTTGCTGTGAATGTAGAACTTATGCCCACAATAGGAAAACTGCACTTGACAAATAATTATAGAAGGTTATGGATAGTGATGGGGGTTATGGTTTATTAGGAGAATAGGATTGCAAAAATATTCATTAAGCATTTGGCTAGTGTCAGATCATGATAGTAGGGCTTGGATGCTTTTTTGAGCAATTTGCAGAGAAAAGTAATGTTGTATGAAGCGTTGCAGTGTCAGATCATGATTGTAGAGGTTGGATGCTTTTTTGAGTAATTTGTAGAGAAAAGTAATGTCGTATGTGTAAGAATCCCATAGGATAGAATAGATGCATCTTGCAAGAGGTGTGAGAACACAATGAAATCTCTATATTATGATTTTGAGAGAGAAGACTCTCTCTTATAGAAAGGGGGAGAAGGTAATACCTTCCCTACATAGTGGCAATCAGTCCCTACATCAGTGGGAATCAATCCCTACATCAGTGGGATTCTCTTTGTCTTACATCATCACTTAGGTCACACACTAGACACATCATAGCACTTGATGTGCCTTTACAACACACACAAACACACATGTGACTCCCCTAGATGCACATATGCACCATAGAGCAAGCCCTTGATCATACTTACCCCAACAAACCCCCCTCAAGGGATTGCCTCTTGTAGTGTCAAGGATTCATCTAGTCTCATAGTTTCTCATGCCATCTCATGGTGGTCAAGGATTAATCTATGGCTAGGATCTCATGCTAGCAAGGGTTCCCAAGGGTGTGAGTTTCATAGAAATGGGATAGTCAAAACACATATCACATGGCCTACATCATATGGTGACCAGAGGTGATTTACATAACATATTCTTTTTGGAGTACTACTCCAGGCAGAGAACCTCAAAATTTGACCAAGTGATGATAAACAAAGAAGACAAGTGCCTAAAAAGCATAGTCTTCATCATGTGGAGACTCTGAGTCAGAGATGTGACGAATATAGTCATCTCCTAAGGCAAGAGCAATGATGCCATAGGCTTTCTCCTCTCTAGCAGGATCTCTTGCCAGGCATGTCGGAGCTGAGGATTCTCCAGCATTAGAGGCTGTTGAAGAAGAAGTTGAAGCTAGTTTGATAAGCCCCCAGAGGTTTTCCCTCATCAATGCAAACTTAACCTTCATCTGCCATGTGTGAAAGCCTTTACCATTGAACTTATCCATATTCAAGATGGTAGCCATGAGAGGGTCTAACCTAGAATGGGCAGTGTCTACTCTCTTACAAGGCTAGAAAAAATTGAAAAGCTTCAAAATACAAGCATTTAGAGTAGCAAAGGCTTGCAATCAAATTCCATACTACAAAACATAATGGAAATGATGTTTTCACTTGCATGCTTCTTAGAGGTGGCTAAATGAAAGCATTCCAAGAAAATCTAGGTGTAGCAACTTAAAGCAAAGCTGTAGCCATAGTTGTACTGAAGCTATTCAACACTTTAAAACATCAGAAATGCTAAAGTAGCATCTAATGTAGCATCAAACTCACAACATCGTCAAAATTTTCCAAAACAGAGACCTGAACTTGGAGGGTGCAATTCTCATAGCTCATAGCACTATTCAAGGGGATTTTTATGCAAGAAGAAGGACCTTATACCAGAGAAGGGCTACCAGCAAGGAGAGGCACAATGTTGCATCAGGTCACCATAGCCAAGCTTGAGAAAACTGACTGGTTTTTCATCATTTTCTCCTCCATCTATTGTCCAAATGAGCTCAGATTTCAGCAGCAACTTGCCCTTAGTGTCATCCAACACGGGCTCAGAGGAATTTGCAGATAGATAGGTATAGAGGCGGAATCGCATGAATGTTCGTCGAGGAGTGTGAGTGTTGGCATTGCGCATACAGACAAAATTTCACCAAATGCTTGCAGTTGGAAGTTTGCCCATACAAGAGGAGTTTGTAGCTCAAAGGGTTTGGGCAATGGTTGTTTGTAGGCAGAGAACAGAGCTCTCAAAGATTTTGGGAAGAAGGAGGAAAATGGAGAAGATGAAGAAACTTGTAGTTTATGCTTGAGATAGCATCTAATGCTAGGCTAGGCTAGATCTAGAACCTAAAGCTCTGATACCAATTGTAAGAATCCCGTAGGATAGAATAGATGCATCTTGCAAGAGGTGTGAGAACACAATGAAATCTCTATATTATGATTGTGAGAGAGAAGACTCTCTCTTATAGAAAGGGGGAGAAGGTAATACCTTCCCTACATAGTGGCAATCGGTCCCTACATTAGTGGGAATCAATCCCTACATCAGTGGAATTCCTTTTGTCTTACATCATCACTTAGGTCACACACTAGACACATCATAGCACTTGATGTGCCTTTACAACACACACAAACACACATGTGACTCCCCTAGATGCACATATGCACCATAGAGCAAGCCCTTGATCATACTTACCCCAACAGTATGAAGCATTGCAGCTAGAGAGGCCGTTCTCCACTGAGGAATAAAATACACTGTGTTTACAATGGCTAAAGGAAAATGCCTTGGCTCTGATGGGATGCCCATTGAAGTATATCATTAATATTGGAGCACATGTGGAAGAGATATGACTACAGTGATTAATTGGTGCTTTATGAATGGATGTATGCTATGTGATTTCAACGCAAGGATAGTGAAGCTAATCCCCAAAATCTAGAATAGGGTGATGCTAGGGCATTGGAGGCCACTTATGATGTTGAACTGTGTGTACAAAGTTATGGCAAAGGCTATGGCCAATAGGATAATTCATACTTAGCAAAATTGTTCATGCTAGACAATATGGATTTGTTCTTGGGAGAAATATTCATGATGATCTGTTAATTGTCCAGCTAGCCATTGATCCTACAATATGGAGTAATGAGAAATAATTGGTTCTGAGTAAGCTGGAAATTTGTAATTGCCGCCATGGAAAAATTGGGACTTGGAGTAGGCTGTTGCAATATGACACAGGTACTGTTTTGAAATGTAACTGCTCGGTTGTCCTTGAATGGATACCTAAGGGAATCCTTCATTTAGGCAGGGCTGCCCATTGGCCCCTCTTCTCTTCGCTATTGTCACTGAGCCCCTGTTATGTCATCTTGATCATTATTAGGGCCAAGCGTACATTAAGGGTTTACCACTGCTTGGTGGTTCCTCTTTTTGTACATAATTTTTTGTGGATGATAACACTAGTCTCCTTGTGGAGAGGGAGGAGAATGTAAAGAATTTCCTTCTGCTTTTGAGGAATTTGCAGCATTAACAGATTCGTGTGTCAATCATGAGAATACAACTGCTATATGGGTAGGCTGGGGAGATATGCCAGAGTGGACTATTCAAGTATCTGACACCACCTCAAAACTTTTGGCAATGGGTAGTTCATCACATCAATGAGTCACTTGCAAATTGATCACTCGTATGGATTCAAGGTAGTTGCACATCTTTTGCAATTCACATGACCATTTTTGTCATTGGTTCCTACACATATATTCAGCTTTGTAAAGCCTTTTGGCTTAATCTCGACACATTGTTGCCATTATCATATTACAAGTTTTGATCATTTGCATGTCAGTTGTGTCTTCATGACTTGGATCATACATTTATTGAGAAGTCCTCTCTTATCCACAGAGATTGGATTATGATTTACAAAACAATTTGTTTTGAGAGGAAGTATTATAAATTGAGTATTACAAATTAAGTAGGTTGAACATAAGCCTCAGAACGATAGCTTAGAGCATAGTGATACCTCACACTTTCAGCACATGCTCAAGTTTATGGATGCTCATAGATCAACATTCCTTGTTTCCACATACAATAGCCTTTCATAGTGATGCATATTAGCGTTCTTATGGGTAGATAGTATTGATGAAAATATGGGCAAAGCCTCTAGAATTAAGCACTAGATAGCCTCTAGCATGGAGCTATTCATATTTAAATAATAGTGGTGGCAATCCAGTCATGACTTTGGATGAGATCTATGAATGGAAAGCAACTCCTTCATCCTTTTGTTTCCAAAGGATATATACTAGTTTACAAAGGATATATACTACTTTACAACTTTGATTCAGACCTCATAAGTCTTGAGAAAAAGGACATAGATTCATCATATGCTTGCATGGATCAAACTCCACATTCTGATCATGAACATTTTCAATTAAGCCCTGAGCATGAGGTTGAGTCCATCTACATTAGCCCAGGTTGTTTACTTTTATGATGCTTAGCCACACCATCACATCGATCAGACTCCACATTTTGACCATGTAGATGTAGATAAGCCCTTATTACATGAGGCCCTTCTTTCATCTCCACTAGATTTTAGAGGTTTATGCCATAGTTGACTGGTTATGGACTCGGTTTCCACCAAATTGTCGCAATCTTTTGGAGTTTTTCTATATAGTTGCATTGGCTAACTTCACATCCGGCATCTTTTTCTCATCAACATCACAGTCCACAATGGCTAGTAACATGTGCCAACTTTGGCTTAGCCATCTGTAGCAAGCTGATATGTCTACAAAAAAAAGAGGGCTCTGAGATGCTCATTCCTCCTAGCCATGGTTTCCAGTGATCCCCAACTCATGAGTACTCTTTCTTTTTCATCACCTTGGAGATCTCTCTCTGGAAACCTCCCCCCAAGCCCAATGCTTGCAAAGTGGCCTCCTCTTTTGGTGCCATGTGTCCCCTTTATGGAACCTTACCCTTTTAGCCCCCTCATGGGCTCTCCTTTGCACCTCTTAACTAATGTCTAGGCCTAGGCGTGACCCTAGACCCAAACCCTCTAGGCCTCATAGTATGCAAGCATCGTCAAGCCCTCTGGTTTCCCGCCCAACCAAAATCACAATACGTGGTTCCGGGATTATGGCTGACATAGCATTCCCTTCCCCTTAAGAATGGTTTACGTCCTCGAAAACAAAATTGGGAAACCTCCTCTGGAGACTGCTTACTCTTTCCCATGTTGAACTCTCTTTAGGTCTATCTTTCCACTTAACCAGACATTCTTGCCATATAGTATGTCGCGTTATTTTTTCGTCTATCTAAAATTCTTTCTGGTTCATGTGGCAAAGATGCGGGTTCAATGAGTTCAACTAGGACTTCATTTCCAATGAGATTATCATCATCTCCTTTTTTATTTTAGCCTACTAACACGAAAAACTAGATGTTTCCTACATCCCTTAAGTAAGGTTAATTTGTAAGCAAGTTCTCCAATCCTCTTAAGTATTGTGAATGGTCCACAATACCTAGGAGACAACTTCGGACATTTACCTCTCTTTAGAGAATCTGAAGATTTAGGTACCTTAAGGTAGACTTTCTCATTTACTTCAAACTCCAACTTTCTGCGGTGGGGGTTTGCATAACTTCGTGCTCTATCTTGAGCTCTTCTTATGCTATCTTTAGCTAACTTAAGCATTTGATTCATATCCTCAAGAAAGTCTTTGGCCATTTGAACCTTCTCTTTTTCGAGTCCCACTATCATTGGGGCTCTTGGTTGAAATCCATACATCATCATGAATGGACTCAAACCTGTAGTAGTTGAATGTTTGGCACTGTTATATGCAAATTCTAATATGGGTAGATACTGTTTCCAATTAGTTTGCTGTTTACTTACATATGCTCGAAGCATATCCTCAATGATCTGATTGGCCCTATCAGTTTGACCATCACTTTGTGGATGATCCCCGGTGCCCATATTCAATGAAGTTTCCAACCTTTTAAACATAGCCCTTGAGAAATGGCTATTAAATTTGCTATTCCAGTCACTAACAATACCGGCTGGTAGCCCATATAATCTATAGGTATGCTCCACAAATAGCATAGCTAATTCTAGAGTCTTAACATCTTCACTGACAACAATAAAATGAGCCATCTTGGTCAACCGATCCACAATTACCCACACAGAGTTGTGCCCCCTCTGTGTCCTAGGTAATCCCATAATAAAATCCATGGAGATGCTTTCCCATCTACTAGATGAAAACTCCAATGGGTGTAGGAGACCTCCTACCTTAAGGCATTCAGCCTTATTGACCTAGCATTTTTGGCACTTCAATACATAATCTTGGATGTCCTTACCTATTCCAAGCCAAAAGAATTGTCTTTTCAAAAGCACATATGTCTTCTGAATTCTCGGGTGTCCAGCACTTGGGCGATCATGACATTCAAAAAGAATTTGGCACCTAATGTCATTATTATCTAGGACACATACTCTACCCTTGTAGAGCAGGTAGCCATCTTCAATAGTATATTTTTTCCACTTGAGTCCTTTATCACACCAACTTGTGGTGTGTCGCCCTTTCCATGCAACTCCTCAGTGAAAGCCTCTCGATTAGTTGGATCCCTATTTTTAATTGCTTTCCATATTTCAGAGAAGTGAGGATCAAACTCACATTTCCCCTTTAAGGACTCTAGGAAATCATTCTGAAATTGAGTAAAACTCAATTCATTAACAATTGGCATTCAGCTAAGAGAGTCTAATACCACATTGAACTTCCCTTTCCTATATGTCAATTGTATATCAAACTCTTGCATTAACTCAGCCCATCTAGCTTTTCTACCTTTAAGCTCTGGCTGATTACAAATCCACTTAATGCTCTCCTAATCAAAGATGATATCAAATTTTGCACCATATAAGTAGTGCCTCCACTTTTTTAAAGCATAGACTATAGCATATAGTTCCTTCTCATATGCCGAGTAATTCCGCTAGGCACGGTCCAATTTTTTGCTTTCAAAAGCCATTGGTCGACCTTTTTGTATAAGCCCCAACAGTAAAATCACTAGCATCTGTCTCAACCACGAATGGTTCATTGGGATCCACTACTTTTAAGACAGGAGCTGCCACTATAGCTACCTTTAATTTTTCAAAACTTCTCTTTTGAGGTTCATCCCATATGAAGGTGCTTCCCTTCCCCTTAAGCTGGTCCGTTATCGAAACAACAATCCTAGTGTAATCCTGGATGAATCTTCTATAGAATCTTGGCAAACCTAAGAATATCTGTAATTCTTCTAGATTTGTAGGATGTGGCCATTCCAATATGGCCCTTACTTTGTCAGGATCATACGAACCGCTTCTTGGGATATTATATGTCCCAAGTATTTCACTTCTTTTACAAAGAATTCACATTTTGATCCTTTAGGAAAGAGTAAATTATCTCTAAGCAATTGGAACACTTTTCGCAAATGTTCCAAATGCTTTTTCCTAGTTTTACTATAAATAAGGATATCGTATAAAAATACTATAGCAAATTTTCCTAGATATGGCCTTAAGATACTATTCATAAGTGTCATAAAAGTTGCTAAAGCATTTGTTAATCTAAATGGAATTACTTTAAATTGATATGGCCCATACATAGTGAGCTCATCAATGCGAGGCATAGGATACTTATTTTTTATGGTGATTTTATTTAGTGCTTGGTAATCTATGCATAAACGCATAGTACCATCCTTTTTCTTTACCAGTAAAAGTAGTGTAGACCAAGGTGAACTACTTGGTTAGATTTGGCCCTTTCTAAGATATTCCGTTAACTGTCTTTCGACCTCATGTTTCTCCGTTTGACTAAGCCTATACGAGGGTTTACAAATAGAAGTAGATCTAGGAATTAAATCTATTTTATGATCTACTTCTCTCTCAGGAGGTAAACCATTAGGTAAATCAGATGGGAAAACATCTTTAAATTCAAACATTAAATCATTGAAAGAAGATTTATACTTTTTAACATTATGAAAAACAACGTTACTTCTTTCCGATGCAGAAGACATAAAATCACCACTAAAAGTAAGTTCACAAAGATATACCTCGCATTCTTCTTGGTGTAGTAGTCATTCCAATTCCATCGAATAAATAAGAGGAGAGTTAGGCACATCATGGTCTCCTTGAATCTGGAAGACTCTACCCTCTTTTTCAAACATAATGGAGTTATTAAGACGGGATGGACCTCTAGAAGCAGCTTACGTACATACAGTCAAATGCGAAGACGATCGAGGACTCATCCATCGAATCTTCAGATTTCTACAATCTTATTGCGAGTTGCGAGGGGAGTTTTTAGTAGACTTGGTCAGCCTTCATAAGGTCCTATGTGATTTTGCTCAATCTCCTCAAGACCTTCATGACTCACGACTAAAGCTTCTCGAGCCAACCCATTCGAAACATACGAAGCTCTGATACCAATGATACGTCTATAGAAAAAGAGGGCTCTGTCTGCTCATTCCTCCCAGCCAAGGTTTCCAGTGATCTCCCAACTCATGAGTACTCTTTCTTTTTTCATCACCTTGGAGATCTCTCTCTGGAAACCTCCCCAAGCCCAATGCTTGCAAAGTGGCCTCCTCTTTTGGTGCCATGTGTCCCCTTAAGGGACCTTACCCTTCTAGCCCCCTCATGGGCTCTCCTTTGCACCTCTTAACTAATGTCTAGGCCTAGGCGTGACCCTAGACCCAAACCCTCTAGGCCTCATAGTATGCAAGCATCGTCAAGCCCTTTGGTTTCCAGCCTAACCACAATCACAATACATGGTTCCGGGATTATGGCTGACGTAACACAAGCAGTCATTCACTAATCGACTAGTAATTGCTCCAAGAGGACTTCTTTCTCTTATGAACATTTCCCTTCACTATATTTCCCTCTACTATAGTTCCATATTTACCTCTCCCCTTCAACATATCTTTTAGGTTTTGTTCCTAAAAGCGAAGGTTGATCTATAACTTAAGAGGGAAATATGAACATCAATGTACAAGATCTAGGTTATATTCATTGTATAGACTTTTGCTGTATAGTCACTATGGTCACACATACACATACTACTCTAACGTTTTTAGTTTTGGTTGCGATCATATAGCCAATGCAATTAAAGAGGGGGTGTTGAGAATGCTATAAATTGCACCATAGAGATACGTCATTGGGAAAAATCCTAACCCTAACCCTAATCATCCCCTATTCCTCCAACACCCAAGATGTAATGAAACTCATCTTGTATGTGCTTGCATTCAGAAATCTAATGTTGCAAGGAGATCAACCAATAGAAGGACATGCCCCAACCACCTATGGCCTACGTTGTTGCAGCACAAGAGCATCCTTAAGGATTCGAACGTGGGCAACCAACTCCACATGGCAAGGCACAATAGGGTGCAAAAAAAGGAGCACCCATCAACTAGGAGAGGCACACCACCTCGCCCAACACCCATCAACTAGGAGAGGCACACCCCCTCGCCCAACACCCACCCATTCTTTGACATGGGAATAGAACCCGAGACCTCCAATCAAATAATCCTACCTAGACCACCGAACCACTTTCAAGTGCTTGTAAAAAATTGACTACTTTTTATGTATATCATGTTCGATTGGTGTGTAAGGACAGTTTCACACCTGAGCGATTGCCTATTTGTGAAGCTCGCTTGTACCAATGGAATGGATGTTGGGGTAAAAAGAAAAGTAACTCCAATGGCAGTCCGGGCTTGGTCAAAGTCCTCGTTGACCCCTCATGCCTGCCCAAGCATGGGCGAGCAAGGGGTGGTGTGTGACGGCTCTGAGGTGGGCAAACGCTCGAACCGCCTACGCTCGGTCCAGGAGGTTCCAAATGAGAAAGGCCTTCAAGGAGCCTTTCTCGTCTTTCTCGGGAGAAAGGCGTTCCGGCAGCCTTTCCCCGCATACATGAGTACTGCTATCTGAGTTTGACGCTTATTTGAATTGAACGAGCCCATGACAATGATTTCAGGCAAGCAATCATCAGTCTGCATTGAGCTCAATCGATGCCTCAACAGAAATGGTTGCATAGGAAGCTTGCAGGAACACATGTGCCTCCTCCTCGAAACCCAACAAGAAAACTGGATGAGGGATTATGGAAGGCCGTCATTGATCAAATTTATCTACCCTGCACGCATGGAGATCCTGCTGCTTATGCTTCCCTGTTGCGGTGGTGTGGAGCTGCTAAAGCACTTGCAGTTGGCCGGCGCATTCACGATGACCTTGTCATATGTAACCTTGAAGGAACTCTGTTTTTACGAAACTATCTCGTACAGATGTATGGCAACTGTGGAGCTCTCGCCGATGCACGTGGCTTGTTTGCCAGAACTCATCCGCGAGATGAATACTCTTGGAATTTTATGATCAGAGCATATAGCCAGCAAGGGGAGAACATGGATGTTTTCGAACTGTTCGACCAGATGCAGGGTGAAGGGGTGATGCCCAATAAGTTCGTTTTCACGAGCATTCTCACTGCATTTTCTAACCAAGCAATACTAGCTGAAGGCAAGCGCTTGCATGCTCGCATCATGGGCAGCGGATTGGACTCCGATGTGACGTTGGAAAATGGCCTTCTCAACATGTACGGCAAGTGTGGAGCCCCAGACTATGCGAGGAGGGTCTTCGATAAAATGCATGACCAGGATGTAGTATCATGGAATGCCATGATTGCAGCCTACAACAAGCGTGGAAATGGTGCGGGTGCTCTCAGACTCTTTAAGCAAATGCAGCAAGAAGGTGTCATGCCCAACACAGTGACCTTGATAAGCATTGTTGATGCATGCGCCAGTCACGCAGTTGCAGGTGAAGGGCAGCAGTTGCATGCTCGCATAGCAGGCGCTGGATTAGAGTCAGATATTGTCATGGGGACTTCTCTTGTTAACCTGTATGGAAAGTCTGGCAAGCTAGAGGAAGCCCGGAGAATTTTGAACTGTATGCCTGACCGAAACACAGTCTCATGGACTGGCATGATTACAGCTTATGCTATCCACAGCCAGGCCAAGGATGCTCTTCCGCTCTTTGACCAGATGCTGCAGGAAGGAGTGATGCCTGACAAGTTTATCTTTGTCAGCATGCTTTCTGCATGTGCTGGTATAGCAGCCCTAGCTGAAGGCATGTACATTCACAGCCGCCTAATTGGCAGTGGTTTTATCTTAGATGCTGTTGTGCATAGTGCATTAGTCAACTTGTATTGCAAGTGTGGCAGTGTGGAAGATGCACGGAAGATATTTGACAGCATGGTTGAGAGAGATGCAGTTTTGTGGACTACTATGATTGCAGGGTATGCCCAACATGGGCAGCACAAGGACGCTCTGCAGCTTTTCGATAAAATGCAGCTGGAAAGAGTACATCCCAACGAGGTGACATACGTGAGCGTTCTTTCTGCATGCAGCCATGCTGGCCTAGTCGATGAGGGTTTGCAATACTTCCTTTCCATGACTAGAGATCACAACATTACACCCATTTTGGATCATTATAACTGCTTGATTGATCTGTTTGGAAGGGCGGGACGGTTGGATGAGGCAGAGAACTTCATCAAGAGTATGTCCTGTGAACCCACAGCTGTGACATGGACTAGTTTGCTTCATGGTTGCAGAAAACGGGTTGACGTGGAGCGGGGAGAGCGTGCTGCAAAGCATGCATTTGAGCTAGATCCAAAGAATGTTTCTCCTTACATTGCGCTCTCAAACATCTATGTTACTGCTGGCAGAGAGGATGATCGGCCACATGGTGAACAAGGTCTTCAAGATGGAGCACCTAGATTGCAGTTCAATGGAGGTCATGGACGTCCACATGAAATTCCCATAGGGAATATCTGTGTTGACCTGCTTGGAAGTCATGGCAATTGGATGATGCACATATAATTATGAGCAGCATACAAAACAGAGTCTCATGGAATGGGCATGACTGCCACATATGCCTTATGTTACCTCAAGTTTCTTCAGATCCATCGTTTCACAGATTCTTATGTTTTTGGTTTATGATTGGGCATGCATGTACTTTCACGTGGGCTACTAGTAGATCAGTCTGCCACATGGGCAGATCTATTGTATGGTTGGCTGCCAATTGGGCAGCAACATGGGCTGCATATGTGTGGGACCCAGGACCGCCATGTGGGCAGCAGATTTGGCTGCCACGTTGGCAGCAAAGAGTACCCAGCCACGTGAGCTGGAAGACCAGTGATTGGGAAGGACAATGAGGCTTTGTAGGGCACATGAGTCCTGTAAAGGTTGGTCGTTAAGGGCCTAGGCTTGACCTACTTGTGGGGTGGGCATATGACTGATAAGTCAGGGCTACAATGCGCCTGGTCGGCCACAGATCTACAGGGGGAGACAGCATCCAGCCCTCTCCCATAGATAGAGGCGTTTGGCCTCGTACCCATCCACCGTTGAAGCCATTGAAGCCCTAGAAGGCTCACAGCATGGGGAAGAAGGACAGTAGACAGTGGGAGCTCATGAGTGCTCGATTTGGTACAGCACTTGCGCTGCAGGTGGTTCAGCCCCTGGGCTGTCCACATGGAGTCCGTTTGGGACACGTATGCTCTAATATTAGTCCTTTTCAGTGTAACCAAGGGACCCCGTTCTCTTCACATGGAACTAGGGAACACGTTTTGCTCATGAAGACGATAGGGAACTTCTAGGGAACTCGGAGTTTAAGGAATGACTGGCGAATGTCTAGGGAACATCTAGGAACGTCCGTAGACCGCTCCACAGAATATGGTCATGATTTTGTATATTATGTACCTCGTTACCCTAAACCTCTTGAGCATTTGTAACGTTCTCTTCAGCATTTTGAGGCTGGATTAAGTGATTTGTGAATTGCTTAGAATATGAAGTGTGTAGTTTCTAGAACAAAGGCGACTTATTTGTCATTACAATTCTAGAAGTTAAAGTGTATGATTGTATGTATTCCTTGGTTTCACGATATGCATTACCGAGGTGTTCCTGTTCTAGGTAATGAAGGTGTTTTGGATGTATACATTGCTGAATACTTCTCTAGACTTGTACGTGCTTTGATCTACTTGTGCGCACACGTATGTAAGGGAGATACGAAAGTATTGTGATCTGTAGGAACATTCGGCTAGGGGCTTTGACTACAGAAAGCATTTCCTTCATATTTTTGATGTGGCCCTCCCTCCTGATTGCTCTAAGCAGCTCGCTTTGGTCACAAAGCACCCTTGTGTTGTGACCCTTCCTTTTGGTTTCTCTAGGCAACTTAGCTGCCTTGGTCATCCTCCTCCTGCTAGCCCATCTACCCCCCATGCAGTAGTGTATGCCTCCCTGCTACCTCTCTCGACAGTCCCCATCCCTTCTGGACACCTTGAGGATGGAGAAGGCCTGAAGAGACCTCCTTCCATGCCCAAGTCTCCCTCTCTTGTCACGGGCATCCACAACCTGTGGCATGCTGCCTACAGGCTGCAGCGCCATCAAATACCGCCAGGCAGCCTCAGAAGACAGTGCAGGTGGAAAAACACAGAGTTGACCTCTTGGTCAAAAGCTCAGTGCGTTGACTTTTGACTGGTCAGCAGGCGACGCTGACCAGACGACCAGGTCAACGGTTGGCGTTCATGAGCCGACCAGGGGTCGGCCAGTCTGCCCTAAAGCCTTTATAAGGCAGCCCCCATTGGCCTCATTTCTCATCCACCTTCAGAGCCTTTTGCCTTCAGCCAGCAGCAGTTCTACAGGGCAGGAGAGTCTGGAGCAGTTCAACAAGCTCTCCTAGGTCCTTCTTAGTGTTCCCTCAGCCTGGTTCAGTGAGGTACAGCAGCATACAGGGACTGCCCATAGCAGCCCTCAGTTCTAGCTCTTGAGTGGGGGGTTTTCCCTCTATACAGTATTGTTCCTTTTCCTTTTGCAGTGATGTTTTATAGCCCCATTGGGTAGACAGATATTCAGTTATTTATTCCCTCTTTGGAGGTCTCATTTATATTCCTCCCTTAAGAGTCTTGCACTCAATCCACAATTCCACGTGTGTTTGAGTGCATATTTCATCTCAGTTCAGTTATTGTGAGTAGAGAGAGAGAGAGAGTTTAGGCTTTCTCCCTGCTACATCTCTCCTCTTTCTATCCTGCCCCCTCCCCCTTGACCCCCCCCCCAATTGATAGCATGTTGTTTGTGCTTTTGCTCACAACCCGAACACAAATTCAACTTGAACACTCACATGTAATACTGCATACAATATGGAAAAACTGACAGAGATGTAGACACAAAAGATGACTTGTACTTGTATGCTGAAAGACTCAAAAGAAGATTGGCAGCTGCTAATCCCTACGGGGCTTTTTGTAGTGTTACAAGGCATATAGATGATTGCAAAGACTCTCACACAGACTCGATATAAAAAGCTCAAAAGACCTCACTAGCACAGGCTGGCTAGAACACGACTAAAGATGCATAAACAAAAGATGACAACACCAAGCTGCAGCTCCGATTCTTATACTAGAAGAAAACTTGATGTTTGCCGCCTTGCCAGCATCTCCATGCCATCACCAGGAGTCATCAAGGTATTTGTTACCAACCAGGAACGTCACATGCGACTCTCATGAGCCTTCACGTGTGATGAAGGGGAAAAAGGGGCAATTTAGAGGACCTTTAGAGGCCTCTTAGGTGGGAAGTGTGGAGGGACTGTATAAGTCCCCATCCACCCCTATTTTTACACCCTGTGATGTGACCTGCTCTGCTCTCATGCGGATGGCTTCCAGCCCATCCGGTTCGGCCACTGCAATTCCAAGGGCCAAAGACCCAACACGCCTTGACGAAGCCACGATACCCGCTGCCAATGCTGCCCTACACCTCTGGCGTTGCCAGTCCCGTCTACACCTGTCATCCAAGCTAAAGGCCAGTGTCCGTGACGTTGCCGTGATCGTCCATCCCCGCCGTGACTCCCGTGACACCAGTTCTAAGGTTAGTGTGATTAGGTTAGTAGATTTGGTTAGTTAAGTTAGGTTTAGTCAGTTGAGGTAACTGGGTGTTAGCTAGAGGGTTATAGGTTAGTGGTTAAGATAACCAGGGTTGAGTTAAATTTTCACTGGGGTTAAGGTATACTAACCAAGGGGGTCTTAGTGGTCCTAACGGTCTTAGCAGTTTAGGCTTTAGGAAAGCCCCCCCCCCCCCCCCCCCCCCCCCAAAAAAAAAGGGATAAAAAGTCAAGATTTCAGCTTCTTCTTAGGGGCCTTTCACAGCCCGTTTGGAGCCATTTCGACTCCATTTTGAAGCCTCCTCATCGATTTTCTAACCAAGCTTTGCCATCGACTTTTTTTTTTCTTTTTGTGGTTCTACACACTCTATCAGGTTCGTTACAGCAGGGTTCTGGACAGCCACCATGCCACCCAAGCGTGCCCCTTGGGATACATTACATGATAGTGATGAGGCTGCTCAACATGAGCAATTTCCTTCCACAGTGGGTGCATCCACTGGTGGTACAGATATCCCTACAACTCAGCCTCTATCTCCTGCATCGCGAGAAGCGTAGGCAGCACAGACAGTTTTTGGATACCCTTGCTTCTATACTCATGGGTGCTTTCTGCCAGATTGAACAAGAGTTCAGCCAGCAGCTTGCCACGGCCATGGCTATGCAGGACAAGGCTCTTGCCCAGATGGGATAGCATCTTTGTTGTGGTGGATAGAATGACAAAATAGGCCCATTTCTTGCTCACTAAGACCCGGTATTCAGCATCATAGGTTGCTTGGCAATTCATTGAGCATGTCTTTGTTTCCCTCAGGAAATTGTCAGTGATAGAAAATTTATGGGTCACTTTTGGCAGGAGTTATTTACGGATGTGGGTACGTTAGTCACACCTAGCACTGCTTACCATCCTAAGATTGATGGATAGTCGGAAAGGGTGAACAAATGGGTGGAGGAATATTTGAGGCACTTCTTTCATGATACTTAGAAGTCTTGGGACAAATGGTTGGCACTTGCTGAATTTTGCTACGACAGTACCAAGCATCTCTCCATTGGCATGAGCCCCTTTGAGGCAATGAATGGATGCAAGGTAGGGATGCCTTCTTCAATTTCTGACATGGCTGTGAAAAATCACCAAGCACGGAATGACTAGGAGAGGATGGACGCCCTTCTTCAGTTGGCAAAAAAGAATATGCAGGATGCCCATGCCAAGCAGAAAAAATATGCGGATGAACGCAGGAGATATTTGTCTTTCAAAGAAGGAGATTATGTACATTTGCATCTCCATAAGAACCGTTATGTCTCGCTGAAAGGTAATACCAACACACAAAGCTTGCTCACAGGTATTACGGTCCTTAGAGGATCATCCGCAAGGTTGGAGAGGTAGCGTAGCAGTTGGAGCTACCTAGTACCTCCAAGATCCATGATGTTTTTCATGTGTCTTTTCTGAAACCACATGTAGGATGCATGCCCATGTTCTTCCTAAGTTGCCACCTATGGATGAGGAGGGTCACATCCTCTATGTTCCAGAGCGCATTGTGGGTTTCAGAGACCATGTTCTCCGCAACAAGGTCTACATAGAGTATCTTCTCAAGTGGCGGGGACTCCCTGAGGATGAAAATTCATGGCAGCCAGAAAGCATTGTCCAGGACCACCCCTATCTCCTACCGGGCTGATTAGCATTTGCTGTTTGTTGCACTTTTTGGACAGCCATGCTGTGAAAATTTGAGGGCAAAATTCTATGGGAAGGGATGGTTGTAATGGGTCAATTTAGAGGACCCTTAGAGGCCTCTTAGGTGGGAAAAATGGAGGGACTATATAAGTCCCCATCCACCCTTATTTGTAAACCTTTTGATGTGACTATCTACTTCCCACCTCCTTCCTGCTACTTGCTCCCTACGCTCTCTCACCTTCTCTCCTCCTTACTCTCTCTCTTTGTCTCTCTACCCCTTCTCTCTCTCTCTCTCTCTCTCTCTCTCTCTCTCTCCTTCCCCTTCCACCTCTCTTCTCCCCCATCTCTCTCTCCCTTCTGCTATTCTATCCCCCTTGCTGCAAATCTGCCCTTCCCCTTTTCTACAAAGTGGCATGCATACACGGACCGACCGAGCAGAGAGAAGAGCCATCAACTCTTCGAGACGACCTTTCAAGAACCTCCACACCACGTCGAACTTTGCATGGCAGCTTGCCTTGTGGCAAAAGCTTCAAGACTTTCATGATGTGGTTTCAATGCTTATGAGTGAAGAACGGTGAATAGAGTCAGCTTGGCCTGGAGGAGAAATTGCCTATGCTGTAAAAGACAAGGCTAAGCAGAAGAATAGTGGTAGTAAGAAAGGCTTGATTGGTGAATACTGTGGATGTGACGGACACCAAAAAAATTTCTGCTATAAAATGGAGCTTTCTTTCTGTGTTTTTCTTTGGTTCTGTGTGGACATCAGTTCGTTTTGTGATCTTGTGTGGACGCTGGTATATTGTTATCTCTCCCCCTACTTGGTCAAGGGGGGAATGTTGGCTTTCAGAGAGCCATAACCGCGTAGGGGGTGTGTGAAATTTCAGGATTGTAAGGAGCTCAGAATACCATGAGGAAGACTCGTCAAGAAAATGGGTTTGGCCTTGTCATCTTTAAGTCTTGCTCCTAGTGCCTCTAACTGCTTCATGAGAGATTGTATCCTGTTGAGTGAATCGTTGTTGGCTGTATGGAGCCCGAACAACTCTTGCTTGAGCACTATCTTCGAAATTTTCGCTTTTGAACTGAAAATTGTTTCCAAAATATGCCAATTCTGGGATGTGGCTTTAGACACATCAACGTGATGGATATAATCCACACCTAGAGCACGACGAAGACCTAGACCCTTCTCATTCTTCAGCTCCCAAGACTGGATTTTTTCAGACCATTGATTATTGAAGGGATTTTTCTCGGATCTTGACGTGAGCCCCCAAGAGACCCTTCTCCATAAGCAGGAGAGGAACATACAATTGCTGGAAAGGAAAATTTTTACCATTAAACTTCACAACAGAAGTCTCTGACAGACCAACTTGGACCAGCTCTCCATCTCGAAAGACCCTTACTGACACCTTCACAAGCCAAGAGATTGAAGATGCTCTGATACCACTTAATATCAAAACCTGAGCACGAATTCAACTTGAACGCTCACATGTAATACAGCATACAACATGGAAGACCCCATAGAGATGTGGAAATAAAAGTCGACTTGTATCGATACGCTGAAAGACTCAAGCTGCTCATCCGTACGGGGTTTTTCGCAGCATTACAAGGCATGTAGATGATTGCAAAGACTCGATATAAAGAATTCAAAAGACCTCACGACAGAGGCTGTCTAGAACATGACTGGAGACACGTAAACAAAAGACAACACCACCAAGCTGCGCGGCTCCGATTCTTATAGTAGAAGAAACTTGAAGTCTGCCGACTTGCCAGCAGCTCCAGGCCATCACCAGGAGTCAACAAGGTATCTGCTCAAGAGGCATGCATACACGAACCGACCGGACAGAGAGAAGAGCAATCGAGTTGTAGACACGGCCTTTCATGAACTTCCAGACCACGTTGGACTTTGCATGGCAGCTTGCCAAAGCTAGTCAATGACACCCCCCACACCCGCCATATTTAACTCTCGCTCCTAGTGTCTCCAACTCCTTCATGAGAGATTGTATCCTGTTGAGTGAGTGCCCAGTGAATCGTTGCTAGCCATATGAAGCTTGAACAACTCTTGCGTGAGCACTATCTTCGAAATTTTCACTTTTGCGCTGAAAATTGTTTCCAAAATATGCCAATTCTGGGACGTGGCTTTAGACACATCAACATGATGGATATGATCCACACCTAGAGCATGATGAAGACCTAGACCCTTCTCATTCTTCAGCTTTATCAAACCATTGATTATTGGAGGGCTTTTTCTCGAATCCTGACATGGCCCCCCCAGAGACACTTCTCCTTTAGCAGGAGACGAACAAACAATTGCTGGAAAGGAAAATTAAACTTCACAACAGAAGTCTCTGACAGACCAGATTTGGTGGACTTGAACCAGCTCTCCATCTCGATAGACCCTTATTGACACCTTCACAAGCCCAAGAGATTGAAGGGGCTTTGATACCACTTAAAAGAAATGCAAGCATATTGTTTGTGCTTTTGCAACCTGAGCACAAATCGAACTTGAACACTCTCATGTAATACTGCATACAATATGGAAAACCCCATAGAGATGCGGATATAAGAGTCGACTTGTATTCATATGCGGAAAGACTCAAAAGAACTAAGACAGCTGCTCATCCCTACGGGCTTTCACAGGATTACAAGGCATAACATCCCTATGGGCTTTCACAGCATTACAAGGCATAAAGATGATTGCAAAAACACTCACAAAGACTCGATATAAAGAGCTCAAAAGACCTCGCCACAGAGGCTGGCTAGAACATGACTGAAGACGTGTAAACAAAAGACTGCGACAACAAACTGCAGCTCCGATTCTTATAGTTGAAGAAGCTTGAAGTGTGCCGACTTGCCGGCAGCTTCAGGCCATTACTAGGAGTCAACAAGGTATCTGCTCAAGAACCATGCATACACGAACCGACCGGGCAGAGAGAAGAGCAATCAAGTCGTAGAGAAGACCTTTCAAGAACTTCCGCAGCATGTTGAACTTTGCATGGCAGCCTGCCAAAGCTTCAAACCTTAGTCAATACCCCCCGCCCGCGCCCCCCCCCCCGGCCCCCCACACGGGGGCTTTTCCCACAGAGGTCTACCCAAATCATTAGAGAAAGCCAACACCAAACCATTCCACCTGAGCCTCTTCCCACTTGGACCCAAAAGCCACACACTGCGGATGGAGAAGACTTTCTAGCTTTACGAGTCTTTGATGACATTGTCACAAAAGCAGCACGAGACCGGAGGGTTGTCGATTTTCGGATAAAAGTGTTAATTTCCATCTCTAGATGGTATGCATTGATGTAGTCTGGTGATGGGTTTAGACTTGGCTGATGGTGGCCATTTGGCTCGACGTTATCAACAGGTCGGTCCAGGGCTAGCAGGCTGCCAACCTGCTAGTCAGCCCCTTCCTGGCCCCATAGAGCCTCCCCTGGGCAGTCTATATTAAGGGCTTCGAGGGGGGTCATTAGGGCTTACTGCCCTGCATGGTATGGCCTCCCTCCAGCCTCTGTTTGCTGCTCGTATGCAGCTCAAAACTGCCCCTTCCCCTCACAATCATACGCCCCTTTGTCCCGACAAATCAGGGGCTCACAAATGGGTGCATGGATCTCTAACACTTGCTTGCTTGATGGCGTTTAGTCCAATCTCGCATTGGATAAGAGTGAAGACAGTGTGAGGTTGAATGCAATCATGGTAAGGATAAATGGTTAGTGGGTGTGCTGAGCAACAATGTAGTGGGCTGTGAGGTAAGCTATGATGTCAAAGGTACATGAAAACTGGTGAACACGTGGCAAAACACCATACAAAAATTTCAGGCAACAAGTCTATGTAAAGAGGTGACTTCCTTAATGCAATGCATCTTCTTTGTGTGTTGAATCTGTTGGTCTATGCTCCTTTCTCCTCACAAGGGTCACCTACTCTTGCATAGCTATGCAGTTTAGTGTTCTCTCAGAATACCTTACCGGATTCGCTCCAATACCGATTGTAGGACAACGAAGCTATTCTAATCTATGGCAGGAAATTCTACGTCTCTGGACTATCACAGCGACAAACATACTTGAATTGAGAGCTTCAATAAGAAGGAGAGCATTTGTCACTAACTAAGCATGATGGAAAGGAAAGTGAACAACTGAGTCCTTGATGCAATAGCTCTGGAATCAACAAAAGGAATTTGCAACACAAGTTGTAGAAGTACTACTGAAGGATTTTTCCTTCTTGGCATTTGTATACTCGATTGTTCATGATGGATTGAGAACTATGGCCAATAGCGTCAAGCAAAGAGAAAAGGCCTCTCAACAAATGTTAAAAAACCAACCTTTGTGCCTAATTTTTTCTGGCAAGCGAAATAGAATAGTTGGTTAAGGTGTGTGCCATATAAGAATCTCAAACTCAAGAGAGATGGAAAATGAGAGAGTAGCTGACAAATATATTGCAAAATGTGAGACAAGACAAGCTTCACAAGAGATCCCAAAACCTGGATGCTCTGTAGTGAGCACAAACTTTGCCAATACTTTCGTCCTTGCACTCTGTTATGCTCTAGCCGAGATAACATGACCTCGGATAGATCGGTGGGCATTTTCTCTTAGATGACCAACTTTTGTAATAATTAATGTGCGTAATTAAATGGTCAAGAGAAGTAACTGCCAAGGTCCTAGGTGAGGGCGTAATGGCATTGACTAGATAGTTCTAATAGGGCTTGGGCCTAGGTGCATCTAAATGTGAAAATTGCCAAGGGGCAATTTGTTTTAAAGGAACTCCAAGAGAGGGGTGAAAAAGGATGCATCTAAGTAAGGGCCTAAAATGTAAACATGTGGCCAGGAACTATCTAGGGAGATGTGGGTCTCAAGGATAAGTATGAGGGAAATAACGTAGATATGTTGTGTGGAAAAACATACGTATCAAGTCCTTGAGAATTGGCTGGGAGGTATAAAAAAAATTGCCATCGCCCGTGAGCGTGAAGAGTTAGTGCGCAGGTTTAGTATTAGACAGGAGCTGCAGATTAAGCAAAGGGAGAAATTGCTTAACACTTGGTATCAGAGCGCAGCAAGATAGAGATAGACGAGTAGGGAAGCAGCGCACTTAGATAGTTATGATTTACGTGAGGCAGCACAGTATGCGTCAATGCAGAGGGAGCGATCGTTGAGGTGCGGATGACGAAAGCTCAAAATTGCACCTTGAAGGATTGACGCAGCGGCTGGGAGCGGGTTGATAATCTGCGCTACGTGAAGGAGTCACGGTGATTTTATCAGGTCTCGGAAGGCAGCGCACGAATTGGAGTCCTTGACGAGCAGCGTGAACGATCGATACAGACAAGGAGGGATCGTGATCTTCATGTGATTGAAGATGGTGAGGCGACTGGTCGTGATAAAGGAGCGCAGGCACACGATACGTGATAGAGCTTGACGGGCAGTAGACGTTGCGCGGTGGTTTGGATAGTGGAGAAGGAGGTGACGACGAGATCTGAACCGGAACGACGGCCACGAAAGACCCGCAGTTTTTTTCCCCACATCGCTTGGATTTGTCGATCAGCGCACACGTGATGGCAGGCTTTTCACCATTTTAGATTGACAGATCAAGAATATAACAGGGCAGAGTTTTTTTTGCGAGTTCAAGGATATCCAGGGGGCATCTCTTTCCCTTTAGGATATATATTTCAAGTTCTTAGTTTGCAGTACTTTATTCCCGTACAGGAAGGAAATTTTGAAGTGCTGTACTTTTGGAGTTTCCGCGAAAAAGAAAAAAAAAAAAAATTTTCCTTTTCAACAAAATGGAAGCAGAAGGGCAGAGTTCAAGGGTGAATCCTAGTGAGTCTAGAGCTCAATCTACACAAGAGATGTCACATCACGCAGCACCTACATTGATTGGTAGGATTTCAATATTAGAGGATGCTTTACAGCAGATTATGAACCAGCAGCTTCAGGTGAATGCTGGTCAAAATGAGATTAGGGAGATGGTGCAAGCCTTGTCGGCTAGACCGTCTAGGATTGACAAGGGCAAAGCTTCAGCAGAGCCAGAGCCCAGTGTACATTCCTTAGAGCGCGCGAGGGTCAAAGTGCCTAATATCGCTAATTATAGACCGGAGAAGTACGCTGGTCGGATGACCGAGCGCAGCTCTGATGTGATCGAGGTTTGGTTGCACAAGTGGGAAGAAGCCTTCGCCATTTGTGAGATTAGATCCGATCTAAAGAAGATCCGCGAGGCCACACACCTGTTTATTGAAGCAGCGGACAGATGGTGGATAAAGCAACAGAAGGATCAAGTTGCTCCAACCACCTGGGAAGGGTTCAAAGCTGAATTCAAGAAACACTTTCTCCCACCTGATGAAGAATCCCGAGCTTGGGATGCTTATAGAAATCTTCGTCAGAGGAGCTTGTCAGTGGCAGAGTACACTGACAAATTTAGGGAATGTGTTATGAAAATAACAGACCCTCTCCCTATGTCGGTTCAGTTAAAAGACTATATCTATGGACTGAACGACAAGATAAAAATGGAAGTTCGGGCTAAATATGTGACTATACTAGATGAATCTATAGCAGTAGCCCTGAACTATGAGGATGCCAGAGGCAGGTCTGGTGGATTTGTGCAGGCAGGGACTCAGTATGAGCACCCGAGGAAAGGGGGATTTCAGAGGAAATGGGTTTCAAAGACAAGTGTCTCGCAGCCAAGTGGCCAAACCAAGCAGGTGAAGCCGGTTGAGGGACCAGCAAAAACAAGTACCACCGTTGGGGTGAAAAGGAAAATAACTCCAATGGCAGCCCGGGCTTGGTCAAAGTCCTCGTTGACCCCTGAACAAAAAGAGAAAGCTAGAAAAGAAGGATTGTGCTTCGGCTGCCTTCAGCGACATCAGTGGAAGGATTGTCCACTGAACAAAGATCGTCGCACGGCTAATATGATAATATCTGAATGCGACGTAGAAATGCAGGAGAGTCCCAGTGCAGAACATATGCAGATGCAACTGGCGGGACCTTCTCAGAGGTTAGTACCTTGTTTGTTGTGTGTATCTGTTGCTAAGTTAGTGACGAGTGCACCTGATAACATCCTATCTAAGCCCGCAGCAACGGGGTATACAGCCTTCAACGATACGGAGTTGATCAAAATGAAAGGGCAAGTGGCCAGTCATGATGTCATTGTGTTGTTTGACTCAGCGTCAACTCACAATGTGATTAACTCCAAGCTCGTGAAGAGGCTGAAATTAAAGACAAGTCCATCTGACTATGCGTATACAGTCAGGATGGCAGATGGAAGTTCAACCGAAGTATGGGACCAAAGGGTTACCCAGTTGGAGCTTCGAATTCAGGACTATGCTGAGAAGCTTGATTTTGAAATGACCAAGCTTGCTCATGCAGATATAGCCCTGGGAATGGCGTGGCATTCTAGGAAGAATCCAGCCATTGATTGGAAAAAGCACGTATATCAATTCAAGATGAATGATGTGCTTTATGTCTTGCGAGGTGAAAAAGATATACCTCAGGGACCATTGGTTTCCGTGATGGAAATCAGAAAGGCTCAAGTAGAGTTTTTATACCTTTGCACAGCATCGGTAGAGTCGGTGGATGAGTCTTCGGCTAGCACTGATGTTACGCAAAGTGATGAGATGGCCAAGCTGGCTAATCTTATAACAGAGGAGTTCTCTGAATGTTTTAGGGATGAACTACCTTATGGGTTACCTCCAGAGCGGAAAGTTCAGCATAAGATTGAACTGATCCCGGGGGCAGAACCTGTAAATAGACCTCCCTATAGAATGAGTTTTACTGAAGAAGCGGAGGTGCGTAGGCAACTGGAAGAATACCTCAAGTTGGGGCAGATTCAACCAAGTTTCTCACCTTTTGCTTCACCAGTGATATTAAAGAGGAAAAAGGATGATACGTTTCGCCTCTGTATAGATTACAGAGCATTGAATAATATCACTGTTAAGCACAGGTATCCGATGGCTCGGATTGATGATTTGCTAGATGCATTACATGGAGCCGTGATTTTCAGTAAGATAGATCTTAAGTGCGGCTATCATCAGATCCGGATTAGAGCCGAGGATGTGCATAAAACCGCTTTTAGAAGCAGGTTTGGTCATTATGAGTTTTTGGTAATGCCCTTCGGACTTACCAATGCTCCAGCGACCTTCGTCATGCTTATGAACGATTTACTACGTCCGTATATCGGAAAGTTCGTAGTACATTTCATTGACGATATCTTGATATTCAGTAAAAGTGTTACTGAGCATTGTGAACACTTAAGGATAGTGTTCAGTACTTTGAGGAAAGCCAGTCTTTACGTGAATAAAAAGAAAACTATACTGTGTATGGTTAGGCTTGAGTACTTAGGGTTCATAATTACTCCACAGGGGGTAGAAATGGATCCGAAGAAAGTGGCTGCGATACTAACTTGGCCAATCCCTCAGAGTCTGACCGCGTTGCGATCATTCTTGGGCTTTGTCCAGTTTTATAGAAGGCATATCAAAGGATATTCCGAAATAGTATCGCCATTGACTGATCTGACCTCAGATAAGGTACCTTTTATTTGGGGACAGAATCAACAAGAAAGTTTTAACACCATAAAACAAGCTGTGGTCTCAGGACCGGTGTTAAAAATAGTTGATCCCCAGAAACCGTTGTTCCTAGAAACCGATGCAAGTGGCATTGCGGTAGGAGCAGTCCTCCTTCAAGAGGGAAGGCCAGTAGCCTTCGAAAGCAAGAAGCTTTCTCCCTCTCAAAGGAATTGGCCAACTCATGAATTGGAGTTGTATGCTGTTATCCATGCTTTGAAAACATGGAGGCATTATCTATATGGTTCAGAGTTTTATGTGGATGTGGATCATGATACTCTGAAACATTTCTGTAAACAGCCTGACTTGAGGGGCCGCCAAGCTAGGTGGGCAGAGCTCATGCAGGAGTTTAATCTAACGATTCGGTACCGAAGAGGAAAAGACAATAAGGTAGCTGATGCGTTGTCTCGCATTATGCACAACCTGAGTTTCACGGTATTAGAGAGTGCTCTAATGACCGAGATCAGAGAAACTCAGAAGGTGGACGAGTTTGTCCAGAGCTTATGGCCTAAGGCTCATGTGTTAAAACCCGGGGAAAATGAAAAGGATGACCTGGCATCCAGAAAAGGCCAAACTTATGCAAGATATGCCATAAGGGATGGTATGCTAGTTAGAAATGGCAAGGTTGTAGTACCTGGTCAGAATGATCTCAGGCAGAGAGTCATTCGACAATGCCATGATAGCCCGTGTGCGGGACATCCAGGTGTCGAGAAGACCTATGATCTCGTGAAGCGAGATTTCTTTTGGCCAAAGATGAAAAAGCATATTCATGAATATGTGACACGGTGTTTCTCGTGTCAGGTAAGTAAGGCCGAGCGGGTGAAGCCACCCGGACTTTTACAGCCCTTGGAAATACCACTAAGTAAGTGGGAGAGCATTTCCATGGATTATTTTATTGTAGGACTACCTGCAACACAAGGAGGGTATAATTCTATCCTTGTGGTGGTTGATCGTCTAACCAAGATGGCTCACTTCATTCCGACTAGAGAGTCTATTAGTGCCCCGCAAGTAGCGGATTTGTTTATTAGACATATATTTCGTCTGCATGGATTGCCTAGATCCATAGTGTCAGACAGAGATGTCAGGTTTACCGGTCACTTTTGGACAGCGGTATTTGAGACACTAAGGACTGAGTTGGGAATGAGTAGTGGGGATCATCCTGAGACGGATGGTCAGACGGAGAGAGTCAACCAAACTTTAGAAGATATGCTGAGGGCATATGTGTCATTGAGGCAACATACATGGGACAAGTGGTTGCCATTGTTGGAGTTTGCCTACAATGATAGGAAACATTCATCTACTGGGTTCAGTCCGTTTGAGCTGAACTATGGTTATAGACCAGCCAATCCGACTATAGTTGGAGTACCTCAGAAAGTCCCTAGTGCCGCGAACTTTGTAGTTCAGATGCGGGAGATGCTAGCACTTGCGAGAGCTAATATCCGTCAGGCTATGGATAGAGCCAAGGTGTATGCGGATGAAAATCGGTCTATAAGAGTATTTGAAGAAGGAGAAAAAGTTTTTCTCAGAATTCCTTCACACTCGAAGTCGTTAACTTCAGGAGAGTGTGCTAAGTTATCACCTCGATACTGTGGGCCGTGGTTAATTCTAAAGAGAATAGGCAGTGTAGCCTATAAATTAGAATTGCCACAGGGGTGTAAGGTGCACCCGGTTTTTCATGTTTCGCGCTTAAAGAAATTTTTACATGCTGGTGACTCACTAATCGAAGGTGTGGTTTTGTTTCAGGAGATAGAGGATATTGCAAGGCGCAAACCAACAAAGATCCTGGACCGAGGAACAATGCAAATACGAAATCGGAAGATACCCACGGTGTTGGTTGCATGGCATGGTCAGCCTCTATCGGAAGCTACCTGGGAATCCGTGTACCAGTTACGGAGAGCATTCCCAAATTTCATCATCGAGGACGCTGATGCTTGAAGAGGGAAGGAATGTTATGCTCTAGCCGAGATAACATGACCTCGGATAGATCGGTGGGCATTTTCTCTTAGATGACCAACTTTTGTAATAATTAATGTGCGTAATTAAATGGTCAAGAGAAGTAACTGCCAAGGTTTTAGGTGAGGGCGTAATGGCATTGACTAGATAGTTCTAATAGGGCTTGGGCCTAGGTGCATCTAAATGTGAAATTTGCCAAGGGGCAATTTGTTTTAAAGGAACTCCAAGAGAGGGGTGAAAAAGGATGCATCTAAGTAAGGGCCTAAAATGTAAACATGTGGCCAGGAACTATCTAGGGAGATGTGGGTCTCAAGGATAAGTATGAGGGAATAACGTAGATATGTTGTGTGGAAAAACATACGTATCAAGGCCTTGAGAATTGGCTGGGAGGTATAAAAAAAATTGCCATCGCCCGTGAGCGTGAAGAGTTAGTGTGCGCAGGTTTAGTATTAGACAGGAGCTGCAGATTAAGCAAAGGGAGAAATTGCTTAACACACTCTCTTTGGTTGCGTCCTCCTCAATGAGCTTGTGACCTCGTGCAGTGCTGAACCCTTGGACAACTTCCTCCCACAGACTTGTGCTACCCTACTGGATGTAGATATGCACCACAAACTGCTCCAAAAGGTGAAGACAGCTTCCAATCTCAACTTGTTATCCTTTCTTGCTGTTGCTGACTGCTGCACAGTCTCTTGATAACATCCTATGAGTATTGACCTCCCCCCTCAACCCCTGGAGTGAATGGATAACTTGACCCCAAGACGGCGGCTCCTTTATATAGGGGACTGAAACCCCCACAGACTGGCCGACTTAACCAACTAGCCAACCTGGTTGTCCAGCTAACCAACCAGCCAACCTGCCCTACCAGTCAACCTGGTTGGGCTCCGTGTAAGGGTTCTGGGTCTGCACATTGTAGCCCTTTCTCCACTCTCTTCTGGCCTCATGGCAGCCTTGCACCAGCCTGCATCTGTTTGACTTCATCCAGGCCTCTTCCAGGCCCGATATATGATCCAAACATGCCCAGACCTGGTGCTCTGTCCATACCATTGTGCCATGTGCACCAGTGTCTGTAGCAGCCTGCTACACTGATTTGACCTCCCAGAGGTGGCGGCGGATTGCCACATGGTCAGAGCTTGCACGTCTTGGTACCTGTACTTTTACCTGTTGATGGGAATATCATGCTCTAGTCCCGTTGATGGATGGCACCTCTTGCTGATGGCAGAGTGAAGGTGCTTCAAAGTGATTTACATGAAAATGTAGTACGGTTGAATGCAATCATGATAAAGATGAATGATTAGTGGGTGTGCTAAGCAATGATGTGATGGGCTATGCATGGTTAGTGGGTGTGCTAAGCAATGATGTGACGGGCTATGAGGTAAGCTATGATGTCAAAGGGGCAGGCCCACATGAAATTGCTGAACAATTGACAAAACCTCCATGCAAATAATAAAAACGAATAGGGAAGGTAAAAAAACGTTAGCCTTGCTTTCAATTAGACGACCACTCTAGAAAAACAATTTACTATCACATCATGAGATTGACCGCTCTCTGTGAGAGGGTCCTCCGAGAAGAGCCACTGATGGGATTGTTGCCACTGACCACCTAAGCATGGGGTATTCTTGAGAAGTCCCCTTTGTAGGAGGAGCTTCTAGGTCTTTGTACCTGGAGTAAGGCCACAAACCACTAGCTTGCCCAAAAGGGCTTTGCTCTGCATCTTTGGATTGATGATACCCAAGCCACCTCTAGCCTACGGCACAATGACTGTCAGCCAAGCAACCCTAGCCGTGGTGTTCCTTGTGCTGTCTGATCGGGCCCAGAGGAAATTGCACACCACATGCCTGAGTTGTCCCATGCAGTCCCTATGAAAGCACCAGCAAGAAGCCATGCACCAAGTCGTAGCTGAGTGAACTCGGTTGGCTACAAGAGTCCTCCTAGCTCCAATATAGAAGCTTCTGCCGCACACTCTCCAGAACCGGGGCAATCTGTTGCTTCGTTGTGGTGTCAATCCCCACCTGACAACCCAAATATCTCGCTGTCTGCCCCCGTCGGATCCACTGAAAACCAAATACTGCTCCCCAATCTCGAACCTTGTGGAAATCCTCCATCCCTGTGAAGAAGCTGACCGACTTGGTTAAAATCTTAATTGATAAATTCTCTTCTACACAAAAAAAAGGCTACTAAAGAATATGATTTTACCATTAGAAGATTCAATATGTGAGAGAGCTTTCCTATGCTAATTACATAAAAGAATTTGCAAAATGACACCAAACCCATAATGCTTGCATGTATATGACCGAATGAATCTCTCATACTTGCATGTACTTCAACTTTGGTTACATAAATTGCTTGTAACATAACCTAGAAGTCGTTTATTACATTTCATCACCAGATCCAACATAGACAGCTATTTAAAGCTTACTCTTTGAGGGATAAGCCATAAAACTAGCAGCAGCTCAATAAGTCTATAGATGAGACACCTCTATGAGAACTAGCAACATCTCAATAAGTCCATACATACATGCATACGTACATACATACATACATACAAGCATACATATGTGCATACGTGCATGTGTGCCTCTTCCATGAGCCTTCTCTCCCTCTTGTAGATATTCTCTTATGTAGACTCTTGAGTCGATCTCTCTCTAGTTTATTCTCTCTCTATGAGTAGTCTTGGAGCTTCCGCTCCCTCTTGTACGTATGAAACCTCTTCTTCTCCCTTGTGTTTTTAGTATTTTGAGTGTATGTGAGTGGAGTCTTACTCTCATGGCAATGAAAGTCACTTCTTATCATTTTCCTTGAGTCTCCATTCCTATGCTCTTTTCTCTCTCTATTCAAGTCTCTAAAGTAGTTCTTGTTCGGTCGCTCACTGTGCACACATGGTCCATCCGTTTCGCGAGCCACCATGCAAGCAACTTCTTTTCTTTTAGCCAAATTCTAGGGGTATTGGATCGTTGATAATTGTGAAGCCTTGAGGGAGTAGTTTACTTAGGCCAAATCTGCATGGGCAAATGGCAGTTAATATAGCAGTTAGACCCCCTATTAGTATTTGGCCTATAACTTTCTTCTCGGTGGTCCGATTTCAATGAAACTTATATCAGCACGAAGCTCTTTTTAAGGGTCTCCCTCATATGTAATTAGTTTTTTGCATTAGGTCCTAGACAAGAAGTTACGAGTCTCTGTGTATGACTGTTTATTTCTATGGGAGTTTTTGCCCCCTTTCAGTAAACTGTCCATATCTCTTCAACCGGTTATCTGTTTTCAATAAAACTTATATCAATACAAAGCTCACTTCAAGACACATCCTTGTATGTATTTTAATTTTGGATATCAGTTTGTTGGTGGAAGTTATAGACCTCTGTGTTTTCTAGCAGTTTGTAGAATGATTTTGAGCCATTTCTAGAGGCTTCTGTGAAGGAGGTGCCATGTTTCCCCGGAATTTACCCATCCAGCCAAATCAACCCCTTTAAGCCCCTAGATATATATAAGTTCATGTCATGTTGAGGCAAAAGATCTTCTTCAAATAAGCATCGCTCTTCTCTTTGGCACCAACTGGTTGGTGAGATAATGGCCTCTGCGGATCATTTTCTTCTCCCGATGCTAGACTACAACGTCACTTGGAATGTTACCATATTCATTCTTCTCTAAGGGAAGCAAGGAGAAAGATATGTTGTGGTTTTCTTTGCATAAAAATATTTTCTTCATCTCTCTTTGCGAGTGATAAGGATCTCTATTATTAAGATTGGGAAGAGCGGGAAGCTAAGAGGTGTGTGAAGTTTCATTACGCCCAAGTTCATGTCAAATCTTTTTGGTGGAGACGCCGGGTACGTTTGGTATTTGGATTCATCCCACCTTACTAAACGGTCTCGGGTGTACTTGATTGCATGTTATGCCTAGTGTAGGCATGTGTTTTCTGATGTGATAAAGAAGATCCTTGGAAGAACTCTATTAGAAGAGATTGCAACCCGTTTAAGAGAACTAGAAGATTATGAGTTTGCACTCTTGAATATCTTGGTGAATCGACAACGCCGGCAGTAGGCACAATGATAGATTGGGGATTGTTTCATGCATTGGCAGCTTGGTGTGAAGAAATGTTGCAAATGATGAAGAGTATACTATCTTTAAGCTCTTATGTGCACTTCCAATTGTGACAAGGGTGATTCTTGAATGCATGTATACACAATGTTTTCATGGTGCTGATTGGTTACTTATTTTTGAAGATTTTGTTGAGGGTCACATTGTGGAGGGTTTTCAATAAGTGGTTATCCATAATAAGTTGGTCTTGGTATATTGAGGCTTTGTGGGATCTTGTTTGGGATATCATTTGGATCTTGGTGTTTCCTTTTTGTGTTTCATCATGGTGAAGATCCCAGTGTTTCGAGGGACCCAAGGGGAAGACTCAGAGTCTTATCTTCAGGATTTTGTTTGAGGATGCCGGCTTTCTAAATGGTCCATAAGGATCGAGCGGAGATTTTGCCTGATTTTCTTGAAGGTGTAGCCTTGAGTTGGCATGAGGCCTTGCCGGACTCTACCAAGGAGAACTAGGACCAAGTGGTGGGGCTGCAATGAAGCAGAGATTTGGGGTAGTGGAGTCGCCAAATGCTTTGATGTTGCAGTTGGACCGGTTCTATCACGGAGAGGGTAAGATGGTCTCTGTGTTGGCAATCCAATATGAAACTTTATGGACAAAGTATGAAAGGACAGCTTTGCGAGCTGTGGCATCTGCATCATCGGCCCCTCAAAGTCTCGTAGGGTATACATGTATACCCTATGTTTTCATGGTGCTGATTGGTTACTTGTTTTTGAAGATTTTGTTGAGGATCACATTGTGGAGGATTTTCAACAAGTGGTTATGCATAATAAGTTAGTCTTGGTATATTGAGGCTTTGTGGGATCTTGTTTGGGATATCATTTGGATCTTGGTGTTTCCTTTTTGTGTTTCATCATGGTGAAGATCGCAATGTTTCGAGGGACCCAAGGGGAAGACCCAGAGTCTTATCTTCGGGATTTTGTTCGAGGATGCCGGCTTTCTAAATGGTCCATAAGGATCGAGCGGAGATTTTGCCTGATTTTCTTGAAGGTGTAGCCTTGAGTTGGCATGAGGCCTTGCCAAACTCTACCAAGGAGGACTAGGACCAAGTGGTAGGGCTGCAATGAAGTAGAGATTTGGGGTAGTGGAGTCGCCAAATGCTTTGATGTTGCAGTTGGACCGGTTCTATCAAGGAGAGGGTAAGATGGTCTCTGCGTTGGCAATCCAATATGAAACTTTATGGACAAAGTATGAAAGGGCAACTTTGCGAGCTGTGGCATCTGCATCATCGGCCCCTCAAAGTCTCGTAGGGATGGAGCACTTAAAGATGAGCAACTTTGTTATGGCTTTAGAGCCTCATCTTTGCTCAAAAGTAATGAGTAAAGATCCAATAACATACGTGGAGGCACTTCACATTACAACCAAGAAAGAAGCTTCCCTAAAGATCGAATCCTCTTTTGTGTCTTCAACAGCTTCAACTTCTAAGGTGGAGGTAATGGGCACTCCTCAGGTACCAAAGTCCTGTGAGTTAAATCATAATATCTCCTAATTGATGGCAAAGTTTGTTGATTTGAAATTGCATTTGGTTAATGCATGATAACCTAGAGCATATGGAATAGAAGCCATTTTACCCATTGAATTGGAGATGTATGGGATTGAGAGGATGAGTGGAATGGATCATTGTAAATACCATGTGTATGAATGATAAATACCTTGGTATGGGGTGAGAGTTATTTGTGTATGGGATATTATGGGGTTTTTAGAAAATAGGAAGAGTGAGCCATATAAAGAGGTGGGCTGATGTCCATGTGTTCCAATAATATAAGGAAGGCCACATGCCAAGCATGTGAAAGGCATGTGTAGGAGTGTGGAGTCAAGAGGAATCCTTCTAGAATTCCTATGTGGAATAAGGAGGATGTGAATATATGGAAAAAAGAGGGTCCCTATGGGCTCCATGTGGAGAGACTCTTGACTTTTCCAATATTTTTAGAGTCTTGAGCATATTTTGATGGGACACATGGTAAGAGTAGCCAAAAAGGACATGGATGGTGACATACGGGCTTATGTGATTGATGGGGAAAGGAATCTACAGGCAGCAATTGTAAATGGGTGAAGGAGGGTGACAAAATCTCTATAAAAGGAGCCCTCCTCTCCTTTGTTCAACATCTCTTCCATCATTAGGCCTCATGTTGCTGTAGCTCTAGTCTCCTCAAGCCTCTTTCATGAGCCTTCTCTCCCTTTTGTAGATATTCTCTTATGTGGACTCTTGAGTCCATCTCTCTCTAGTTTATTCTCTCTCTATGAGGAGTCTTGGAGCTTCCGCTCCCTCTTATATGTATGAAACCTCTTCTTCTCCCTTGTGTTAAGAGCATTTTGAGTGTATGTGAGTGGAGTCTTACTCTCATGGCAATGAAAGTCACTTCTAATCAGTTTCCTTGAGTCTCCATTCCTGTGTTCTTTTCTCTCTCTATTCAAGTCTCTAAAGTAGTTCTTGTTCGGCCACTCACTATGCACACATGGTCCATCTTTTTCTCGAGCCACCATGTAAGCTTCTTCCTCTCTTTTAGGCGAATTCTAGGGGTATTGGATCGTTGATAATTATGGAGCCTTGAGGGAGTAGTTTGCTTAGGCAAAATCTGCATGGGCAGATAGTAGTTAATATAGCAGTTAGACCCCCTGTTAGTATTTGGCCTATAAATTTCTCCTCGGTGGTCCAATTTCAATGAAACTTATATTAGCGCTAAGCTCTCTTTAAGGATCTCCCTTCCATGTAATTAGTTTTTTGCATTGGGTCCAGGACAAGAAGTTACAAGTCTCTGTGTATGACTGTTTATTATTTTCAACAAAATTATATCAGTATGAAGCTCACTTCAAGGCACATCCCTGTATGTACTTTATTTTATGATATCAGTTTGTTGGTGGAAGTTATAGACCTCTATGTTTTCTAGCAGTTTGTAGAATGATTTTGAGTCATTTCTAGAGGCTTTTGTGAAGGAGGTGCCATGTTTCCCCGGAATTTACCCATCTAGCCAAAGCAGCCCCTTCAAGCCCCTAAATATATATCAGTTCATGTCATGTTGAGGCTAAATATCTTCTTCCAACAACGCATCTCTTCTCTTTGGCACCGACCGACTTGGTGAAATAATGGCCTCTACGGATCTTTTTCTTCTCCCGATTCTGAACTATAACGTCACTTGGGATGTTACCATATTCATTCTCCTCTAAGGGAAGCAAGGAGAAAGATATGTTGTGGTTTTCTTTGCATGAAAATATTTTCTTCATCTCTCTTTGCAACAAGTGATAAGGGTCTCTAATATTAAGATTGGGAAGAGCAGGAAGCTAAGAGGTGCATGAAGTTTCATTACCCCCAACTTCATGTCACGGTATCAAGCCTTTGTAGGTTTGCCACATGTCATTATGAAATGAGATTTGATTTATCCTCTCGCTATTTATACTTTGTACTTTCATGCATTCAGAGATGCATATTCTAGATGTGTAGAGTGTGATGCTTGTTAGATAATAGGACAATTATTTCCACAGCACCATATGCCATTGCAACTAAGTCAACCATGGGAACCATTCCAAGATAAGGTTTTGGATTAGATTGGTCCATTCAAGAATGTAGCACAGTTCACAAAAAAAGTATATCATTATAGCCATAGTTTATGCTTAGACAAGTGGGTAGAGGCTAAAGCACTACTAGATAGCTCGACTTATAGTACAACAAAGTTCATCTTTAAGAACATCCTTTGTAGATATGTCTGTCTGATCAAGTTTGTTAGTTATTAGAGGACATGCTTTATAAATTCATTTTTTCGTTCTTTGCCAACCGAGTTCATGTTGATGCATTGAGTTGCAATGACTTATTTCTTGAGGTACAATGTCCAAGTTTAGTCCATGAATAAAATTATCAACTCAATCCGCACTAAGAGAGTGAACACTCATCGAAGAGAGCAGTTTACCAAGCTCCTTGTTGCATAGTGGGCATATCGGAAAACTTATACAACTTATAATTTTGCCTTGAACCTGACTACTTTCAAAATGGATTTTGGACTAGAGGAAGTGGTTCCCTTGGAATTTTAAGTTCCAAGTCTTTGAGTGCAGCCAAGCATAATCTTCAGGTGGTGGAAATGGTGTTAATTCTTTGAGAAGGGGAGGAGGAGGTTGTTGAGGCTGAGAGATGCCAACCGGGGATTTTGACTTAAGATGAATTTTGAAGGGATGCTAGGATGGAGATATGGCAACCAAGCATTATTCACAAAGAGAAGTAACTGGAGAAAGTGTAGGCCAAGCTTGCAATGTTCTTGGCCCTTATCTTTGATTGCTTGGAGCTACGAGTCAAATTTCTTTTGAAATACTTCAAGCTAGTCAATCAAAACCATCCTTATATGCAGATAGTGATTTTGCAACATAGGCTCAAGGAATGTTCCTTGTGCTCTACTTTAGTCCAATATACTGAAACATGAATTGGAAGAAAGGGTGCCTCTCCACATCTATGGTCTTATTTTTGGGATACCCCTATAATGTCAAGTAACTCTTTCCTTTGAAACTTTGGTTACAAAGAGCAATACTTGGCACTGATGGGGTCTTGGGGATATCCAGTGGCATAGGAGGTAGTAGGAATATGTCCTAGGCAGCTTCTTGTTAAGGTGGACATAATGGTTGTTGATGATAAGGCTATGATCTTTAGTTGAGTATGCCTCAAGGAGATCCTTTGATATTGTAGCACTCCAAATGCCTTGCCAAGGAAATTTTGCAAAGGCCTATAATCCATTACGTTTCACATCAATTTTGTCAATATCAAGCATGTTAATCGGATGTGGCATTGAAACCTAAGTAGTTTCCTTCCATCATTTAATGGGTCACTCCTCTAGTTCAGGTGACAAGGCAAGGTTGGAAGAGCCCATGGCAATAGTGATGATAGAAAGGTAGTCAACAAAGATGATTATGGAAGACGAGGGAGGAAGATAAGGGCATGGAGATCAAAAGAGGCTAAGGAATACACTGAAAAGTGTTATTCAAAGTAATTTGAAATGCCCTTTTAGACCCACTGGAAGGGATGCATTGCCAACTTAATGGATGCATGTGATGTCTCAACTGGAGTGATCTCCATGTCCACTTGATGATGATGGCTAGTTTTGGATCCCTTAAGAGCTTCTCTTCCACGTGGCACTTCCTCATGCATTCTTGATCTAAACATTGTAACCAAGCAATTAGATACTCGATATGGCTATGTTCAGCTTTTGTTAAAGAGCTAGTGTATTACCTAGCCTTGTAGATCTATGAGCTTTATTGTATAGTGGCTAAAGATCTCAATGAGCTTATACTCATATTGAGCCTATGGATCAAAAACCAAGGCATAAGATCTCCAAGATGATGTAAGCATGTGCATGGAGCAAATAGCAAGTGAGTACCAATAGAGTAACCAACTATCGAGAAGCACAACAATAGGAAGTCAGGAGCCACCGTTGTAGGTACCCGCAAGTTACAGGATACCAAGAAATCGGTACAAGGTCAACGTGCCACTTGGCTTGCCTTGACTTCATCTGAGGGAGCTAAAGACAAAGAAACTATCACCAAGCAATTGGATGGCTCAAAGGCAGGGAAGGTTATAGGTGACATACCCGTGGTTGAGGCAACTCCATATGTGAAAGGAAAAAAAGATCATCACTAAACTACTCAATATGAGTGTTCAACTTATGCCTCCTTAGACACAAATATAGACAATAGCAATAGAGCAACTAGTGGATCAAGAAGAACCAAGCAAAGAAGTAGTCATGGAGTAGGTGGGTTACAAAGAAGCTGATAGATTGGCAAGGAAAAGTTGGCTGTGACAACACACACAGATCCTCATAGAAGATTTTGGTGCCAAGGATACCTATAAGACAATGGCTAATGAGTAGTTATGGGCAACCATAGTGATTGATGTAGAAGGCAAAAAGAGTATTACTGATCTACTCGACCCAAGTATAAAAGATGTAGAAGCAGATATCCAAGAAGTTGAGCCCAGGTTCAATTAGCAAGACAATTGTGAGCGTTACCCAGCCCAATGCTGTCACTATTCTGAAGAGTCTTATAGGTGAAGACATTAACAACTATTTAAACTTGAGGATGATCTTCCTTATGATGTCATAATGGCCAACTAGTGATAGCTCAAAGAGGAGACCTTAATAGCTGCTTGCACCTTATGCTATGTAGCCAAGTAATGGTGCCTCCTTAGGCTCTCACTCACAACAAATGAAAGCATGTCGCTTATGAGAAAATTATCAAAGCTTGTTGTGAGGATGAGCTTGACTAACAAAATACTAAGCATAAGAAGCTATAATGAGCTACAAGAAGAACATGCATCCTTGACTTGTCAGCTCTAGGAGACCCAAGCACAACTGGTAGAGGTGCAGATCATGCTTGCCTTGTAGGGATAATCCCTTTTGGTGAACCAAAAATCCCTCATCTAGCCTAGTGCCATCAAGTCCAAGTTCTGCATATTGCACTAAGAGAATGCCATGCTTTGGGAAGCAATGGCCAACCTAGAGAAAATCCAAGTGCTTCTATAGAGGTTGAATGCCCACGAGGAGAACTCCAGCAAGTTGACTCATTCATGGGACCAAATGATGATAAAGATGGTGCTTCTAGGCAAGGTGGCCCCTTGTCAACCTCCCAACCATTTGTGACTACATTGCGTACAGTAAACACTTTGGAAAAGGCTACCCGATCCTAGACCATGGTGGCTATAGAAGGTTAGACTCCCTCTACCAAGTAGGCTACAGGAAATGACTTAGAGTGGTGTAAACCCAATAGCTAGCTTGTGTGTGGTTCTGGAAGCCCATAAAACTTCTGCCAAGTGCCTATCCCAATGCCTTTTCAAAACAACAATGGAAGCTTTGCTACTTGTGGACTCCGAGTCTCATACTGTGCCCTTCACAACTATAGGTTCCTCATTCTCAAGATGTTGGTGGAAATATATTTCTCCTTCTTGGGATTTCGGGTGGACTCAGGTACTAAAATTTCACATCTTATTAAGACACCAACTCAAACATCCTTGGAGCACTTATCTATGGTTGATCCCTTGCCTATTGCACACAAAGTTTTACTAGTTTTGCCTATGCAGCAAAGTGGCATTTTGCACTCTATACTTGGCAGATTCCGTTACCCACTATCCTATGAAACTCTAGAGTTACATTCAATAGAAGAAACAAGATCTTGGTCATATAACCCCTACTGCATTAAATGGAATAGGTGGGTGACTTGCCAATTGAGGTCTCAATTTCTAATCTCTCCTGCCATGAGTTTGATATGGCAATGAAAGGCAAGGCCAAGTTAGAGAGAAACATCCAGAACCAAGTACAGGGTGTCTAATGTAGAAAATAAGGGATTTATCCTAACTGATCTATGGATACTTTGCCTATGTATTACATAGAGTTGCTTAGTGGGATTATTATGGAGGCCACCAACATGTGGCATCATGTGCTTGATGTCTGCAAAAGTACAATCACAAACTAGGTATGAGAGATGGAATGATTTCATTGCTATTGCCATACCTCCCTCTTTGTTCAAACGTTTTAAGTCCAAATTTGAAGAGCTATGCAATCTAGACCCAAATGTTGATGCCATCCACTGAGCAATGGTTATCACATTGGTTACAACATCCAAGAAAGGAGCCATTGGACATTAGTGCTCTTTATCCCTGGCACCAAGGCCACAGACTCCCTCAACTGGTTAGCCCTTCCATCTCCTTTGGATGGGGACAGGCTCCCACAATTTGGCAGCCACCATTGTCTTTGCAGTGCCATTGCTTAGTTCCCAAGAGGCACAAAATCAACTCTAAGACTCCTTGTCATCAATAGCCTTGGTCCCCAAGCCTTGAATGATGGCTAGTCCAAGCCAATGTAGATGCATGAGGGCACAATTACCTAAAGCTGAGGCAAAATGTTAGCCCCTCATCACCCAATCAAGCGAAGCCAAGTCTAAGTACCCAAGCAGTACCATCGAGGACCCAATCGGCATGACCCCAAGAAATGAACAGAAGTAAGCAAGGGCCATGCCATATAGCCAATCCTTGGTAGTGGTTTTGCAGGTTTCCAAGGCCAAGTTCAAAAAGTGATTCACTAATACTAACTAGTCTAGAGTCCTAGGTTATTAGGAGTCCAAGTTAGAGATTATTAGGAGTCCAAGTTAGAAGGGGATTGCTCCCCTTTCTTTTGTGATTCTCTAGGTCTACTGAGTTGATTAGGCTAGATAGGTTTGTGCCTTGTTTCTCTTAGTAAATCTTGTAACTCAAGCCAAGGCGAGAGAGAGAGAGAGAGAGAGAGAGAGAGAGAGAGAGATTTTTACATGAGCATAGTTGTAGGTATGACTATTAATAACAGGTTATGGCCTATTTGATAATACAAGTATTAGGGTTGGTATCTTTGCTTGTAACAATTTCCTTCAATGCATGTATTTTTGTTGGGCATGCTCATCTACCTATCTTCATATGATTTTGCCCATGCAATATAAACCCAGTGATAGGGTAGATGTTCAGCCAAGCATGGAGTAGGATCAATACACCAAGCAGATCCAAAAGTATAAGGGAAAGCATCTTCTGCCCGAGTCCTGTTCCTATCCCAACACCGTGCACTCACTAACCACCAAGCACTGGGTTCAGCGAGATGACTAACCAAGGGGTGAGATGAAAAGACAGCTAACACATATCCTTTGGAAACAAAAGGCTAAGTATTAACACAATGTGAATGGCTAGAGCTTATGGCTAGAGCTTGTTGTCTAGTGCTCTATAGATTGTCTAGTTCTCTAGAGCCTACCAAAATTTTCTTGAGAGTTTCTACCCTTTAGAACACTAAGATGCCTTACTATGGAAGCCTATTGATTGTAGAAGTAAGGATTGTTGATTTGTGAGTATGCATAAACCTAAGCATGTGATAAATGCCAAGAAATTTGAGATCCCAATGTGTTATACTTTTAGATACCTTTGTGTGGCTAATGTTGAACCTAATCAATCTATCATACTCCCTCTCACAACAAACTATTTTGTAAATTATATACATACATATATATATATATATATATATAAACACATATATAGATATATTCTTAGAAGTTAGGACAAAACAAGTGGCCTTCTAAAACACCAAAATTTTATAATATGAAAATGTGTTGAAAATAGCCTAGAGGATTTACAAGGCTGATCTACATTCAAGAAACAATGCTAAAAAAGTCAACAATGTGACTTTAGAAGGGTGGCATGTGAAGTGCACATAAGTGCAACTATCCTAAATCCAAATGAGAGCACTCTACAAGAGAATCAATGATGGAATGAACTACCCACTACTAAAAATACTGAAATGGTATGCGAGATCTATGAATAAGAAATAGATGGTAGTTTTGATAGGATAGACTCCATTAGGAGCTGGTTGAGTGTTGCAAGCAATATCTAACTTGGATTGCTGGAGTTTGGTCTCCCGTAAGGATGTGCTAGTCTGCAGTGAGGCTACAAATTGATATGAGAAATCTAGTAAAAGATTATATATTTTTCCATTTTATGTGATGGTTTAAAAAGGCTAAAAAGGATCAAGATGTGGTTCTAATAATGACTACACTATGAGTTTGTGAAGAGTCATATGTAAGGTGATCAAGGCATAGACCATGAAATGTTAAGCACTTTTCCTTTTTACTGCATGTGAAAATTCTTTTGGGATCAAATGTTATGGCAATGAAAAGATTAGCCTAACTTTGATCAAAAGGGTGTGGTGTAGCAAGGTGCAATTAGATGGCATTGAATGCCATGTGATTATGAGAAACTATAACTAGGCAAGTGCATGATTTTAGGAATGCTAGTTGTTCAAGAATGTTGACTATGACTCAGCAAGTGCATGAGAAACTATGATTGGGTGTGATGCTTTATAACATATAGGGATCTCACCTTCCAAACATATAGGGCTCTCAGCTTAGTTTGTCACCTAGCCATGAGAGCTTATTGGAGAGAACGTCTTGCTTGAGTCATTAGTTATTCTCTTTCTCCCTTCTTCTACTTTGTTATTCTCTCTAGAACTCACCCCCTAGTCTAGTGCTTGGGAAATGGCCTCATCTCTTGGTTCCATGTGTCCCATAAGGGACTTCCTCCATTAATCCCTTTCCTAGGATACCCTGTCCTCATAAATGCCTAGACTTAGGTATGAAGACCCCAATCCTCTAGGCTCCATAATACACAAGCACTGTGGAGCCCTTTGGTATCCTGCCTTGCCATAACCAAGCCATGGGCTTATGTGATTATGGTTGATGTAACATTGCCTTCCCCTTAATAATGGTTTAGATTCTCAAATACAAAATTGGGAAAACTTCTCTAGCTTACCCTTTCCCATGTTGGACTCTTTGTAGGTCCGTCTGACCACTCAACTAGACATTCTTAATATATTATATATTTACTTGTCTATCTGAATTTTTTTTTCGTACATGTGGTAAAGTGGTAGGCTCTATGAGATCAAATAGAACTTCATTTCCAATGAGATTATCATCATCTCCTAATTTTCTTTTTAGCCTACTCACATGAAAAACTAGATGTACTCTACATCCCTCTAGTAAGATTGATTTGTAAGCAAGTTCTCCAATTCTCTTAAGTATTATGAATGCTCCACAATACCTAGGAGACAACTTAGGAGATTTACATGTCCTTAGAGATTTCAAAGGTTCAAGTACCTTGAGAGAGTTTCTCATTTTCTTCAAACTCCAACTTCTATGATGGGGTTTTGCATAGCTTCTTGCTCTGCTGTCTTGAGCCCACCGATGCTATCTTTAACCAAATTAAGCATTTGATTTGTATCCTTGAGAAATTATTTAGTTACTTGAGCCTTCTCTTTTTGGAGTCCCAATACTCTAGGTTGAAATCCATTAGATGAATTTTTGGTAGTGTTATATGCAAATTCTAATAGGGGAAATTATTGTTCCCAACTAGTTTGCCATTTACTTACATATGTTCAAAGCATATCCTAAATGACTTTATTGACCCTTTCCATTTTGACCATCACTATGTGGATGATCCATGGAGCTCATATTAAAAGTCATTTCCAACCTCATAAACACAGCCCTCTGAAATGGCTATTGAATTCGTTATCCCAGTCAATCATTAATAATACTAACTATTGGTAGCCCATACAATTGATAGATATGCTCCACAAATAGCCTTGCTAATTCTAAAGTTTTAACCTCTTCATTGGTTGGAACAAAATGAGCCATTTTGGTCAACTAGCCCATAATTGCCCACTCCTCTGTTTCCTAGGTAATTCAACAATAAAATACATGGAGATGCTTTCCCATTTTCCATATGAAATCTCCAATGGATGTAGGAGACCTCCTACCTTAAGGTGTTTAGCCTTATTGACTTGGAATTTTTGGCATAATCTTGGACATCCTTATCTATTCTAGCCAAAAGAAATTGCATCTTCAGAAGCTCATATGTCTTCTGAGTTCTTGGGTGTCTAACACTCGAATTGTCATGACACTCAAAATTGGCACGTAATGTCATTAGTATCTGGGACACATACTCTTGCCTCATAAAGTAGGTAGCCATCTTCATAGTATATTTTTTCCAATTGAATTTTTTATCATCAACCTGGGGTGTGTCACCCTTTCTATGTAACCCCTTAGTGAAAGCTCCTCAATTAGTTGGATCTCTCCTCATAATTGCTTTCCATATTTTAGAAAAGTGAGGATCAAACTCACATTTCCCTTTTAAGGATGAAAGGAAATAATTTTGGAATTGAGTAAAACTCAATTCATTAACCATTGCATTCGACTCAGGGAAATCGCTACCACATTAAACTTCCCCTTTTGATTTGTCAATTGGATATCAAACTCCTGCATTATTTCATCCCATCTAGCTTTTCTTCTTCCAAGTTCTAGCTGATTGCAGATCCATTTAATGCTTTATTAATAAAAAATGATCTCAAATTTAGCAATGTACAATTAGTGCCTCTAGTTCTTCAAAGCATGGACTATAGCATGCCATTCCTTCTCATGGTGAGTAATTCCTTTGGGCACAGTCTAAATTTTTTGTTTCAAATGCCACTGGTCGACCCTTTCGTAAGATTACTGCCCTAGAAGCAAAATCATTGGCATTTGTTTCAACCACAAATGGTTCTTGGGATCCACTACCTTTAAGAAAGGTGTAGATGCTATAGATACTTTTAACTTCTCATAACTCTTATTTTGAGATTCATCCCATATGAAGGCACTTCCCTTCCCCTTAAGTTAATCTGTCATCAAAATAATAATTTTAGCATGGTCTTAGATATTTATCCTATAAAATAAGGACAAACCTAAGAATATTTGCAACTCTTGTAGTTGTGTAGGATGTGGCCATTCCAATATCAGGCTTAATTTTTTGGGATCCGTATGGATCCCTAAGTCCACTTCTTTTTGAAAAGAATTCACCTTTGGATTCTTTAACTAAAATACTAAGAAATTGGAACACTTCCCTTAAATGTTCCAACTTCTTTTTCCTTGTTTTATTGTAGCTAAGGATATCATCTAAAAATACAATAGAAACTTTTCCTAAATATGGCCTCAAGATGGGAGCATTTGTTAAACAAAATGGCATTGCTTTAAACTAATAATACCCCGTACCTATTACAAAATGATGCCTTAGGGACATCTCTTCTCTAATTTGCACTTGGTCATATCTTTGTCTTAAGTCAATTTTAGTAAAATATTTTGGCCATTGTAATTGATCAAAGGGCTCATCAATACAAGGCATATGATACTTATTTATTATTGTGATTTTATCTAAGAATTGGTAATCTATGCATAAACATATAGTACCATCTTTTTTCTTTACTAGTAAAACTGGTGAAGAACAAGGTGAGTTACCAAGTCAAAAATTTTCCTTCCTAAGATATTGCGTTAATTGTCTTTCAACCTCACGTTCTTCTATTTGACTAAGTCTATATGGTGGTTTACAACCAGAGGTAGATCTAGGAATTATGTCTATCGTATGATCTACAAGGGTAAACCATCAGGCGAATCAGATAGAATAACATCTTTAAATTCAACATAAAATCATTGAAAGAAGATTCATAATTTTAAATATTAAGAGAAAATTTACTCTTTCTAAATGTAACAAAAATAAATTTGCCAATAAAAGTATGTTTATAGAGATATACCTCGTATTCTTGTTGTTGTAGAAGTCATTCCAATTCCATCCAACAAATAAGGGGAGAGCTGGGTTGATCATGTTCTCCCTGAACCTGGAAGACTCTACCATCTTTTTCCAATATAATGGAGTTATTTAAATAAGTCTGCTACAAGCTATGCCCAAGACTATACAACCATTTAGAACCAAGAACAACATCTATCCCATCGAGATGCATAATTTGGAAATCCTAGGCATCCTAATAACCTTGAATGGACTCCACCTCCACACCATGAATCATGGTGTCCCAAACCTTTTTATGTCTTCCCTTTGCTAGAGTGACCACATCTCTATGGGGACTTGGACTCTCAGGAAACTTCAATTTCTCAACTCTTGAATAAAGAAATTATGTGTGGCGCTATCATTGATCATAATTCTTACTCTTCGTCCCTTAAATTTTCCACACATCCTCATTAAAACGTAAGGACCAAATGTGGATGCTACATTGCTAATGATAGGCAACACATGTGGGTTCTATCCTCATGATAAACCTCTTCTTGGGGTACTTTTCATACCTTTAAGCAGTAATACCTACATCGCGTGGATATTTTTTTGTGGAGGTTTATTTGGTCCCTTAGCTTCCATTTGTTTATTTCTGGGGCAATTCCAAGCAACATGATCTTTACCTAAACATTTAAAGGAAAGATTTTCCTGCTTGTCCTCATAATCCTTCTTTGTGTTTGAATTTCTTGGGTGGTGCCTGAGAAGCCTCCTTTTTTGAAGTGCCCCTTCCTTTTACGATTGGGAAATTTATTGAACTTAGGAACAAAACCAATTTGTTTTGGTAACTCTATATTTTCTTGTAGTATCGTCACATACCTAGAGATATTCTTAGGAACAAAACCAGTTTGTTCCGGGTCTCAACTATCAACAGCCCCTCTGTTGGCTCCTAAAGCTGTAGCTACCTCCCAAGTGTTAGTCCTTCATCTACTACTACCTCATAGTCTACAACTTAGCCTTTTTTCTTTGCTTATCCTCTGTGCTCATCAACCTCTACAACGTGACCAAAACTAGAAAACTTAATGTAGCTACTAATAACAAGGCTACTCAATAAAGCAAATCAACATGACACATGGTGCTCCAGCAGTCATAGTGGTTGATTCATCATGAAAACATATGTGACATCCAATCCATTGCCAGTCCACGTTAACAAGCTACCATTGTTATCTACAACATCATCACTACCATCAAGGGGTTCACATCATAGGATGTTGGTGTACCACATGTGCTAAAAAGGAAGTTTTTTTAGATTCAACTTTAGGAAAAAATGTAATAGGATCACAAAATAGGAGAGGTTTTTTATTTCAACTTTAGAAAAAAATCCATTAGCTCATAAGTAAAAAGGGGTGGTTTTATTGGGGGGAAATTAATAGGTGAGGAGTTTGTTCAATACCCCTTTTTCAATCACACAAAGGCATGTTAGAACATAGTATCTATATGGCCTATATTAGTATCCATATGTTGGAACATAGTAGCCATATGGCCCATATTGCCCAATTAGCATTGTTGAACTCATGCACTTGCCCAATGTTATGTCAACCATAATCACAGAAGCCAATTGCTTGGTTATGGTGAGGTGAGAAACCAAAGGGCTCAATAGTGCTTCCATATTTATGGTGCCTAGACATAGGCATTCACATATCCAAGCTATTTCAAAGAAGAAGAGCCAAGGCAAAAATTTGAAGACATGTGTAAGGTAGAAGCAGAGGTTGCAGGTTTTAGAGGCTTAGGACCAAAGCTAGAATAATAGCACAGCAGGGCTGCTAATACTACTACTACTACATATGTAGGTTATGCATGTTTTGGAGGTTGTGCTGGTTGTGAAGGCAAGCTATTGCTACTAGCTATGTATGTTGTGGAGGCAAGCCATGTGGCTGAAAAATAGTCTAGGTGGAGTGGGTCAGCCGCTGCTGCAGTTGAGGGAGCTAAGCTATGATGGGCAACAAGTTGGTGCAATATGTCGCTATAGATTTTCATAGAAGTCCAAATAGTAGCATATGTAGTGGAAGTCCCATAGATAGTAGGTTCTTAATGAAAAATAGTATCAAGTCCATGAGTAGAGGTAGAAATAGGTATAGAGAGCATGTAGGGTTAAGATGTAGCGGCCATTGATCGTGGAAATTATCATTGTAGGTCTGATGGGCTTGAGGCACAGGCAAGTAGCTTATAGCCAACCTATTGGGTTGAGGAGGTCTATCATGTTGTTGTTGGTCCATGCACTAGTCACATTTGTGTTGTTGCTCCAAATACATTAGGGGATATTTGGACTCAAAAAGGGCCTTATAAATGGTGATTAAGGAATGGGTTAGCTTGACCCTAATCAAGAGGAAACTTTGTGTGTAAGTTGTATTAAATGCATTGCTTCACTAACATTGAAATTATGGAGGGTAGAGATGGACTTATTGAAAAATTGAATGGTGGATAAGGGATCAAATGCATCATTGTTAGTCCAAACGTGTCTTTGGTGCATTGCATGATTATCATGCAATGCCACTATAAGATCTTCTACTGATCCAAGGGTCATGCTAGAGCCATGTGGGTGGTCACCATGTGCATCAAAGTCCAAGTTCATGATTCAGTCCAGCCAACAAGGAGTATCTATGCCACTCAATAATAACCATTGGATCATGCAAGATCAATGGGTATGGTGGGGAGAAATTAGGACCCTTGATGCTCTTGGATAATCTAATGGCCACAATTATTTCCAATTACCCTCTGCCATGGTGAAATGGGCAAAAGTTTTGACAAGAATTTTCTTCCACCAATGAGGAGGAAAATTTTCTCCATTCTTAAAATACATGAGCCTCCTCATTGGTGGATTGCTAATTTTCTTATAAGAGCGTGGTGATTGTAAGGGTGACAGACAGAGAAGGTCGACAAAAATCGAGGAGCTTGCAGGGAAGTGGTGCCATGAGGTGCAATTGGCACCACTTGTAGGCAAGGGGTGCCATGAGGTGCAATTGTATTTTTAGAACTAGTTGGGGGTGGCATTGCAAATTGTAGGTTTGTAGGAGAAAAATGCGTGTAGCAAGGAAGCTTGAGAAGCTAGCAGGGAGTCAATGGCTAGCAACAGCAAAGATATGGACATGAGTTGCATGAGTAGTAGTACAATGGATCTAGGCTAGTTGGGGCTATAAATTAAGGTGTTAGTTTATCCGAAATCTAGGCATCTGTTAGAGGGCATTGGCTTGAAGATGCTGTGAAGATTGTGGGAGAGAGGGAAGGAGTCTCACTTGAGGCTTTCTCACATGCACAATGGGGGAATACACACGAAGGTGGAGGCTGAAAAACAGTTTTCCTCTTCTTAGTTGTGTAAGCCAAAAGAACTCTAGTACAAAGAAATAGAAGAACCCTATATGTGGGTCTCAAACCAAACTCAACTAACTAAGGTGGCATACTAACTGAGCCACGAACTAGTGTAGATAAGGATAGCTGTCATCCAGCTATTATTCGTGGGTGGTGTACCAACCGCATCTCCAGCTAACAGGTCGGTGACATAAATGCACAACAGTCACCTTGGCATATCGCGAGTGGAGCTCGATATCTCAACACTCCCCCTCGAGCTCACTCCTAATTCCTGCACACCAAGCAGGTCTCTGAACTTGCGCAGCTTCTCTGCGCCCAATGCTTTCGTGAAGATGTCAGCTACCTGATCCTCTGTGCTAACATAAACTAGATCAATGAGACCTAGTAAAACCTTCTCCCGCACATAGTGATAATGCACCTCAATGTGCTTTGTTCTGGCATGAAAGACTGGGTTCTTTGCCAAATGTATACTACTCATGTTGTCACAATAAATGACAACTGGCCCATCTGTAGACTGATGCATATCATAGAGTAGCTTATGCAACCAAGCTACCTCACATGCAACCATTGCTACACCCCTGTACTCAGCCTCTCTGCTCGACAAGGCAACTGTAGGCTGTTTCTTGCTGCTCCAAGTGACTGCAGCACTCCCAAAAGAGAACACATATCCACTGGTAGATCGTCTATCAGAAATGCTACCAGCCCAATCAGCATCAGTGTATCCATGCAACTGTATCTGAACCCCAGCCTCATAAAATAGTCCATACTGCAATGTGGACTTCACATACGTGAGTATGCGTCTAGCCGCATCCAAATGCGGTTTCCTTGGAGCCTGCATAAATTGACTTACCAACCCAACAGCATAGCTCAAATCTGGCCTGGTAATAGTCATGTAAATCAAACTTCCTACTATGCGTCTGTACATAGTAGGGTCTTCCAGAAGCTCACCTGCATCTGTGCTCAGCTTCACATTCTGCTCCAAAGGGACTGAAATAGGCTTACAGCCTGTCATCCCATATTTGGACAGCATGTCCAATCCATACTGCCTCTGCAAGAGCTGTATCCCACTTGGTGATCTAATCACCTCAATGCCCAAGAAATAACACAGCTCTCCCAAATCCTTCATCTCAAACTTCTGCTTCAATAGCATTTTCACATGAAGGATATCTTCATCACTATCACCTGTGATGATCAAACCATCAACATAAATGACCAACAGCATAATCCCTTTCTCTGTTTTTCTCACATAGAGTGAGAAATCTGCCTTGGAAATCTGAAAGCCAATAGTGACAAGATACTGTCCTATCTTGTCAGACCATGCTCTAGGTGCTTGCTTGAAGCCATACAAGGCTTTCTTCAACTTGCAAACAAACTCAGGATGAGTAGCATGAACATAACCTGCTGGCTACTCCATAAAGACCTCTTCTTGCAAATCACCATGCAAGAAGGCATTCTTTACATCCATCTGATGTAAAGACCATCCCTTTGATGCAGCCATAGCAATGGCTGCTCTTACGGTTGCCATCCTTGCAACCGGGCTGAAAGTTTCTTCATAATCAATGCCATATGTCTGTGCATACCCCTTGACAACTAATCTTGCCTTGTATCTATTCACGGAACCATCTGCATTGTGCTTGATCTTATAAACCCACTTACAACCAATTCCATTCTTGCCTTTAGGCAAAGGCACCAATTCCCATGTAGCATTAGCATCCAAGGCATCCATTTCTTCATCCATGGCTTTCTCCCATTTTTCATTTCCCATGGCTTGCTCAAAAGAAGTGGGTTCTGGTTCCTGTATCACTTTGACCATATAGGCATAGTGAATGGCTGTAAATCCATCATATTTCAGCCTATCCACAGGATACCTAACCCTGGTAGACCTGCGCAAAATAGGCTCACTTCCAGGTGCTCTCAAAACATCCCTAGTCTTCCTTACTCCAGGTGTAACAACAGAAGGAATACCCAACTCATCATCAATGCTCTGTTCTGAGCCACTGGATTCACCATCCACACAAGAGTGACCTGCATTCACATCATACATGGGCTGATCTACCTTCTCTTTTCCTTTTCGTGATACCTGCGTACCACTCTCTGCATTGCTTTGAGGGGATTCTCCTGATCTCAATCTGCCTGTCCATGGTGAAGTATGTGAACCACTGCTAGAGGACACTGCAGGTCCACTGATATTTTGTGATTGCTGCTGTGAATTCTGTGCAGCAATACCATTTTGTGCATCTACATCAATCATCACATTTACTGGTTTATACCAGCTGCTCATCTCATCAAAAACAACATCTCTGCTCACTGTGAACTTACGTGTAGAAGGGTTATAGCATCTATACCCTTTCTGCTGCAGAGAATAACCAATAAAGACGCACTTCTCAGCTTTTGGATCCAACTTTGACCTCAACTCATCTGGCACATGGACATAAGCAATGCAACCAAAAATCTTCAAATGAGAAATATCTGGTTTCCTACCAGTATACATCTCCTCTGGCGTCATGCCATGTATTGTTGCAGTGGGAGTCCTGTTCATTATATAGACTGCTGTAGCAACTGCTTCAGCCCAATAATAATCTGGTAGACCTTTTTCATTTAGCATAGCCCGAGACACCTCTCCAATATGCCTGTTTTTTCTTTCTGCAATTCCATTTTGCTGTGGGGTATGACTGCATGAATATTGCTGCTTTATACCATGCTCCTGCAAGAACCTTGCAAACTCATTTGAGAGGTACTCTCCCCCTCCATCTGACCTTAGGCATTTTATTTGCAGGCCTCTTTCTTTTTCAACCATAGCTTTGAAAGCTTTGAAGTGCCCAAACACTTCACTTTTCTTTTTCATAAAATACACCCACAGTTTTCTGCTGAAGTCATCAATAAATGTGACAAAATAGTGACAGCCTCCAATAGATGCAGCTTTTGTAGTCCACACATCAGAGTGGATTAATTCCAATGGTTTTTTACTCTCTTGAACATGCCTAGGAAAAGGTTTCCTTGCCTGTTTCCCAAATTGACAGGCTTCACAAATCTTGTGCATTTCTGCAACCTTGAATTTTGGCAATCCTGCAACAATATTTTGGGCTTGCATTGATTTAAGTCGCTGTATATTAACATGACCAATGCGTTTGTGCCAGATATCAATATCTGCAACTACACCGGTCCCATGTGCAAACATTGCTGCACTCAATTCAGGCATGTCTGCATCCAACGTAAACATCTTGCCCTTCTTCTTTCCTTTTGCTATCAAGCGACCGTTAGTTTTCATATCCTCAACAAAGCATCCATGAGGATTAAATCTAACCTGCAAGCCCTACTCAACCATTTGACCAACAGAAACCAGGTTCTTGGTGATGTTCGGGACATGAAATACATCAGACAAGTATTTCTTTTTCCCATCCTGCATAGACAAAGGAATTTTGCCAATCTGCACAATAGGATGTGCAGTATCATCACCAGTCTCCACAAATCCTGGTTTTTCCATTTTTCTTGCATCCTGCATCCATTCAGCGTGACCTGTCATGTGGTTTGACGCACCCGAGTCAACATACCACACATCATTGCTTTCTTCTGCACTTGTTACAGAATTTGTCATATGTTGCACCATAAACAAATGCTCATTTCTGTCATCGCCCTGTCTACTAGAGGATGCATAATTGCCTTGCTGCAATTTTCCACTCATAATGTCATTCTACTTTTTGTAGCAGTCTTTAGCCATATGACCCATTTTGCCACAATAGTAGCATTCAACATTGCTGTTTGCATTTTGGCTTCTCTGCCATCCACCACGGCCTCTTTGGCTCCCCTTGCCTCTAGAGTTACCACGTCCTCCTGCATAGGACTGGTTTTCTTGCGTTTGCTGCATATTCTGATTTCTACCACGGCCTGCAGGTCGGCCTCCTCTACCTCTGCCTCTACCTCTGCCAGCATTTGAGTAGAAGAAGACAGTTTCTTTTGAAGTTCCTGCTGAAGAAGATGCACCCCCATTTCTCTGCTCTTCAGAAATTAGAAGAGCAATCAACTCCTCAAAATCAGGAAAGTTTTCACGGACGGCAATGGATGTCCGGAACTGTGCATAATCCTTTCCTAGACCATTCAAGGTCACAGAAACCAAATCATCATCATCCACTGGCGACCCAATGGAAGCAAGTGCATCTGCAATTTTCTTCACTTTCATGTGGTAGTCATTTATGCTCAAATTTTCTCTCTGCACATTGTGCAACTCCTGTTTGAGTTGCATTTTCCTGGCTTGCGTATTTGTGCTATACATTTTTGCCAAAGTATCCCATGCCTCCTTTGGCGTATTTGCATCCTGAATATGCACAATCATGGAGTCCGAAACACTGATAGACAGCCAGTACATAACTTTCCTGGCTCTCTCATGCCATCCTTTGAATGCCTGCATTTCTTGTTGACTGGGAACATTAGGAAGAACAGGTTCTTCTTCATTTCCTGTAATGAATTCCCAATAGCCTTTTCCCATCAAGAAATTCATCATTCTAAACTTCCATGCCTGGAAGTTGTTCTTGTCAAGCTTTTCAGTGACAATCTGTGAAAGAGAATCAGATGCCATTACAGAACACTGCAAAATATTCTGTCACTGCAAAAAACACAGCTTTTGCCTCACACGGGCAGATCTGCAAAACCGATGAGAGTGGTATTTCACCACACAGTCACTTCCTAGTGACGATTTTGCATCAACAGGCAATAGGCATGAATCTGCAACTCCCAGTATCTCTGCACACAGGCATACGATGCAATTTCTGTGGCACCTTTCCACCGACTAGCCGCGCAGTGGTCGCACAGCAAAAAATAGGGCCTTTTTTTGAGTGCCTGCGAAGAACTTCCGCCTTCAAAACGGGCCCCGAAACGGCCTCAAATCAAAAAAATAAAGTCATTAAGGGCTTTGCCCTTACCCGCTGCATATACTGCGCTCTCGCCACACCGCGAAGGGCGTCTCAATCTGAAACAATGCACTCCTGCACTTCTGGCTGTGCTACCTGCGGAGATTTGCTCCCAAACTCGAAATAGGAAAGCAACACTGGTCCTCTTACCAGGACACCACGAACTTGGCTTGCTTTGAGCTCCTTACCACGAACAAGGCTCTGATACCATGTGAAGATTGTGGGAGAGAGGGAAGGAGTCTCACTTGAGGCTTTCTCACATGCACAATGGGGGAATACACACGAAGGTGGAGGCTGAAAAACAATTTTCCTCTTCTTAGTTGTGTAAGCCAAAAGAACTCTAGTACAAAGAAATAGAAGAACCCTATATGTGGGTCTCAAACCAAACTCAACTAACTAAGGTGGCATACTAACTGAGCCACGAACTAGTGTAGATAAGGATAGCTGTCATCCAGCTATTATTCGTGGGCGGTGTACCAACCGCATCTCCAGCTAACAGGTCGGTGACATAAATGCACAACAGTCACCCTGGCATATCGCGAGTGGAGCTCGATATCTCAACAGATGCTTGTAGGAGCTCGCTGGTTGCTATACATGGAGAGGGCACAACAATGAAAAGTCAAGGGTGAACAAAAGTGTGAAATTAAAGGAGATATAATTAAAGAAACCAATTGAGTGGCTATAAAAGACCTCTCCCTCTCACACTGTTCTACCATCCTACAAAAGTCATAGAAATCTTGGAACAAAAAAAGTTGCTTACTTTGAATTGAAATACTTTGAGCTAGGAAGCTCAAATCAAGGTGCTATAAAAAGTAGAAGCGTAGCTCTCTCCCTTTTACCCTTAGGGATTGTCCCTATGCCCTAGAGTCCTCTCTAGAATATTAGTGCAATTTACACTATTCTTAACACAGATGTCTGGATTTAAACTTTGATGTTGATTTCCCTTGTAGTTCTTTTTTGCCCATCTTTTGTCCAGACCTGAGCCTGCACATAAGTTTATTTTATTCGTACCTATTTTTCTATAGATTCTAATTCAAAGGATGAGGTTCTTTGTATTCAATTTTGTGTAATCTCCAGCTAGTTTGATGCTATCTAAGTTTGTAATTTTGGTGTACGATAGGTGGTCACAAAGTCTAGACCTTACTGTAGACTATGTGCTGTAGAGTTTGACACAATTGGAATGTAGGAGTTTGGACACTTGGCCGAGATGTTCACTCTATGTTATAGACGGTGATTTGTGACTACATGTTCACAATTGCAAATTTCTTTCCCAAATCCGCTACACATAGAAGTTATTCAGAAAGATCAATCCATAGGATTTAAAAAATAAATAAATTGCCAGCACATCCTCTATTCCTCTAGCCTCAAGGCTTAAACTCAAGTCGTATAAGGAATAAAAAGGTATTTATATGCTAAAACTCATAACTTGGCCAAAGTAAGAGTAAAGAATTATTTAGGCATATGTATCAAAAAACTTAATAATAATCATGCAAAAAAATATAAAGCCATGCCACTCTTTGGTGGTCTCATAGTCCTCGAATCTTTGAGGACATGACTTGTGAATAATCATTTGCTAAATACGGTTGGTCACAAGACAGAAATTTTAGCAATTAATTGTGTCTTGAGTAGAGATGATAGAGCTTATGATGAGGATTGCCGATAGTGTTAGGATACCATTTGAGGTGTTGAATGATGCACATCATGTGGCCATGGACCAATTTATTTACATTGTTATTGTATGCCATGGGAATATTTTATTATGAGAGGATACAAATCATTTTTAATGAATGAAGCCTCTCTAGTTTCAAATGGAGGAATTTAAATTCATGTTCTGAATATGCATATATAGATGGGTATTGATGGGTATGCATACACAATTCTTACATGAACCACCCCTCCTCTTCCCTATGCAGTTATGTTAATAACCCCCCTTCCCGTCCTTGTCACCCCTCTTTGCAATTTTGGGTGTGCAAGGGGACATACACCTTGTTGTCATGGGTTAGAAAAGTTTTGTTCTTCTTCATCATAGCTGGTTGGATACTCTATGTTTGTTAAATGGAAGAAGTTGTCTCTGTAGCCAATAGAAAATTATAGGGCCTTGTTCTCTATAGATGTATAAATTGACATATCAATACAACATTCGAATGGCCTTTTTTGAGTCTTCACCAAATATTTACCGAAAGTTCATGAGGTTCTTTTGAATGCTTTTTGGGAATGCATATGTGCATGTGCATGGGGCGAGAAACTCTCTTCATCTCAAAAGTATTTTGAGCACATCTACATGTACATACATGCATACGTGTATAGCCATATGCATGTGCATGGGCGTGCATACATAGAAGTGGATGTTGTTGTGATGTTGTCATCTTACTTGAAAGCTTCCCTCTTAAAGTCTGTTCTCTTGTCATAATATTCGCCTTTTTGAGTTTTTTAAACACAATTGTATTAGCCCCACACTTCACAAATGCAAAACCTTCAAAGCGGTCCATGAAATCCAATCAGCACTAAAGGTAGATTATATAAAAGGAACATCTAGCCTACATGATTTTGAACGCGAGCATCGCTTATTATTTTCTCTTTGCTCGGGAAGATCAAGCCAATATGCTACCTGCCTAAGAACAGGCATCAGACCATTGCGTATTTTTGGGTCCAGGCTCTCGCTGTTTCCTCATAGCGAGCCCATTGGTCATTGTAGATGTGGGCGATCTCTGGCACTAAAGGGTCATCTGGGTTGGGATCAGTAAGGAGAGAGCAGATGGAAAGCAACACCTTAGAGATGGTCAGGGCAGGACTCCACTGTTCTTTGAGAATGTCCAGACAGATGCTCCCATTCGAGCTCACGTTCGGATGATACACCTGCCAAACCCCACCTTTAGCAGTACACGACCAACTCATACATAAAGGGACACTATTCTTCTGTGGTTGCTCAGATTACTGCTTCCGTCCTTTGTCGTCCCTTTACAAGCCCCCGATTGAATTGAACAACGTTCTATCTGTAGAGGTATTAAAATTAAGATGGGATGCACGGACTGAATCATACCTTAGTTTTGAAATTGACTCTCGGAGGCTTGAAGGGGTAGTCTGGAGGAAAATGGATCAGCACAGAGAAAACGCCACCTGCGAAGGGGCTATCGGATGGACCCATGATGGTGGCCTGCCAGTAAAAGAGGTTCTCAGCTACAGGCCCGGCGCTGCAAGAGGTGGGTGGATCTCTTTGAAAGTCAAGGAGCTCTTTCTGGATGCGCTTGGTGGCCATCTCAAGCGAAGCTCGATCAAATTGCAGCCCAATTCTATGCAGAGCGCAAACCTCACGCAGCAGGGTAAATGTGTTGTTGGCAGGAACCCAGACGACGAATTTTGGGGGAGCGAGAGGCGACTAAGGCACGAACATGAATCGAATAACGATATGAAAAGGAAACAATATTCGACCGCATCCTAAAAGGCTTTGTGGGTAGGAAAAAAAAAGTATAGTAAAAGCAATGTGATTTGGCGATTGGATAAGAAAGAAAGAGAACCACTCGAATCCAAATGTACCAATAGAAACCTAAGATGCCTCAAGCATGAGACGCTAGAGAAGCATACCATTGCCCTAGTGAGTTTTCACTCTTGTTTGAATGCATTCACATGAGTTTATGTTTGTATTTCTGTTTGAATGCATTCACATGAGTTTATGTTTGTATTTCTGTACAATGCAATAATATTGTGAGCTTATAATGGCATACATGTTTATCTCTACAAAATGTGTTCTAAAGATTTATCCTCTCTACATGTTATGCCACCTATGTATACAAATGGCACATTAGAAGAACCATTACTTCAAATGACATTGCTTTGCTTGAAGATTTGTTACATTCATAGAAGAAATAAAGTCATGAATAGTTGGAGATAGATAAAATTATTTTGTAGAAGAAACATACAAAATGGTGGCAAATAGAGAGTTCTAGGGACCATAATTGCAAAAAGGTGTAGCTATAAAAAAGTGCAAAAAGCCAAAAATGACTCCATAGTGTGTAAATAAATGAGGTTTTACTCAATAAATAGGGACAAATCATCAATTGCCCATTGAAGGAAAAATATTAAAGGACTTGAGAGACATGTATATAGAAGGTCATCAAGCTAGGGAAGCCAATACAAGAGGAGGGGGGCCCCATGTTGGTAAACTGAAAGGAAAGAATAGAGTGAACACAAACTCAGAATACTTGCATATAGAATGAAGAAGAGTGAGGTCCTTATGTAGGCACCTCTTACATGCTCACTGACATCACTGATGACTTCAAAGCTCCACAATCATCTCCTCAATCTGCTCCTAGATTCTCTCAATCATCCTATGTGGCTTACCACCACCTAACTGTGCTTATGGGCACCTAACTGTGCCTCTAGCACTCACACATAGAAACCAAGGTATGCCTGAGGCATACACCTTGAGATATCCCAACAAACCCCCCCTCGAGGGAATGCCTTCGGCTATGTCAAGGATACAGCTAGCACAAGGTGTCTCATGCCATCTCATGGTGGTCATGGATCTATCAATGGCTAGGATCTCAAGCTAGCAAGGGCTCCCATGGGTGTAAGGTAAACAAAAGGGATACAAAAAGACCTTCCAATGGTTATCTCCCCTACATGTACATGCACATAATGTCTGCAGGAGGTACCATGGAGCAAAACACATACACATGGCCTATATCATAATGTGACCAGAGGTGTTTACAAAACACACAAAACACAATAGTTTATTTCATTCATTTTGGAGGACTATCCAGGATGAGTACCTTGACTCAACATAAAAAGAGAGATCTAGAGCATACATAGAGATGATTTAAAGAGCATAATCTTCAAAGGATGCCTCATCTTGTGGAGGCACATCAACTGAAAGTAGATTGGCATTTTCTGTCTTTGAAGTTGCTTCCTTTTTGGCTCTGCAAAACTTCTCATGGTAATTGTTTTTGCCACAGTGTTTGCATGGATTGATTTTGAAGCAGTCCTTTGAGAGGTGATTTGTCTTCCCACAATGATTGCAAGGTGTAAACTTGCCCTTCTGGATTTTTATGGCATAAGCTATGTCATTGCCTTTCCTGAGCTCCATGTGCCTTTCTTCTTCTTGGAGAGCAGAGATAATACCTTCAAGATTAGGATTAGGAAGATTTTTCAAAGTGGTAACAATATGATCATAATCTTCAGGCATACTCTTAAGCAACACTGCCATAGCATCATCTGTAGTGATAGGAGAGTTGATAGAAGCAAGTTGAGTCATAAGACTCCACATGTAATTGACATGGGCAACCAAAGGAGTGCCACTAACCATCTTCAATTCAAAGAAAGAAATTTTAAGTGATAATTTTGAGATGTGAGAGCTAGCACCAAAAATCATGTCAAGCTTCTGCCAAGCTTCTGAAGGAGACTCTAAGTCAGAGATGTGATGAATATAATCATCTCCTAAATCAAGAGCAATGATACCATATGCTTTCTCCTCTCTAGTGGGATCCCTTGCCGGGCGTGTCAGAGCTGAGGATTCTCCAGCATTGGAGGCTATAGAAGAAGAAGTTGAAGTCGGTTTGACAAGTCCCCAGAGGTTTTCCCTCATCAATGCAAATTTCACCTTCATCTGCCATGTGTGGAAGCCCTTACCATTGAACTTATCTATATTCAATATGGTAGCCATAAGAGGGTCTAACCCAGGTATTGGGCAGTGTCTTCTCTCTTACAAGGCTAGAATAACAACTGAAAGGCTTCAAAATATAAGCATTTAATGTAGCAAAGACTTGTGACCAAATTTCAATCAATGATGCTTTTTCTTACATGCTTCACAGAGGTGGCTAAATGAAAGCTTTCCAATCAAAACTAGGTATAGCAACTCAAAGCAAAGCTGAAGCCACAGTTGTATTGATGCTATTAAAAACTTCAAAAACTAAAAAATGCTAAAGTAGCATCTTATGTAGCATCACTTTCAAAACCTTGTCAAAACTATCAAAAACAAAGGACTGAACTTGGAGGGCTTGTATCTCACTCTCCAAAGCAAAGAAAAAGGGGATTTCTAAGGCAAAAGAAAGCTCATATACCACAGAAGGTCCACTGAGGAAAAGGGGTGCAAATCCACATTAGAGTGCCATAGCTTGCCTCTTCATTTTCGACTGGTTTTTCTCTGTTTTCAGCTTGAATATGCGGCCATTGCTGCTCAGATTTCAGCACAGAATAGCTCAAGGTATGGAGAAGCTCCCTCTGAAAGGAATTAGAGAAGCATGGAGCAGTCTCAGAGAAAACATAGGAAAGAGAGTCGCCAATTTTCGTGCAATGTCGTCGAGTAGCGGCGATGATACGTTAATTCCTTGCAGCCAAGGGTTCGCCCCGAGATATATCTCCAGGAGGAAGGGCTTGGAGAATGGTAGAGAAACGGAGGAGAACAAGCTTAAGCAAGATTTGGGAAGAAGGGGAAGAGATGGTGAAGAAGAAGATGAAGAAGAAGATGATGATGTGGCAAAAATGGGATCAAGGGGGATCAAAGGGCTCTGATACCATGTTGGTAAACTGAAAGGAAAGAATAGAGTGAACACAAACTCAGAATACTTGCATATAGAATGAAGAAGAGTGAGGTCCTTATGTAGGCACCTCTTACATGCTCAGTGACATCACTGATGACTTCAGAGCTCCACAATCATCTCCTCAATCTGCTCCTAGATTCTCTCAATCATCCTATGTGGCTTACCACCACCTAACTGTGCTTATGGGCACCTAACTGTGCCCCTAGCACTCACACATAGAAACCAAGGTGTGCCTAAGGCATACACCTTGAGATATCCCAACACCCCATTCATTACCATTACTTTGTAATTGTGCCTTTTTGGAGCAAGTCCAAATTATTAAACGATATGATGGAGGCACAATTGCTTTTTGGAGGCATAACCTCTTCAATCAAGCTACAATTCTCAAGTATGAAGGCCATACAAATAATGATTAAGTTTCATATAAATTAATGATAAAGTAACATCTAGTTGAGGTAGGACACATATTTCCAATATGTAAGGTAGTGTAGGCTATTGGGCTAAGTTGCTAATAGCACTATTTTTGAATTTATAGCACTAAGAGTTTATCTCCAAGATACATAGCATTACATCAGTTACAAAATTTAATTCAATGTGCACGACATGTGTAGCATGTGTTTTCATCCAACATTGGATATTTGCAGCTGGGTAGAATTACTTGATGTGGTATCTTTTCCCCAATTTGCAATACCTTCCAAGAGGTATATTGAGAAAATGCAAATGGATTAGGCATAGTCTTATATCTTATAGGAAAGTGAAGAAGCTCAATACTTAGCCATGCATGTATCCAAGAAGATTCTTGAGTATGAAGAGTTTGAATGGGCTTGGACATTAAAATAAAAAGAGTATAACTTGCAAGTGAAGAGGGTCAATAAATGCATTTATCAAAGAAGATTCTTGAGCTTGTACAGTTTGAGTGGAGGGGTTTGTGCATTGAAATAATAGAAGTACACTCCAACACCTTTTTGAATATGGCATGACTTGCAAGGAAACTAGTTGGGTAATCATAGTACAGGTTACATTTCATGTTGTGAGCCATTCATCATAGAAGAATTTGAACGTTTCAAATAAAATAATATTAATTGGTTTTTATGAAATCAAATGGTAGGCATTCATTGAGAAAGGTTCCCAAGCGTGTAGAGCATGTAAAGGCCGTAGCATTATGTGAAGAAAAGTGCAATCCCTAACCTTTTCGATATGGATTGCTTATAAATGTGGCATATTATTCCAAAATTCATAGTCAATGGCACATTCTATGATGTGAAGCATTTTAAACCACTTTTGAGTATAGCTACTTATAAAGGAGCTTTTGCAGTACTTTTGACATTATTTTTGTTGATTGAAAGCTTTTGTCATGAGTTGCTCTACCATCATACTTTCATTGAGGCCACATTATAATTTTACCTCTTATCCTCCCATGCTCAATCAAAACTCACCTTAGTCTTATATTGTTCAAACTAAATTTTAATGTAGTTTTGTACATAGTTGACATTTCACGTCATATGCATTCTTTCAAATAATGTTTTTTTTTACTATTCATTACTTGATAAATTATTCTTTGCAAAAGTATTGAAATATATAGTACCCAATGATTCCTTGGATCAAAGACGAGAGGCAGAAGAAGAGATAGCACAAGCAATGGATTCTAGCCTTCGCTGATTTTGTATATCTGCCACTGGGTCTAGTTCTACCTTCTTTTGCTTTTGTAGCTCATCCAAAAGCATATGTTTTGGATGCCTGTGTTGTGGTTGAGTAACTTTAAGCACTGTAGATAGTCATACAGATGCTTGCATTGCCATAGCTGAGAGCTTGCAACTATTGATGGATTCGGCTCCTTTGCATCACCAAAGCTGAGGACTTGTGCTCCTCCATTGCTCCATCGACGGATTGCCATGAGGCTTCTCCAACTGTAGCGGAGTATCAGGATACTTTTGCTCCCACATCTCGACTAACCACAATTCGTAGTGTTTTGGCTTTAGCAGCCCAGGGAAGTTGGCCCTGTTTCAGATGGATGTAAAATCCACCTTTTTGAATGGAGATCTCAAGGAGGAGGTATACCTGGAACAACCACCAGATTTTGTGATCCCCGGTTCAGAAGGTAAAGTCTGTAAACTAAAGAAGGCACTCTATGGGCTGAAACAGGCCCCACGAACATGTACCAACAGATTGATGCCTACTTTCTGCAAAACAGGTTTAGGAGGAGCCCATCTGATGCAAATTTGTATGTCTTCAGAGAAGGAGGCAGGTGTATGATCGTGGTCCTTATGTGGACGACCTTGTCATAATAGGGAACCATGAAGAGAAGATCTCACAGACAAAGCATTTGCTAGGAAGAGAGTTTGAAATGATAGAACTCGGACTGATGCATTTCTGTTTGGGGATTGAAGTTTGGCAAGAGCCAAAATAGATCATCTCACGGTTGAAATATGCTAGAGAGATACTAAAGGCATTTGGCATGGCTGAGTACAAGACAGTTGGCACCCCTATGGAGGTTGATGTGAAGCTCTCAAACGAGGATTCATCACCATTGGTGGACGAAGTGAAGTACATAAGGCTTGTGGATAGTTTGATTTACTTGTGTAACACGCGGCCGGACATCAGCTTTGCAACTGGTATACTAAGCAGGTTTTCCAATAAGCCCCGGGAGAACCATTGGAGGGCAGGGATGTGGGTGCTGAAATACATTAAATAAAATGCTCTTGTCCAACTTTTGCCACTCTAATGAATTTTTGTTACAAAAGTGGAAGTAATCTAACCACAGAGCAAAAAGAAAAGTTCATCAAAATGGCATGGATTGTCCAAGGGGACCAAAACCTACCACATGAGAAAATTATCTCGATGAACTTGGGCTTCTACACCATGGTGAGGTTCCTTCATCTAGCCCTACAAAATTTAATTTCTCGATGAAATGTGTCAAATTCAACATAGATAAACAAGGTGATGTAGTAAAAAATCAGATATTTTTGTTAAATGAATGTGCCTCCAGGGCAAAAAAAGGAAATATTTACAAGGTAGCTCCAAAGGACAAGGTATACAAAACATATGTGGCCTAACAAAGGAGTAGGAGTAGAGGCACTTTACAAGGGAAAATTCTTTGTTCATGATGGTAACCCACTTTGTGTGGCTGGCACACAATCTTTAAAGGATAAGTCTTTGTCGACAATGGTAACACACTTTGTATGGGTGGCACACAAGTTTGCATCTTCAAAAAGACTAACGACCATCTACTATGTAGCCTCCTTAAGTCCCATATTGCCTATACTAAATTTCACATAATCATTGTGTGATCTCATGTACAACATGTTGGAAAGGAGCATAATGGATTAGATTGTTGATAGTTGTATAGAATATTTTGAATCCTTAAAGTGCCTTTCTATTGGTTTTCTATGACTCTTTTACCTTTGGAGCCTACATCAGTGCCGTGAATATGCCTTGAATTTTCTCCTCATCTTCCTCTAATATTCCTTGAATTTCCTTATCATAGCCTCCCTTGCTTGTGATTCTTGAGGTTTTGCATCACCCTCTATTTAGATCCACCCACTTGTTGCATAGGCTTGTCTCATTAAATGAGACTTGAACCTATCCTCCTCCTCCTCCTCCTCCTCCTCCTCCTCCTTCTCCTCCTCCTCCTCCTATGGAGCTAGTGGAGGATATACACCTACTAGAGACTCTTGTTATTACACTAGTTCCATGCTCAATAGATGATTACTCTATGTGAGTATAATAGGAATATGGAAACAAGGTTAGCTTTTGAGATGTTTTCTTGATCACAAGTCTTCCACCAAGGCTATTGACATACCCAAGATTTAGAAACACGTTTTATTCCTCACTAGCATGATCATTTGAAGGTGGATATTGATGTGAGGGGATGTCTATGATGGGGGATTTCTAATGGGAAGGGGAGGGCTAACTAATAAGGAAGAGCAGATGAGACTGAGGGGATAGTGAAGGAGTACTATAGGTTGACCAACTTGAGATCCCTTGGCATGTAGGAGTGAGTTTAGAGGAGGCTATGAAGTTGAGGAAACAAGATTGATACAACATCTCGTGGATGAAGATTGAAGTGGAGTCCTGGAAAAGTTTTACCTCTTGCCATAGAAAAAGTGTGAATTAAGGTTTGAAAGTTCTTATAGAATTTGTAAGACTACTTTTAGTCCCTCTTTTTAAAGTCCTATCAGGCCCCTTAGGGTTTGTCAAGTGTACCCCCACACTCGTCACCCTACTCCTCACTTTGAACCAAGCATAGACACAAAGTTCCATGCCCATGTACTCAGCAAATCTCTCTCTTCTGTTGGAACTCCAAAATCCCAACTGATGGGGGCGTGAAACCTTGCAATTGACCTTTAATCCAAAAATCAAAGGTTTGAACCTTTGAATGGAATTTTTACAGAGAAACAGATGATTTGGCACCTCAGAGAGATGGAACTTCTCCAAATCTCCACGGAATCAGGGCCTCTGAAATGCAATGGAATAGCTGGTTTTGAAAACCATGGTCCCAATCACTTGGTCCAACACATGGACCAAAAAACGTTTTTACAAACAGACCTATTTGTAAATACCATTGGAGTGCGAATGATGAGCAACACAGAAGTTTTAGGACCTCCTAAGTCCATGCAAATTGATAGATATGCAAATGGTGCTTCAAACTTGAGTTCCAACATACTGGCAGAAAAACGTTGAAGTAGAGATAGTGATCCAACAAAATGATGCCAAAATTCAAGAATGAAGGTGTTTTCGAACTCTTGAAGTGTAAAGGACACCAAATGCAAGAAATGTTTGCCTCTATAGATCATTCTGGACTCTCAGTAGTCAAAAGGAACAAGAAATCATTAAAAACGTCTTTTTCCTCCAAAACCACCTACTGGCTTGCAAAAAATTACTCATAGAGCTTTCCAAAGGTTTTTGCACTCTAGGATGCAGGTAAATTACCCAATGGAGCTTCTCCTTCCTCCCACATAGCTATAATAGTAGATTTTAGGCTCTAGGCTTAGCTAAAACACCCACGCTCTGATACCAGTTGAGAGATCTCAACAACGGAAGTGAAACGAAATAAGGTGAGAGAGAGGGAGAGCTAGAAGAGAGAGACATGAAAGTTTTGGTGGGTGTAGAACACCCTAATCTTCTATGTTATCCATATATAAATGTGTTTGAGTATTTTACATTATCGGGGTTAGGGTACAGTGGCCTTTAACCCCATATTTTTATGGGAGTTTTTTATCACCATGGAGAAGTACTGAAGTCAAGTGCGCAATAGTTGTTGATGGAGTGAGATGGTCTAGGATTTCCCAAATTTTATTGGGTTTCCAAATCAAGATGCATTTGAATTTGTTGAAGAGTTATAGTTTATAGCTCTAATAAAGGGGGAAAATACCCCATAGAGTCTTGTAAAAAAACACCCTAGAACTCTTGTAAAAAAACTTGGCCTATTGACTACATGGAGAGGCTAGGATGTGGATGTAGACCTTTATCGAAAAGTTTTAAGATGCTGAATGCTTAGAGGTGGAAGATACCTTCTTCAATTAGTTGCACGTGGGTTTGATAGTAGTACTTTTTAAGATTTTTGTTCATAAAAGTAATTTAAAGAATATTATATAGAATTGAAACCATTCAATAATAACCCTCAAATTAAACATCTTTTTCCTACTTCAAAGTAGAAAAGTGGCACCACTTAAGCATACTTTAACCCATGTGCAAGAGATCCCAATGGGATGTAGAGAGAGATTTGCAAATTTCAACAAGCACCTAATCATGAAGTAGGTCAATATTTGATATGAATTGCCAAACTATGGAACAATTGGATGGTTGTTCTGTATCTAAAAGTCCCATCCAAAGTGTTAAAGGTGGAAGGGTTTGTTGTAGGACTAAGGCCAAACCTCAAATTTAAAAATGGAGCTTAAGAGACCAAGTACTTTTGATGAAGCTTTCCAATTTGCATGAGGAAAAGATTGCAAATTGGGCTTAATCAATGTGACCAATTTGCAAGCAAAGAGTCTTATGTACCTAAATCTAGGAATCCTTCATAGGATGGGTGTATGTTTTCTTGTGCACTGCACAGTAGTTTCTTTTGTTGCTATTTTATTTCAAAAAATTGTCAACTTCAATGATGTGTTTGCATGCAAAGTAATGAAGCTGACTGAGGCCAATTATATGGCAAGTTGTGTTCAAGATAAGGATGAAGACTTTTGACATATGCAAGCTCATTCATCAAGGATGTGGAGAAGTTTTAGAGGACAGTCATTATTTGAGTTTGTAGATGAGGCAGCATACCAAGCCATGGTAGTTATGAAGTAGAGCCAAGCATGCTTGAGGATGTTGATGAAAATGAGAAAGAGTCATATACCGATCTTGATGTGATCTAGGATATGAGTATAGGACACTATTCTCTTGTTGAAGATAATGAGAAAGAGTCATGGGCTCATCTTGGTGTCGATGAAAATGAGAAAGAGTCCAATAGACTCATCTTGATGTGATATAGGATTTGAGTATAGCACATTGTCAAAAATAATGATTCTTTGACATCCTATGTTGTTTTTAATGCAGGTTCTATGCTAGAAGATCATGTAAAGGTCCTTGAAGACATGTTAGAGTTAACGATTGTTGATGAGGAGGAATATATCAAGACAGTTGTTGAAGAAGAACCAAGCATGCAAGCTAAAAATGAGGTAGATGTTGATGCTGACAAAGAGGAGAAGTAGGTGATCTATAGTAGATGCTCATTAAGATGGAGTGTAAGGTGTTTTAGGGAATATATCAAGAAATTTTTGAAGAAGAACAAATCATGCATGCTAAAAATGAGGTAGATGTTGATGCTAACAAAGAGGAGAAGTAGGTGATTTATAGTAGGTGCTCATTAAGTTGGAGTGTAAGGTGTTCTAGGTATGCATTCACAGAGCTACTATGTGAGGCAAACATGGCAGACTTCTAAGAAAAAAATCCATAGAAGCTAAAGATCAACAAGGGATGAGCATGGAGCTATATAAACCCCATCATTGATGAAAAGTTGGTACAAGTGTCAACTCAGTGTGGAAATAATGAGATGATGATGAGGACCAAGGGGCCCCTGAGGCCTTCTCACTCTGCGATGTTGATGTGTTTGATAGAGGTAACCAATTTTTTCTCTTTCTACCATTTCTTTTCCTTCTTTTAGTCCTAATGTTTTATGCCAAGATGATGTAGTAGAGCCATTTTTGCAACTCCAATCCAAGAGTAGAGGGTTGAGGTTTCTCATACTAGTGCTATGGATGTACCACAATTGCAAGGCTATGAGGTGGATGCTTTCAATAGGGATATATCTTTCCAAGTCATCTGTAACAAAGAGACATTGATTTTGATTAATCAAGTCAGAATTTTGTGAATTGTAAATTGCATAATGTGGAGTGTTGTGAGGAGATCCATGTTGTTAAAGTTGATGATCAAGTATAGGTAGCATGTCTTGTTGCTAGTAATCCTGGTGCTATTTCTATTACTTCCAAAGGTGATTTGTCACATGACTTAATGCATGAAGCACCTTACCAAGAGTCATCAAATATAGTCATGTATGCACAAAGTTCCAAAAATGACTAGGAGGACCTTGATTCGGCCTTTGGGGACCAATTGAGGAATTCACTCTAGAGATGGCATGCATTGTGGAGAGATCACAAAATAGGTTACAGACTTTGAAGACATGGAGACAAGAGGATCAAGTGTGCTTGGATTCAAGTACTTTTATTATTGGGTGTGTATTGCAAGTGCTACAAGAAACATGGGGTTTATGCACCTTATAGAGGTTGGGTGAGGATTGGCATGCATTTTTTAGCTATGTTGGCTTTCAGGACTCTATGTTGGTATGTGAAGATCCGATTATGGCATATGAATGCCTTGGATGACATCTTTTGAGGGTCTCTGCACGTTGTAGAGGTTGGGTAAGGATTGACACGAATTTTGTGCAAGCCTTGGAGGATGAGTCAAGCAAAGAAATTTTCTATAAAGCTAACTCCACAAAAAAATAAAACCACTATTGATTGTGCATGCTATCCTACATATTTATTAGCGACCCCAAGGTGAACCCCCCACTAAAAACACTTTAAAAAAGTCTATGTAAGACACTTTCAAACCATCAACTCACATTTTCTATGTCAAGTTTTAAGCTCTATAGGATAGTTTCAAACTCTCAATGCACATTTTCTATTCTTAGACCCAGTGGGCCCCGTATTAGGACTCCACCTTAGTCTCCTTCTGGTAACTCCATGGACTCCTCTGAATACACCTCATTAGCCATCCCCTATCCCTTACACACCCACCCCCTCTCATGCATCCACTTGCTCTCACACATCCCATCAAACATTCCCCATCATACTTTCTCACAACCCTTGCCCCAATCAGCCTCTAGTCACAAACAAGCTCCTAAAGAGAAAACCCAAAATACATTTTTTATAGGACTTCTAGATATAGAGACCCTCAATAAAAAAACCATGCTCAAGAAAAATATTGTAAGTATGCATCGCTACCAGTTCTTCTATTGCATTACATATGTGTGTGTGTTTTTAGACTTGACAAGACCCCTTTCCATAGTGAAATGAAAACAATGTAGCTCAAAAATGAGATCAATTGTCTTTAATGAAGAATATTGAATGCTAATGTTTAGTCAAAAGTTCAAAAAATTATAGAATCCACAATTGTTCAAAAGGTTGCACTTTGATGAGTCGTAGCAAGCATCACTTTTATTGAAGAGGGGAGTCTGCATGCCTATCACCATCCAACAAGCAAAATAGTGAGAACCAGTTTTGACTTTGGTTGGGAAGACAGGTGTCTTCAACACCCCTTCCTTGTTATTGGAGTCATAAATAAATTTGATTATTTAGCCATACACTTATCAAGCTTAAGTAGCAAAGATAATGACCCGTTGTAAAAAAAGGGTGGTTTAATACAGAGTAATGTTTAGCAAGATCGGTCTAAAGGTTAAGAAGTAAACATAATGCACCTTTGTATTGAAAAAAAAGGGGGGGTTAATACAAATTGAAATAAGTGATGGGGGGAGAAAGATTTTAATTAAAAGGATTTTAATGAAATAGGGGTGGTTTGAAGGGGTTAAGAAAGGAGAAAAAGATCTTAAATAAATGTAAGCAAAGAGGGAGGGGGATATAGAAAAATAAATAAGGGAATAATGAAATAAAAAAGGGGGGGAAAATGAGTCCATTGCACAAAGTAAACTAAAACTTAGGGTTAAGCTCCTAATATATAGAAAGAAATTAGAACATTATAAAGGAACATATACTAAGAAAAAAAGGGGGGTTTTAAGTTTAATAAGTTTTGTTTAAAACATTATAAAGGGGGGGGGTAAGTTTAAAGAGAATTGTATGAAAGTAATGCAAAAAAAGTTTAAAGCAAGCAGGGACTTTGGAAAATAAAAGGAAGGGGAAGGGGGGTTTTTTTTAACTAAGAAAAGGGGGGGGGTAGTTAATAGGAAATAACTAAGTAGTATGGAACTTGTGAATCCACAGTTCCAAGGAGAAGCAAGGGCAGACTATTGCTGGACTGAGTGGTGATGCACGAGGGACGCGAGGCACAGTCTAACCATGGATTTGATGAGCCGAAAAGGGGGCAGTCGTCAGTGCAATCTTGAGCAAGGAATTGAAGCCACACAAGAGGGGCGATCATGTGTACTATAAGCAAGGAACTAGTGAGTCCAATGGTGCTAGAAGTTTGTGCGAGAGGAAAGGACCTGGGATGGGAAAGAAAGCCAAGGAGCTCTTAGCTCTAAAATGAGCGAGGGCAGAGGGCAGTGGAGGCAGCACGCGGGAAGTATAGTGTGCTAAAAGTCGAATGTAGCAGTGGAGTCTCTTTTAAAAGGCTAGCATTAGTCGGGACCTAAGATTCAATAGATAGTCAAGGAGTATGAGGGATTGGGAAGGCGTGTAGGTAGGGCAGTTAAAGAGTCTACGATTGTGTGTCAAATGGTACCTGTGTGTTTAAAGGCAGTCAAAGTCGGGGCTGACCAAGTACTATGTAGTGCCTTTAATATAGGGTATAAGGGTAGTAAAGGAGGTGAGGACTCTAATGTCATGGTAGTCAGGGAAGCATGTGAAGGTCAAGCTAGTAGTGTTGCGCAAACCACGGGAGAGTCAGGGGTTTTTTTGGGGAGTGGTATGTCTAAAGGGACTACTTAGGATACGAGAGAACAATTAGGGAGGGGGGGGGAGGAAATTAACGATAGGACTAGGGGAAAAGATAAAATAGTCGAGAGCTAGATGGGTATTGGGAGAAAGATAGAAGACCAAAAGGTTCTGATGGAGAGTCGGGGAGGGGGGTTAGAGAGAGAATTAAGAAAGTTTAGGGGGTGTTGGGAGAGAAAAAAATAGAAAGAGGTAAGCATGAAAAACAAAGAGAGAGGGGGAAGAAGAGAGAGAGAGAGAGAGAGAGAGAGAGTGAAGGCTTGAAAGAGAGGAGAGTGAGAGAGAGAGAGAGAGAGAGAGAGAGAGTTAAGAAAAAATATTTAGGGAAAAATTTACGAGTGAAGAAATTTAGAAAAATGGAAATAATAGGGAGAATTAGGAAATAATCTAAGCAAAATTAGGGGGAATAAAGGAGAAAACTAGGGGAAAATTAGAGAGGGAGTGGGGGAAAGGAAGAGAAAAAGGAAGGGGGAAGGGGGGGGATTTAAACATGGAAATAAATAGGGGGAAGGTATAAAAAGTAAATTGAATGTAAAGTGGGAAAGGGATAGTAAGTGTGTGTGTGTGTGTGTGTGTGTGTAGTGCTGAGAGTGATCCAATTACGATGGCACTATTGACATATTAGGAGCCTTTAGTATCTTCACATCCTACTCTCATTGAATACAAACTATTTTGATCTCTTGCTATATTACCTTATACATATTTCATAATCTATGTTCATCTATGTTGAAATTTATGCATTTTATGATTCCTCATGAAGAAATATGGATTTTCAATGGGTAGATGGACAAATCCAACTAAGATGCATCAAGAAAATTGGTAGCATGTTCTACTTGAAAACACTAAAACATGCCATGTCATAAATTTGGCCATTTGGCGGGTGTCCAATGGAAAAAATTTTTCCATGGAAAATTTTAGTGCTTTCAAGAAGAACATTCCACCCCAATGAACTTTCGCTTATGCATTGTAGTAAGATTCCTTCTAGATATGCCAAAAATTATCATTAGAGTGGACAAAGTTGGCCTTAAGAGCATTTATTGACTTGGAAATTGACTTTTAAACAATGGTGCAACATAGAAAAATCTTATTTGCATGGAACATGAAAAAATAGATTTGTTAATATTTGTTGGAGCTATGTATAGCTTACCTATATATACCTATGTACAATCAATAATATTACACAACTTTAAGACCAATCTATGGTTTTTGTCTCTCCCTAAATCTCTCTCTCTTTTTAGTTCAACATGATATCAGAGATTTTAAGGACAAAAGAATTCAAAAGTAATGAAGTTAGAACAATAAAATAGCTATAGCCTTTGTAATATTTTAATTCAAATTTGAGAGCATGAGCAGCTCTATGAGATTTGACCATAGAAAAATAGTCTATATCCTATTTTGTTGTCCAAATCTTCAAATTTAAAGCATAAGACCCTTAAAATTGGTGACAAATCAAGGTGGTCATAATTTTACAACTCCTTTTAATTCAAAAGAAGCAAAATGGATCGGTTTGCAAACAAAAGATTCACTCCTCTTGATGAACTTAGAGGTGGTGTATTTAATAGTATGTAATTCAAAAGCTATGTTACCTTATATTGCACTAACAAAAAATTACCATTTAATCATAGATTAATTAGAAAATTTACTTATGACATGGGATTTCGGAAGGATGAGAACAAGATCTAAAATAGGCAATTTCCTCATAATTCAATGCGAGAAAGAGGCTTATAATTGTGTCTCTTCTTTGCTACCTCTACAAGGTCAAGAGCAAAGGGCTTTGAATCCTTGATCGAATCCCTAGATCTAGATGTAGTAGAAATAGCACTAAGGCTCTCCTCTTTTGTAGCCAAGGACATAGCTATTACTGTCAATACATACCATGAATATTCAAGGAAAATGCATTGAGGGAAGCCGTGTGATGGACCAAGATAACTTTAGGAGTAGTCTGAGTGATGTTATAATTCCCAATGATCCATAATAAGGCCTTGCATTTTAGCAGTTCAGAAGGCCCTCATGATCAAAAATTCCTATTGAAGACCACAATATGTCCTCTTGCTTGATCGATGTATTGAGGCAATGAGTGATCTCAACCAAATTCACTAGAAACATTGAACCATCAAGAATAGATCTCATTGACCTCTAATTACTCCTGCAACAGTTCAAAAACCATGAAGAATTGATCACATTAACCTCAAATGACTCTTGAACAAAAGACCCACGAGAGAGAGAGAGAGAGAGAGAGAGAGAGAGAGAGAGAGAGTGTGTGTGTGTGTGTGTGTGTCTGTGTGTGTGTGTGCATTTCAAGACAAACATTATCCATCTTAGTCTTATCAATCTGTGACAAGAAATTTTTTACAAGGAGGGATTAAATTTATAAAATTATAAATATCAAATGATATTGAAGGAGCCCCACTCACCTACATTCATCCACAACAAGGACAAGTTAGAACAAGAACCCTTATTTGTGGGACTACAGGCTTCAATGCGTAGCTCCACTTGTTATCGATGTCACCATATCATAGGTTATTCTAATATAGCAAATTGAATCATCAACCTTGGATGGTGATGCACCATGCAACACCTCAACATTTAAGTCATAGGTATTCAGATGCTCCATGTATACGGTGTGAGTTTTTCACACTTTCTGAAACACATTCTTACAAATTACCCAAGGTAGGGTGTAGGAAGAAATTTTAATCTTGATTGATATGGAGAAAGTTTTATCTCCACTGAAGCTTTAAATAAGACCTTTATAGAGACAAAAAATGGTATGTGTTTAGGAACTATATTGGCATTATACTCACTATTACCATGCTTTAAGTGGTGTAAAGAATTGAGTGTTCCACCCTATCATTAGTGTAAAAATTTATGTTATTTGAGATGGTAGTTACCTCTTACTGGCTTGAGTGCTCCAACCAAGGTTCAAAAATATGATTATAGTAAGCGTACTTTCATGTGAGCATCAATTTTGTCCACCAACCGGCCCTTATAAAGCATCACCAAGGTCCAAACAGTAATCATAATCGATGGTAGATCATTAGTTTACTAGATCATGAGATCACATATGATTGTAAAAGACCATGAGATCACATACGACCATAAAAGAGTTAAGTAAAGATTCGAAAAGGAACTCCTATCGATCTCTAGATTACCTAATATAGTCAACAATTGTGTTTGATAAGCATGCATGTTGTTTGCCTTAGTGTGATAATCCATGGCTAATCATGTGTCAACTCCCATGTGATCCATCACATTGTATGCTAGCAATAGTAACTAGATTTGGTTGCACAGATCATCATATCTTGGGCACAAAGTAGTTGGCTATGATCACGTACTCCCCATGACTTTGAAATGTAACTTTGTATATGTTTGGAGTATCTTTGTGCACCCTCCTTTCACATTGAAGACTCTAGTGGCCGACTTTGAGATTGTACATGATACCTCTTGTAAGTTATGTGTAGCTATCATGCTTAAGCTGTAGCAAGAGAACGTCAATACGACTAACGTATCAACTAGCTTGCAAGCTTACTTACATTATGATAATCGGTATGCCACCTCTCACAGATCATGCGTAGTATACAAGGTAGACAGCCAACAATAATACTTACTTTTGGCACATGGCCATTTGGGTTGTTGATCAACATATACATAGCTTGCTTCCATCATAGAAACCTTCCATCAATAGCGTGTAGCCTTCAGGCCTATAGAAGCATGGCTATATCTTCCCATGTGCTTGTAGTAAATTGCCATACAAATGATCGTTCAACCACCTCCATATCCTATCTTTATGCAAAGGAGGATAACATGATTCCTACTACAAGGTCAAGGAAGCTAAACGCACATAGCTAAAGGTGGAGTTATGCTCACCACTGATTATGTCTACGGGCAATGAAGACTAGGTATAATAAATATACCGAGTGAAGTTAGAGAGTGTATATGAGCCGTGTCTCATCCCCGGACATAGAAGCTATACTTTGAAATATGTATAGTAGGTTTTATATAGCCATTTACGTGGTCACCTAACCTGGTCGGTTTGTCTTCGTATGTCATTTCATATCGAAACGGTTATTTTCATGAAAAGAACCTTGTAATTAGTATGCATAGATTTTGCCATCCATCCTTTGAGCACTCCCAAGCCTATGCCCTATAGTAGTAGTCGGAATTTTTATTACAAAGGCATATACTTTATCCAAAGGCTTTTATTAACGCATTACAAGCCCGTATTCAGTCCAAATGCTTCAGTTTCCATTACATAACATAGGTTGTAAAACCCATTAAGAAATGCTTTTAGCATATCCCAAATTATCAAATGCTTGAAAAGTTCTTGGATTAGTGTCTCAAGGACTATTAGATGTTTGAATAATGATAAGGAAAGATACCATATTGAAGTTATGGTCTAGCTCTAATAGCTACTCCAATCATAAAAAGCATACACATGTGTGTGTGTGTTTACAATTCATTATCCCCTCAATAATTTGACCATACAATTGATTCAGTCATAGATTGGCCTTAAACTAAACAATTAAATTTTAAAAATAATTCAAATATGGAGATTTAAATATTTAAAAGAAATGAGATATAATTTTATTTCGAAGGTATTACAGCCAAACAAGGTAGGTTTACACAAGTGTAGAATCCATCCGATAGTCTAGGCTCCGAGGTCAGGGTTCACTTACCTGCCACCATCCAGACAAAACAATGTGTTAGAACATCATAGTTTTTATGAGGGAAGACATGTAATGGCTGTAAACCCCAACTTGTTATTGCTTATATCATAGAGCAAGACACCTACTAGGATTCTGAAATATATGTAGCATCAACAAATTAGAAATTACAAGAAGGGGGATCCCGCTCATTTACAAGAGATACTTAACTTCTTTTCTTTAAAAGAAGGAACAAGGGGGGCATCATACCCTTATGAAAGAAAATTGCTAGAACATATTAAAAAGAAAAAATGATTGAATCAAAGAATATTTTGTAAGTTGGAAGATAAGGGGGGTTTTAATACATCCTTGACAACAAGTAAACATTTAGGCATAAAAGGGGGTAGTCCTCACCCTTCAGTAGGCTAGGATTAATATGAGAATATGTTATACAATGTTTATATTACTTTGACTGCATATATTGGATTTAAATTGTTAAAGTAAAAGACCTATTTAAAAGGAAAATAGAATGCTTACAAGATTTCATAATATAAAACTTTGAAAAAATACTCATGGCTAAACTAGTACAAAAGAATACCATGATTAAATTTATTTATAAGAATTTTTTAAGAAAATCAAGAAGAGACCCTTAGAAAAATTCCCACCATAGGAGTAAGCAAGCGCCAAATAATTATAGTATACATTATTTAAAAGTAATCATTCTAAAATTTTCTAATTAAATCATTACTAAGGATAGCAATAAAATGTTAAGTGGGTAAAATGTATAAATTACTTTGTAACTAGTTAGAGGAGAAATTTGAAATATTAGAGGGATGAGAAGGAAATAAATAAGAAATTTGGCAAGTACTCAAACGTACATACTAGATTGACTCTATAGACGAGCAACTAGCAAATACATAGAGATAAGCACGCTCATGTGTAAGTTGACCAGATCTATAAAGATAGACTAACCCTTATAACAAATAGGAGACAAACACTTGTTTGTATGTAGGGTAAGGTAGCTTTAGAGAGTTATACAAGGTGCCATCTATACTACTATTTTAATAATAATTAATCCATGCAACTTTATCTATGTTAGGCAAAAAAGTGTGAAAAGGTAGAAGTACTAAATCTAACACATACGTTTATAATCCTGAAAGTAGCCCTACGAGTTCTAGACAAGAGAATCTATACAAGTTGTATTATAACCATATACAACTTTTTTAAAAACAAGGAAATCCTTACAAGTAAATACATAACTTATGGGCTAATACAAATGGTTAGAATCATTTGCAAATAGTGGTATTTTAAGACCAAGAATTATTGGGTGGACAAAGTTAAAGACCCTAAACTAAGCTAAAGTAAAGTATGACGAGCAAATAGAGGGGTGGTTTTGCTATCCTATCAGAGAAGGTTACCTAGAGATAAGCAAAGGCAGAATAACACATTACATATAAAACAAAGCTATAACACGTAACATAGTAGGAGAACATCCATGAAGATGATCGAAAGACCCAACACACACCTTGTACAGTTATGAACCAGCACTCAAGAGAACACAAACATGCAGCATGGGATAAGGAACCCCAGTTATTAGTGACTAAATGTCAATAGCAAGAAGGGAAGATAATGTGGAGCAGCCTACAACTTTATAATACCAAGAAGGGAAGATAACATGGAGCAAGAAGGTGAGCAACCAAGACCAAGGTAGTGATGAGAGGGTGGAGCTATCGTGTAGAACCATTAAACGTTTTAACCAATAAAGAGGTAAAGGTCCGAAGGAAAAGAGTAGTGACCATGAAGACTAGAAGCACAAGCGCTGCGAGCCAAAAGAGCAAAGAGACGTAGTGAGTCTAGAGGGCTATTGTGAGCTCCTCCATTGTGAGAATAAACTGTAGCTGATGGCTCATCATGAAAAACTTGTAGGAGGTGATCACCAAGAAGAGAAGACCATGAGGCGACCGATCATGTAACGAGTTGAGTGTTGGACAAGAGTAAGGTGGAGGCAAGAAGCAGGAGCATAGAGGCAGCTTGTCAAGAACACAGTAATACAGTCCAAGTGAATCGCATGCAGTACGTCAAGTAGAAGGAACTAGGTCCAAGAGAAAGAGAGAAAGAACTATGGTAGGAGACAAGATAGAGGAGCAGAGAGGTGAGAGTGGAGCTGATGTGAGGTCCGTGAGGGAGAAGAAGTAGAGGGGCAAAAGATAAGTATGAAAGTGAGCTCGATGCCAAGCATATGACAAGCAAAAGTGGGGCAACGAGCAAGAGGAGTTAGTGGGATAGATAGTGCAGCATGAGCCAGCTCATGGGGAGGTAGGAGGAAATCGGTAGAAGCGGGAAGTGACGAGGAAGATGAAAGATTGGATAGGTAGGCCATTAGTGGGATCAGTTAGGTAAGGATCCTGCATAGATAATGGAAAATCCCTATCTTTCTATGTTTGAATACCTCTTTTTCACATCCACAAAATGGCGCTACCATATTGAATGGGTCGCATAGGCTGCCACATCACATACATAGACCACCCTTACAAAAGTGACTGCCCCTAAAGACTTAGCCCTAGAATTATCTGCCATCTTTATCTTATACAAGGAAGGGGCATTACTTTTCGACCAACTTTCTGCATGGTCTACTTACTGATTATATATCAAAATAAGATAATTCCAAACTAAGTACAACAACACTGCTTTTCCATCCCACACCATATGCTCATTATTAAGATGGCTAATCACAAAAATTACCCACCATGTTTTGTTTAGAAGATCATTAAAGTTTTATCAACCATATGCTAGAGCCTTCTAAATCAAACTTTTAAAATGTTATAAGTAACCACAAAGCAATTATAAACCCAAAGCCCATAAGTGGATAATTATAAGAGGAGGCATAATTATACAAGAGCTAACATAGTTATATATGACAATAACAAAGCGAAAATAAATATACAATAGAAGTTTAATACCATAGCTAATACAATACAAAGAGATTAGGTGTAGAGGTAGAGTAGAAGTAAAACAAGGGAACATTAGAGTCAATCCTACATGGGAGTAAAAAGTTATTATAACACATAAACTTGAGTTGTCAAAGAAGAGAGAGAGAGAGAGAGAGAGAGAGAGATGTGTGTGTGTGTGTGTGTGTGTGTGTGTGTGTGTGTGTGTGTGTGTGTGTGTGACAAAGAGCTATAGCATCATTCACTTGAGGAGCTAGGAGATCCGTTGACTGGCGTAAGGAGACCCCAAGTCACTTGCTGGAGGTAGAAGCTTGAGAAAGGGCGAAGGCATAGGCTGTCCGTTGATGATGTAGCACTGCTGTGAGCAAGAGTTGTGTCTGCTAAGGTGTGTGCTCGCTAGGCGTTGTTGAGTGGAGTCCATCTTCATAGTTCATGGAGGCCCGCGGCTATCTATTGCGTGATGGAAAGGTCTGGAGCCATCGTGTCTGCTTGCATCATGCACTGTGAGGAGTCAAAGCTATCGTTGATAAAGCTGGAGGAGACCATCCGTTGTGGATGTCCAAAAGGGCATCTATGGGCTCTTGCATTGCATGGATTCATAGACTAGATAAGTTGTGATCACCTTTGCAGAGCCCTTCAGAATCCTTGCAAAGTGGCAAATAAAAAATACTCCCTGTGGATATCCTTAATCCACATCTCCACATCATGTAGTCCACATCCTAGGGTGGCTACTTTAATACATTCCTTATCACATACCTTAGCCTCTAATTATGTGCTCATGGCACCATATCTCAACATGTTTATATTACTTTGATTGCATATATTGGATTTAAATTGTTAAAGTTAAAGACCTATTTAAAAGGAAAATAGAATGTTTACAAGATTTCTTAGTATAAAACTTCGAAAAAATACTCATGGCTAAACTAGTACAAAAGAGTACCATGATTAAATTTATTTATAAGAATTTTTTAAGAAAATCAAGAAGAGACCCCTAGAAAAATTCCCACCATCGGAGTAAGCAAGAGCCAAATAATTATAGTATACATTATTTAAAAGTAATCATTCTAAATTTTTCCATATTAAATCATTACTAAGGATAGCAATAAAATGTTAAGTGCGTAAAATGTATAAATTACTTTGTAACTAGTTAGAGGAGAAATTTGAAATATTAGATGGATGAGAAGGAAATAAATAAGAAATTTGGCAAGTACTCAAACGCACATACTAGATCGACTCTATAGACGAGTAACTAGCAAATACACAGAGACAGTCCATAACCACAAGTTTAATGATTATGCATTTGCCATAATAAACGTGCTCATGTGTAAGTCAACCAGATCTATAAAGATGGACTAACCCTTATAACAAACAAGAGACAAACACTTGTTTGTAAGTAGGGTAAGGTAGCTTTAGAGAGGTCTACAAGGTGCCATCTATACTACTATTTTAATAATAATTAACTCGCCAATCCATGCAACTTTATCTATGTTAGGCAAAAAACTATAAAAAGGTAGAAGTACTAAATCTAGCGCATATGTTTGTAATCTTGACAATAACCCTACGAGTTCTAGACATGAGAATCTATACAAGTATTATAACCATAGACAACTTTTAAAAAAACAAGGAAATATTTACAAGTAAATACATCACTTATGGGCTAATACAAACGGTTAGACTCATTTGCAAATAGTGGTATTTTAAGAGCAAGAATTATTGGGTGGACAAAGTTAAAGACCTAAACTAAGCTAAAGTAAAGTATGATGAGCAAATAGAGGGGTGGTTTTGCTATCCTATCAGAAAAGGTTACCTAGAGATAAGCAAAGGTAGAATAACACATTACATCTAAAACAAAGCTATAACGCTTAACACAGGAGGAGAACATCCACGAAGACAATTGAAAGACCCAGCACACGCCCCGTACGGTTATGAACCAGCACTTAGGAGAACACAAACACGCAGCGTGGGATAAGGAACCTCGGTTATTAGTGACTGCATGTCAATAGCAAGAAGGGAAGATAACGCGGAGCAGCCTACAACTTTATAATACCAAGAAGGGAAGATAACATGGAGCAAGAAGGCGAGCGACCAAGACTAATGCAGTGATGAGAGGGTGGAGCTGTCACATAGAACCACTAAACGTTTTAACCAATAAAGAGGTAAAGGTCTGAAGGAAAAGAGTAGTGACCATGAAGACTAGAAGCACAAGCACTATGAGCTAGAAGAGCAAAGAGACATAGTGAGTCTAGAGGGCTATTATGAGCTCCTCTATCATGAGAATAAACTATAGCTGATGGCTCATCGTGAAAAACTTGTAGGAGATGACTGCCAAGAAGAGAAGACCATGAGGCGACCGATCACATAATGAGTTGAGTGTTGGACAAGAGTGAGTTGGAGGTAAGAAGGAGGAGTGTAGAGGCAGCTTGTTAAGAACACAATAATACATTCCAAGTGAATCGCATGCAGTACATCAAGTAGAAGGAACCAGGTCCGAGAGAAAGAGAGAAAGAACTACGGTAGGAGACAAGATAGAGGAGCAATGGGTAAGGAGAGGTGAGAGTGGAGTTGATGTGAGGTCTGTGAGGGAGAAGCAGTAGAGGGGCAAAAGATAAGTATGCAAGTGAGCTTGATGCCAAGCATATGACAAGCGAAAGTGGGGCAATGGGCAAGAGGAGTTGGTGGGATAGATAGTGCAGCATGAGCCAGCTCATGGGGAGGTAGGAGGAAATCGGTAGAAGTGGGAAGTGAGGAGGAAGATGAAAGATTGGATAGGTAGGCCATTAGTGGGATCGGTCAGCTAAGGATCCATGCGTACCAAAATAAGATGATTCCAAACTAAGTACAACAACACTGCTTTTCCATCCCACACCATATGGTCATCATTAAGACGACTAATCACAAAATTACTCACCATGTTTTCTCTAGAAGATCATTAAAGTTTTGTCAACCATATGCTAGAGCCTTCTAAATCAAACTTTCAATATGTTTTAAGTAACCACGGGGCAATTATAAACCCAAAGCTTATAAGTGGAGAATCATAAGAGGAGACATAATTATACAAGAGCTAACATAGTTATATATGACAATAACAAAGCGAAAATAAATATACAAGGGAAGTTTAATACCATAGGTAATACAATACAAAGAGATTAGGTGTAGAGGTAGAATAGAAGTAAAACACGAGAACATTAGATTCAATCCTACGTGGGAGCAAAAAGTTATTGTAACACATAAACTTGAGTTATCAAAGAAAAGAGAGAGAGAGAGAGAGAGAGAGAGAGAGAGTGCTAACGGATGCCTCATAATGGGTAGACTAGATTTTGTGAAGTGTGGTGTATCTTATCACCTCCCACAGAGTGGCTCTGAGAGAGAGAGCAAGAGAGAGAGAGAGAGAGAATTGTGTGTGTGTGTGTGTGTTCATTTAGTGTAATTCATAAGTGGGGAGAAAGGGGGGGTTTGGGGACCAATGAGTGCATTTGTAAAGCTCTGTGTGTGTGTGTGTGTGTGTGTGTGTGTGTGTGTGTAGATAGATAGATATATAGAGACAGAGAAGAGAGAGAGAGAGAACTAAACTAAACTAAACTAAATGATTACTTAAGAATTTAGAATACTTTTTTATATCTCTTGAGTTCTATTTTAAAGGTTTTGTACATTAGTTCTTGAACTAAGATTTTTATTTTTAACATTTGTTGGGTGACTCTATCCTCAAATACTTTCATTATATCATGTCTCTTTCTAGCCATGTGTCTTGAATTGTACTTTGTTCTCAAATGGGCATTTTTATTCTTCACAACAAAATTGCATTGTTTAGATATATTTCAGCAATTTCCATATAAATAGAGAGAGAGAGAGAGAGAGAGAGAGAGAGAGAGAGCCATGCGATGGAATGTGGGGGTTAAAGGTCGCTGTGCCTTTACCCCAGTTATGTACAATACTCAAACACATATATAAATGAATGAAAAAGAAGATTAGGGTGGTTCTGCACCCACCAAAACTTGTGTGGCTCTCTGTTTCTCTCTTTCCCTCTTCCGTTCTTGCTTTCGTTGAGAGCACTCTCAACTGGTATCAAAGCTCGGGTGATCTAGCTGAGCGTGCGTGAATGCTTGAAGCTCAGCAGCTCTGTGGGAGGAAGGAGAAGCTCTATGGGAAGCTTTGTGGGTGACTTTACTTGCATCCGAGTGTGCACAGACCTTGGAGGAACCTTTGGAAAAGTCACTTTGGTTTTGCAAAGTGGTTTTGAGAGCCTGATAAGTGTTTTCAAAGAAAAAGTCGTTTTTTGAGCTTTTCCCTGTTCTGTTCGATGACAGAGACACCGTATTGGCTTGTAGAGGCAACTATTGCTTGCTTTTGGTGTCCACTTCACTTCAGGAGCTTGGAAACACCTTCATTCTTGAATCTGGGATCATTTCATTGGATTTCTAACTCACTGTGTCAGTTTTTGCGTTTTTTGCCCAGGTGTTGGAACTCAAGTTTGGAGCAACCATTTGCAAATCTATCAATTTCGGTGGACTCAGGAGTCCTAAAACTTCTATGTTTCTCATCATTCACACTCCGGTGGAGTTTACAAACAGCTCTGTTTCCAAAAACGTTTTTCAGTCTGTGTATTGGACCCAGTGATTGAGACCACGATTTCCAAAACCGTCTGTCCCATTGCGTTTCGGACGCCCAAAGCCCCCTACCTATCAGTTCTTGCACAATTCAATGGAAGATTTTTAGAGTTATAGATCTCTGTGTATTCGATTTCGTCTCTCTGTTATGCATTTTTCATTCTAAGGTTTTGAAACATTAGATTTATGCCACATGGCAGCGGATAAGTTTGACTCCCATTTCTCACTCATCGGTTGGGATTTTGGAGTTCTGGCAGAAGAGAGATATTTGCAAATGTTCTTGCTGAGTCCGATTATGCAATGGTGTCCATGTTTTGAGGCATCTCAGGTTCTATTTTCAGTAGCGGTCATTACTGTGGGACTATGATTTCTTGAGCATACCTTATGCAGATCACTCTGGTTGTAGTTTGAGCAGTGTGCACTCATTTGTGATATGCATTGGGTTGTAGTGGATGATTTATAGGCCATTTGGATGCATTACGGTCCTTATTGGATGCGCTGATAGGCCCAAATCGCCTTGTGGGATGCTATTTTTTATGGACGCTTTGCACATGGATGCTATTTTATGTTGAGGGACAGCTTTGACACAATGAAGGTGATGCACTGATAGTGCTACGCTCTCTTGGATGAGATATTATTAATGCCTATGCCAGTGGACGGTGTTTATGCTTGAGTCATTTGGCACTTATTGGCATTTTGGATTGCCATTGCAGTTGGCATTCTCTTTTGGGCCAGATTTGCTCATATGGATGCATAGAATATGAGTCAGATGCTTTGAGCTTTGAGTTTTGGTGATATTTCACTCTATTGTGGCATACACATTTGGGTGCACCTGGCATTTGGTGTGATTCTCTCTTGCAGGCACTAGCATTTGGGATTTTGTTTCATTTGCATCATGGCATCCTCTTTCATGTTTGAAAAGGAGTTTTTCAGCATTAAAAAGTTTGATGGGACAAACTTTTCTATGTGGAAAGAACAAATAAGGAATGTGCTTATTCAAAAGAAGCAGATTAAACCCTTCATAGGGATTGAAGCTAAGCCTGCAAATATGTCTGAGGATGATAGGAATGAGTTGGATGCATAAGCAAAGTGTACTATTAGACTTCATCTTGCAGAGTCAGTTTATTTCACAGTAGTAAATGAGCAGACTACGGAAGATTTGTGGAAGAAACCGTGTGCCACTTATGAGAAGGAAACTGCCTCTAATAAAGTTTATCTCATGAAGAGGTTGTTTGAGCTGCAAATGAAGGAAGGGGTCTCCATTGCTTCTCACTTGAATGAATTCAATATTATTTTCAGCCAGCTTCAGGCTTAGAAGGTGAATTTTGATGCAGAGACTAAGGCAATATTTCTCTTATGCTCATTGCCATCCTCATGGGATACCTTCCGTACAGCTGTCAGTAACTCTGCACCTGGTGGAGTATTGAAATTTGATGTTGTGGGTAGCTTGTTGGCCGAGGAGATTAGACGGAAATCTATGGATGGCAACAAGCAGGATGCAGCCTTAAATGTGCAAAGGGGCAGATCACAGTTCAGGGGGAAGTCCCAAGAAAGAGGGAAGTCTCGTAGCAAATCCAGGGCACGAAACATTGAGTGTTACCACTGTGGCAAGAAGGGTCATATGAAAAAGGATTGCTACAAGCTGAAAAGAGAGCAAAAGGATAAGAAAAAGAATGCAAATTGGGGTGCAAATCAAAAGGAAGAGAGTCCAAGGGAGGACAAAGGAAAAGTGAAGATCGAGGAGATCAATGCAGTCACACATGATAGTGACAATGACGTTCTCTTCATGTCTAGTTTATCTGCAGAGTTGCTTACCACTTCAGATGATGCATATTCCCAGGATTGGATTTTGCATTTTGGTGCTTCATTCCATGTTACTCCCCATAGGGAATGGTTCTCCAGTTATGACAGTGGAAAGACAGGTTGTGTGCATCTTGGAAATGACTATGCATGTGACATAGTGGGAGTAGGTGACATAAAGTTTTCTTTTGCAAATGGGTCTGCATTTGTTTTGAAACATGTTAGACATGTGCCTAAGCTGACCAAGAGTCTTATTTCAGTGGGTCAACTAGATGATGCTGGTTTTCACACCACTTTTGGCTTTCACAGTTGGAAAATTCAGAAGGGATCTATGCTTTTGGCCAGGGGTGCCAAGTGTGGGACTTTGTATCCCTTAGATGTATTAGGGGTATTTGATCATGTTGTTGCAATAACCGAGCAGCCAAGCACTTCTTTATGGCATTACAGTTTGGGGCACATGAGCCAGAATGGAATGAAACTCTTATGCCGTTTGGGTTATGTACCGCATTTGAGTTTCTCTGATTTTGAATTTTGTGAGCATTGTCTCTATGGGAAGCAGACTAAATCAGCCCATAAAAGAAGGGGAAAGAAAGAGTTTGAAATGCTTGATTTGGTGCATTCAAACGTATGTGGTCCCATGCTTACACGATCATTAGGTGGGGCCGAATACTATGTGACATTCATTGATGATGCAACTAGGAAAGTGTGGGCTTATGCTATAGCTCGAAAGAGTGATGTGTTCCAGGTATTTCAGAAATGGCTGGCCTTGGTTGAGAATCAGTCAGGTAGAACGCTTAAATGCCTTCGGACTGACAATGGTGGAGAGTATCTCTCTCATGACTTTCAGCATTTCTGTGATACAGTGGGATGAAGAGGGAGCTCACATCCCCTCATACTCCAGAGCAAAATCCAGTTGCAAAAAAGATGAATCGTACCATTCAAGAAAGGTTGCAATGCATGCTTTCCAATGCAAGCCTTTCTGGTGGTTTTTGGGCTGAGGTAATGAAGACTGCAGTACATGTGATCAATAGATCACCTAGTAAGAGTTTGGATGGTGGTATTCCTGAAGAGGCATGGAGTGGCAAGAAGCCCTCTTACCCTCATTTGCATATATTTGGGTGTGAGGCATATGCACATGTGCCGAAAGAGCCTCGAAAGAAGCTAGATCCTAAGTCTAGGAAATGCATCTTTCTGGGTTATGGTGAAAGTGGAGAGATGGGCTATCGTCTCTGGGATCCAGAAGCAAAGAAGATCATACGCAGCCATGATGTAGTCTTCAATGAGAAGAAGATGCATAAGACACCCATGAGGGATGTGGAAATGAGGAGAATCACTTTCCAGGATGTGAATCCACCTACATATGTTGATAGACAGCAAGCTATCCATGCACCAAATGTGCAAGAAATGGTACCACCAAGTACTCCCATAGGTATACAATCAAGGGTAGATGATGGATCATCTATTGGTGGAAATGATGAGCCAAATGTGGCTGATATGCAAATGGGACAGCAAGCTGAAATGCCCTTGAGAAGATCATCTAGAGTGTCTAGACTGCCTGATAGGTTTGTTCCAGGGGTAGACTATGTGATGCTTATTGATTGCGTGGAGCCTTCTTGCTACAGAGAGGCTATGATGCGTGAGGATCAACGCAAGTGGGAGTATGCTACGCAATCAGAGATGAGTTCACTTATGAAGAATAAGACTTGGGACTTGGTTTCTTTGCCACATGGAAAGAAAGCATTGCCATGTAAATGGGTCTATAAAATGAAGGTCACAGGTGATGATGTGCCTAGGTACAAGGCCCGGTTGGTTGCTAAAGGGTTCAAGCAAGAGAAGGGTGTGGACTTTGATGAGATATGAAATTGATCACTGCCTCTACACTAAAAGGGCTAAGGATAATAGCTTGATAATCGTGGCACTATATGTGGATGATATGCTATTGGCTAGCAAGAATACTTATGAGCTAGATGCATTAAAGGCCAAGTTGCATGAGGCCTTTGATATGAAGGATTTGGGACTTGCAGGTCATATTCTTGGTATGTGCATCACGCGTGATCGGAGTAGGAAACTCCTTTGGCTTTCACAAAAAGAGTATGTTACAAAAGTATTACAGCGTTTCAATATGGAGGGGGGGAAGGCAGTGAGTACTCCATTGCCTCCATATGTGAAACCGAGTCCTACAGATAGTCCCAAATCAGATGAGGAAAGGGCCATGATGGCCAAGGTTCCTTATGCATCAGTGGTTGGGAGTCTTATGTATGCTATGATAGCTACTAGATCAGACATTGCATTTGCAGTGGGAGTTGTTAGCCGGTATATGGCTAATCCAGGAAAGAGGCATTGGGAGGCAGTTAAGTGCATCATGAGGTACATGAAGGGTACCAAGGAGATGTGCATCTGCTTTGGTAGAGGAGACATGTGTGTACTTGGGTACATAGATTCAGACTATGCAGGGCATGTGGATAGTAGGAGATCCACTTCTGGTCATGTTTTCACCTTTGCAGGTGGTGCAATATCGTGGATGTCTCGTGCACAAAAGTGCATTACTTTGTCTACCACAGAGGCTGAGTATGTTGTAGCCACAAAGGGTTGCAAGGAGGCTATATGGCTTGATCGACTAGTGGGAGATTTGGGGATTCATATAGGTGTACCGACATTGCATAGTGATTCCATGAGTGCTATTCAGCTACACGGAATCCGGTCTTTCATGCAAAGACCAAACACATTGAGGTCAGGTACCATTTCATTAGGGAGGTACTTGAGGACAAGCACATAGAGCTTGTCAAGGTTCATATAGATGATAACCCTGCAGATATGCTAACGAAGAGTCTACCTAGTCAGCGGTTTGAGTATTGTCGTGTATTGATGGGCATTGGATAGTATGCTCACTGGTTGTTCTCTCTTAAAGGCACATTGTCCTTTAAGTGGGAGTGGGAGGTTGTGGGGGTTAAAGGTCATTGTGCCTTTACCCCAATTATGTACAATACTCAAACACATATATAAATGAATGAAAAAGAAGATTAGGGTGGTTCTGCACCCACCAAAACTTGTGTGGCTCTCTGTTTCTCTCTCTCGCTCTTCCGTTCTTGCTTCCATTGAGAGCACTCTCATGGAAGCTATGAGCTCATATCATGGTGCTGATTGAGGAAGGACACACACATATCAGTGGATGTGTAAGTGGTATCTTGCTACTTTTATGTTTAAGCATTGAGGAAGTGCTTCTTTACTTCATGCTTCGTTTTTCTCTTCGTCCCAAAGGCCCCAAGGCTTACTATAGATTGACTCATAAATGAGACTCCCCTACAAAAAGAGAAGACATTCATGCAATGGGAGTTTTCAAATATTGTGATCAAGTGGAGCAAAGAAATCGTGACCATGCATCACAAAAGATGCATTTTCACCAAACTCAATGTTCAAACCATCATGTAGAGGGTTGCTTTGGAGAAGAATAGGGAAAGATGTAGCCCAAGGTTCAATTTGCTCTCTTTGATATTATATTTTGAGGACTTCAATGTTGGAATATAATGTGCAACTATCAACCACTCTCCAAAGAAATTTACATGACTAGAATCTATTTAGACATTCTATTTGATAATAGCAGATTTTGTATCCATGAACTTAAGTGAACAAAGCCCTCTAAACCTCATCAGGACCTTACACATGGCAGGGAAGTACTGACGATTAAAAGAGCACTGGGGGCGATTTGGAAACAAGGTGAATGATATTTAATCATTCATAAGGCCTACCCAAGATCAAAAAAGCAAACAAAAAGGAAATGGTGTGGAGAAAGACTCCAGGAGATAAAGGGGAGAGAGAGAGAGAGAGAGAGAGAGAGAGAGAGGGAGAAGGGGGTGGAGGGATAAAAGGTGGAGATGGTATGTAAGAAGACTTGAGGAGATAAAGAAGAAGAGAGAGAGAGAGAGAGAGAGAGAGAGTCAACCACTTTAAAGTCTGCACTCAAGTCCAATGAAGAAGAGAGAGAGAGAAAGAGAGAGAGAGAGAGAGAGAGTCAATCATTTTAAATTCTACATTCAAGTCCAAAGAAGAGTCAACATATTGTCCAATAGGGAAAATGCACATTCTAACACTACTACACACGGGCCTTATTCCGATGGTTAAGCACCAATGTTTACCGCGCTTAGGGTACTAATCGTTGGTATGCAAAGCGGGCTTAAAATGTCCTGGGGGGTCCACTAGGGTTTATCGTATGGTACCACGTGAGTGTAAGGGAGGGGGGTTATATAAGGGAAGGAAGGTATATTTTATAAGGTAAGGTCCCGTAAATAGGGGGTAGATAAGGAGAATTTTCATATATTTATTGCACGCAGGTGATGTCTCCTTATTACTACTAGTGAATCCCCCATGTAAAAAGTGTCGCTATATAGCGACACTTTTATAAACGTCTCTAATGGTTAAGCACCAATGTTTAGCATGTGTAGGGAGCTAATCGTTGGTATGCAAAGCCGGCTTAAAAAGTGTCGCTATATAGTGATACTTTTATAAATGTCACTATATAGCGACACTTGCTAGACTTTGTATAAGGTCGTTATATAGCAACATTTTATAGAGTGTTTTTTTTCCCATACCAACCTTTAAAGATAGTTTTACCCAATGACAAAAAAAAATTATTTTCACACATGTTTGATCCTTTGAAAGAATAAAAGTACAAGAGCATGTACATCAAGTTTGAAGCTCATATATTCATGTCCACGTTTGACACTTGGCTTCATCCTGAACCAAGTCTAGTGTGCCAAACAAGTCTATCTCCAACTCTATACTGAGTTGATCTCCTATATCATCATCGTACTCTAGCATCGTACGTTCACCATCATAGACTTGATCATCTTCTTCAATAGTATCGGGTGATTCTTGATGATCGTCATCTTCTTCCTCAATATCATGATCTCCATCTTCCTCTCGTATGATGTCTTATGCACATCTTCCTCTTGCCTCATATTGTGATCTTCATCTTCTTCTCTAAATCCATCTAGATCAATTGGATCCAAAATCGGTAGTGGCATCTCCATATCCACATCTCTATCTTTAAAAATTTGCTTACTTCGTGGTGCAACTTGGATCACGTACCACCATCTTGGATCAGAACGTTTTGGATGAAAAACCACCTATATTGAAGATGGGTGCCAAATGCCATCAATTATATGAAACTATGCTTAAGTACATGTACCAATTGATATTTAAAAACCAAAGATTCAATTAATTAAATCATTAGTATGCACCTGCTCACAATACTAAGGAAGAACAAAGACCATCATAAATAGTTCTAAAGCATTTTACATCAAGAATGAAAATACTAAATTGTCTGAAATCAATTTCATAGATTTTGTGTATGGTCCCATAATAATCCAACTACGAGGAGATAAGATTGGTATCCGAAGCACTTGCTCGACTATCTTGTGTGAAGTTAGCCATGACTCCACAATCATACGTGACTCTCTTTCAATCGATGTGTTCCACATAAAAATGTCATTGGTATGTTTAGGAGCTCTAGAAATATCAAAGACCCGCACTCCTGTCCATCAGATTTGTAACTCCTCAATCAAAGGTACCATGTACATGGCCTCAGACTCAGACATCACGTGCATTGCCCCTAAAATAGAATCTATCATGTCCACCAATCCTCATATCATCTGGCACATCCGAGAGACTATACTCCTTCTCAAAGTGTGAATGTATATGCACACCACCCTCCTCATCGTGTCTCAAGGTTTCATGTAAATATAAGATCTTGTCTCAAGATTTCGTGTCGTGTACGCATGCAATATTAATCACGAACTCAACTAGCATTGACTTTCCGATGATCCATCACCACGTGCACTACCAACGGTGGATAGTGGTTTGGGCTCCTCCCCATACATCCTTAAGTGGCACATGAAAATACAGCATTGATGCAATACTTCTCGCTTGCAATGAGTGCAATGACAATACAACCTCTCCGTAAGCCAATTTGCGCTCCCAAGCATTGGCGCATCATTTGACAAGCTTCCACTCCCTTCCATCTGCACACCTCCAAAATCACAACACAAAGTGCAAGGAAATCCCTTAAGATCCAAAAAATAGCCACCCATGGACTCCTTCCCTCTCCTCTTAGATCAAGTATCCTGAATCGTCGCTATATAGCGATGCTTTACTCTTTTTGTGTGAAGTTATATTAGCCATGACTCCACAATCATACGTGACTCTCTTTCAATCGATGTGTTCCACACAAAAATGTCATTGGTATGTCTAGGAGCTCTGGAAATATCAAAGACCCGCACTTCTATCCATAAGATTTGTAACTCCTCTATCAAAGGTATCGTGTACACGGCCTCAGATTCGGGCATCATGTGCATGCTCCTAAAAATAGAATCCATCATGTCCACCATACCCTCCTCATTATTTGGCACATTTGGGAGACTATACTCCTTCTCAAAGTGTAAAGGTATATGCACACTACCCTCGCCACCCTCCTCATCTTGTCTCAAGGTTTCGTGTAAATATAAGATCTTGTCTCGAGATTTCGTGTCATGTACGCAGGCAATATTAATCACAAACTCAAATAGCATTGACTTTCTAATGATCCATCACGACGTGCACCACCAACAGTGGGTACTGGTTTGGGCTCCTTCCCATACGTCCTCAAGTGGCACATGATGTCATACTTCTCGCTTGCAATGAGTGCAATGAAAATACAACCTTTCCGTAAGCCATACTCCTTCTCAAAGTGTGAAGGTATACACACACAACCCTCGCCACCCTCCTCATCCTGTTTCAAGGTTTCGTATAAATATAAGATCTTGTCTCGATTTCATATCGTATACGTAGGCAATATTAATCACGAACTCAAATAGCATTGACTTTCCGATGATCCATCACCATGTGCACCACCAATAGTGGATATTGGTTTGGGCTCCTCCCCATACATCCTCAAGTGGCGCATGACAATACGGCATTGATGCCATACTTCTCGCTTGTAATGAGTGCAATGATAATACAACCTCTCCATAAGCCACTCTGTGCCCCTGAGCATTGGTGCATCATCTAACAAGCTTCCACTCGTCCCTTCCATTTGCACACCTCCAAAATCACAACACAAAATGCAAGGAAATCCATTAAGATCCAAAAAATGGCCACCCATGAGCTCATTCCCTCTCTTCTTAGATCAAGTGCCCTGAACCATCGCTATATAGCGATGCTTTGCCCTGTTTTGTTACTATATATCCATGCTTTTAGGGTATAAGTATATAGCGACACTTTTAGTATATAAGTGTTGCTATATAGCAACCTTTAGGATATAAGTGTCACTATATAGTGACACTTAGGGTATGAGTGTTTCTATATAGTGACACTTTTAGGATATAAGTGTCGCTATATAGCAACGTTGGGGGACTAAAACCCAAAACCCTGTGCGACATCGTCTTTTCACAACTCTATTGCGAGAAAATAAAAAATCGCTCCCCCCACATTATATTCGGTGATCTCGCTTTCCTCCTCTATTTCCCATACTCCTCATCCCTACCAAGCCCCTCTCCCATTGACACTTGTGCTCCCTCTCCACCCTTCTCCCTCTCTACTTGTGTGAAAGGAAGTTTTTCAAGAAGGTGTGTCTCTTTAAGCAATGTAGATTCATTTTTTGTGAGATTTCATTTTGTGAGTGTTAAAGCATGTTTGTCCTTACATTGCTAAGCCTATGTGCTAACTTTCATGCTTGATTTTCATAGATTGAGGACAAAAAACAAGATTTGCTCTTCTCTTTTTGGTATTTCTCTTTCTCCTCTTTCCCTTCCTTCCGTGCTTTCTCCTGGTTTGTAGGCTTATGCTTGTCCCCTCAATCCAATCCCTTTGGAAAGTTGCTTGTCCAAACTCCTCCTTCCTCAATCCCTTTGGAAAGTTGATTCTCCAAACTCCTCCTTCCTCTAACTAGTTATCTAAAAAATGGTATGTTTCCTCTCTTTTGTAGAGCCACAGTCCACGAAACACCGAACATGACTGTTTCAAGTAAGAAAATACTTCCTCTTTTTTCTTTTTTTAATTTTCATTATTTGCATTGGCCTGCAGCTAGCGCTTTAAGTGATGGGTATAGGAACCTTCTCTTCTCTTATTCCCTCTTCTTCCCCTCTTTTCCTCTTTTCCTCCCTCTTTCCCCCCTCTTTCCCTCCCTCTCTTATTTCCTCTTCTTCCTCTCTTTTCTTTTTTCCCCCTCTCTTTTTTCATTCTCTTTTCCCCTCTTCCTTCCTTTTCCTTTTCTTTTCCCCTCTCTTATTTCCTCTCTTTCGTCCTCTTTTCTCTTCTTTTCATAAGCATATGCATTTGCCTATGCTTATGCTCATATGCTTATGCCTATGCATGAGCATATGCTCATATGCTCATATGCTTTTCCCCTCTCTTTTTTCCTTCTCTTTTTCTCTCTTCTTTCTCTTCTTTTCTTCTCTCTTATTTCCTCTCTTTCATTCTCTTTTCTCTTCTTTTCATAAGCTCATGCTCATATGCTTATGCTTATACATAAGCATATGCTCGTATGTTTATATGCTTTTTCCCTCTCTTTTTCCGTCTTCTTTCTCTTCTTTTCCCCTCTTATTTCCTCTCTTTCATCATCTTTTCTCCTATTTTCATAAGCATGTGCATTTGCCTATGCTTATGCATGAGCATATGCTTATATACTCATGCATAAGCATAAGCATAAGCTAACTAGTTATCTAAAAAATGGTATGTTTCCTCTCTTTTGTAGAGCCACAGTCCACGAAACACCGAACGGGACTATTTCAAGTAAGAAAATACTTCCTCTTTTTTCTTTTTTTAATTTTCATTATTTGCATTGGCCTGCAGCTAGCGCTTTAAGTGATGGGTGTAGGAACCTTCTCTTCTCTTATTCCCTCTTCTTCCCCTCTTTTCCTCTTTTCCTCCCTCTTTCCCCCCTCTTTCCCTCCCTCTCTTATTTCCTCTTCTTCCTCTCTTTTCTTTTTTTCCCCTCTCTTTTTTCATTCTCTTTTCCCCTCTTCCTTCCTTTTCCTTTTCTTTTCCCCTCTCTTATTTCCTGTCTTTCGTCCTCTTTTCTCTTCTTTTCATAAGCATATGCATTTGCCTATGCTTATGCTCATATGCTTATGCCTATGCATGAGCATATGCTCATATGCTCAGATGCTTTTCCCCTCTCTTTTTTCCTTCTCTTTTTCTCTCTTCTTTCTCTTCTTTTCTTCTCTCTTATTTCCTCTCTTTCATTCTCTTTTCTCTTCTTTTCATAAGCTCATGCTCATATGCTTATGCTTATACATGAGCATATGCTCGTATGTTCATATGCTTTTTCCCTCTCTTTTTTCCTTCTCTTTTTCCGTCTTCTTTCTCTTCTTTTCCCCTCTTATTTCCTCTCTTTCATCATCTTTTCTCCTATTTTCATAAGCATATGCATTTGCCTATGCTTATGCATGAGCATATGCTTATATACTCATGCATAAGCATAAGCATAAGCTAACTAGTTATCTAAAAAATGGTATGTTTCCTCTCTTTTGTAGAGCCACAGTCCACGAAACACCGAATGGGACTTTTTCAAGTAAGATTCCTCTTTTTTCTTTTTTTAAGTAAGATTCCTCTTTTTTCTTTTTTTAATTTTTGTTATTTGCATTGGCCTGCAGCTAGTGCTTTAAGTGATGGGCGTAGGAACCCTCTCTTCTCTTATTCCCTCTTCTTCCCCTCTTTTCCTCTTTTCCTCCCTCTTTCCCACCTCTTTCCCTCCCTCTCTTATTTCCTCTTCTTTCTCTCTTTTCTTTTTTTCCCCTCTTTTTTCATTCTCTTTTCCCCTCTTCCTTCCTTTTCCTTTTCTTTTCCCCTCTCTTATTTCCTCTCTTTTGTCCTCTTTTCTCTTCTTTTCATAAGCATATGCATTTGCCTATGCTTATGCTCATATGCTTATGCTTATGCATGAGCATATGCTCATATGCTCATATACTTTTCCCCTCTCTTTTTTCCTTCTCTTTTTCTCTCTTCTTTGTCTTCTTTTCTTCTCTCTTATTTCCTCTCTTTCATTCTCTTTTCTCTTCTTTTCATAAGCTCATGCTCATATGCTTATGCTTATACATGAGCATATGCTCGTATGTTCATATGCTTTTTTCCTCTCTTTTTTCCTTCTCTTTTTCCGTCTTCTTTCTCTTCTTTTCTCCTCTTATTTCCTCTCTTTCATCATCTTTTCTCCTATTTTCATAAGCATATGCATTTGCCTATGCTTATGCATGAGCATATGCTCATATACCCATGCATAAGCATAAGCATATGCTTTCTCTTTTTTCCTCTCTTCTCTTCTTTTTCATTCTCTTTTCCCCTCTTTCTTTCTCTTCTTTCTTTACTTTTCCCCTCTCTTATTTCCTCTCTTTTATCCTCTTTTCCCTTCTTTTCATAAGCATATTCATTTGTCTATGTATCTCTCTCATAAGCTGATGCTTATACATGAGCATATGCTCATATGCTCATGCATAAGCATAAGCATATGCTTTCTCTCTTTTCATAAGCATATTCATTTGTCTATGTATCTCTCTCATAAGCTGATGCTTATACATGAGCATATGCTCATATGCTCATGCATAAGCATAAGCATATGCTTTCTCTCTTTTTCTCTTTTTTCCCCTCTTTTCTTCTTTGCTTCTCTCTTTTCTTATTTTCCCCTCTTCTTTTTCCTTCTCTTATGCTTATGCTCTTTTCTCCTCTCTTTTTTCATTCTTTTCCCCCCTCTTCCTTCCTCTTCCTTCTCTTCTTTTTCCTCTCTTATTTCCTCTCTTTCATCCTCTTTTCTCTTCTTTTCATAAGCATATGCATTTGCCTATGCTTATGCATGAGCATATGCTCATATGCTTTTTCCCTCTCTTTTTTCCTTCTCTTTTCTCATCTTTCTTTCTCTTCCTTCTCTTCTTTTCCCCTCTCTTATTTCCTCTCTTTCATCCTCTCTTCTATACCTAGAGGTTAAGCCCAAAAAGACCCAAAGGAATATCCTACGTCGTCTCTACAAGAAAAAGAGGAGATTAAATGTGCAAGAAGAAAAAGTAACATTACAGCACTAGATCTCTGATTGTTACATGTAGATGATCTGAATGTGAATCCCTCATGGTTGCATCTACATCAACTTTACTTATTAAAATCGCTTGTAACAAACATAGAAGTTGCTCGCTTATCACAAGCTTAGTTTAGAAAGGACTTAGCCGTTTCTGCAGCAAACAAATTGACCACAATGTGTGTGAAAACTTCAATGTTCACTCTATAAAGGCATTGGTTGAGCGGATCACTAATTCTTATGGTCCTTGGATAATGCAACACCTTTCAAATCACCTTTCAAATATCTCTGAATGTAGAACTCTGCACATGCGACGTTCAATGTCCAGGAAATGGCTATGGAGTAGTCAGCGACGCTGAAAATTGGTATATGTAAAAGCGGTTGAAGGATCATAAGAACTATCCGAGTGTTTATGACTGCATACCTGCTCAAGGTTACAAGAACATTGGAGACCATCGATCAGCTCCTCTATTAAAAAGTTTGATGCTAGCCACAAAAAATCGCAGCTTGTTCGTTAAAACTCACCCCATCACGGCTGCTCTGATCATCCAGCACCTGTGCTCCAAAATTCGTCTCTGTTTCGCAGCCGTTAGCGCCATCGCCACTGCCCAAACCTGTAGGCAGCCTCCTACGGCCATGAAGGTTCGACCCAGCTGCTGGAACTCGCTGTTGAAGGTCATGACCGTTGACCCTGTGCTGGCTAGGACCAGCGATGCGGCCACGAAGACGTAGCCCATCTGACGGTGCAGCTGCAGGTTCCGAGCTCTGAAGGAGCTGCTGAACTGGAACGGCGCAACGATCATGAAAGCTAGACCTACAGCAGCATGCACCTGCGTACATAATGTGTTTTTCCAGCACTGAAGCTTAATTTCGAACGGAGTACAAAGCCAGAAGTTCACCTCATTTGAACTCGTCAATTTCAGTGCGTGCCTATTCAACCAAGCGTGAAAGCCAGCATCGAAATCGTCCAACATTACCCATAGTCTTGAGCAAGAACTGGAACTCAGTAAGATGCGTTCCATGGTTTCGTCAGTTTGAAACAAAGTAAAGCAATGCTATCGAGTACCTGCCAGACGGCGACATGTTTGGCGATGTGGAGGCCAGCAAGGTCGTGACGTCCAGCAGCGGCAGCTAAGGTGAGGTGCTTGTAAAGCTCAAAGCTACCGAGGACAAAAGGGATGGAGTAGAGGGCAAAGGGCACAGAAATCGCAATCATCCACCACCATCCCACCCTAGCTAAAATCACTTGCTCCATTCGAATTGTCCTAGAAGAAGAAGAAGAACAAGAAGAAGAAAAAGAAGAACAAGAAGAAGAAAAAGAAGAACTTCACGTTCAGGACATGATATAAGTCCAAGCCTCAAGGTGTGTTAATATATTAAAGAAATATGACATCCCTTTCAAAGAAGAAGAAAATTCTTATCTATGTTTATGAATTGGCTAGCCTACCTCATCCATGACATCCCTTTCCTCCGTGGCAAGCTAAAGGGCCTCAAGGTGTGTTGATATATTAGAGCTATATGACATCCCTTTCAAAGAAGAAGAAAATTCCGATATATGTTTATGAATTGGCTAGCCTACCTCATCCATGACATCCCTTTCCTCCCTAGCAAGCTAAAGGGCCTCAAGGTGTGTTGATGTTTATGAATTGGCTAGCCTACCTCATCCATGACATCCCTTTCCTCCCTAGCAAGCTAAAGGGCCTCAAGGTGTGTTGATATATTAGAGCGATAAGACATCCCTTTCAAGGAAGAAGAAAATTCCGATCTATGTTTACGAATTGGCTAGCCTACCTCATCCATGACATCCCTTTCCTCCCTAGCAAGCTAAAGGCCTTAGGCTAAGTTCACACCACGTGGCCACCATCCCTTCCAAACTGCATGAGCAACACAGGTGGCCGTCAAGTCTTTTGTTCACACAAGAAGATGGCCATCCTTTGGACTCACAGATGATTGATTCGTGTGCAATGTGTGGGACAGTGATGGTCATAATCAACGCCCATCTCTTGTCCAACCCCTACTGGCCGAGTTGCTCTCATGAGCTGTAAAGTGCATGCTCTTCATCGGTCCACTTAGGATGGCAATACTTCAGATATGATGGCCTCCACCCAATGTGAACCCAGTCTGTTATGTCAACCATAATTGTGCAAGTTTGAGCATGGTTATGGTGAGGTGGGAGACCAAGAGGGCTTGAGAGTGCAACGGTGCACACACGAAATAATGCCTAGGCAAAATAGACCTAGCATTATAGAAGGATGCCAGGAGGGTCAAAAGAGTAAGGTCCTTTGAAAGGACACTTGGCATAAAAGGGGTCCACATGGCATGCACTAGGTTCAGGGGAGATTTCTAGAGAAGGCTCCACAAGGAAATGAAGAGCAGAAGGAACTCAGGACAAGGGAGTTCACAGAGTATGAACGAGGGAGCACTGTATGAAGTCGTGGTTGGGTGGAGAACAAGAGAAGTCCTCGAAGGCGTAGCATTGGTATAAGAGCCAAGTCGATCTACAATTGCAATGCAAAGTAGGCCAGAAACGTATCTCCCTATTCCAACGACAAGGTGTGGATGGAAGCCTTGTAAAAATTATCATCATTCAGAGCTAAGTAGAGCAAACTCTCCCTCGTTGCAGTGGTTCCAAAGACAAGAATCAACCCGATCATATCAGATTTTTCCGCAACACCGTCTAGCCTCTTATTCTCTCCATTGCTATCACGAGTAGCATCATTGGCTATGATGAGTTAGAGACCCGCTTCGCTCGGTCTCAAAGTGGAATCTTAATTTCAAGTAATAAAATTTTAACAAATAAAATTCAATTTTCAAGACCCCCTCCACTTGGTTTGGTTCTATGCTCACTTTACTCAACGATTCAACTAGATGAGTGGCCATGGATGTTGATCACACAAAAAATCCCCCGCCCTGCAAAGACTCTCTCTCTCTCTCTCTCTCTCTCTCCCTCTCTCCCTCTCTCCCTCTCTCTCTCTCTCTCTCTCTAGCTCGCTCACTCGCTTATATAATATTTCTCTCTTCATAACATAGCCATGTGTGCTCTCTCTCCATTGAGTGTTAGAGAGAGGGAGAGAGAGAGGGAGAGGGAGGGAGAGATGGGGAGAGGTGGGGAGAGATGGGGCTAGAGATGTGGATGGAGTGAGTGGGAGATGGGGAAGCTTTCCTTGGGCAAGGCATGCAAGGAGGAAGAATGTGGGAGAAAGGGGCAAGAAGAGGGTGCTGCCTTCCCTTGCACTCAAAAGGAACTTTCACAAAAGACACCAACTTTAAAAACCACTCCATGCTCCAACTTTGAAGCTCTCCCGCTGCATGCCCTAGCTCTAGCGTTGTTCTATAACTCCCTCCCTAGGAGGCAATAGGCTCAGCTCAGCTCACTCCTCTTTGCCCAGCTCACAGTCCATGTGCTATTAATGTGGCACGTCCCTTGGGTTCCACATGGCTGAGGAATATGTTGAGATATCAAGCTCTACCCTCGACATATCTCCTGGATGACTATCATTTACGTCACCGCCTATGTTAGTTGTACTCGTGGTGTAGTTAGACTACCACGTATGTTTTTGGAACCACGTATTCTAGGGTTTGACATATAGGGTATTTCCCTCTTCTATTGTATTGTTGTTGTGTGCAAAAGTGAAGAAAGGCTTCACCCTCCAACCTTGTGTCCTCTCTCTTTTGTGTGTTGTGAAGAAAGCTGAACTTGAGTCTCCTATCTCTCTCCCTTATTCTTTACATGGTATCAGAGCCTTGTTCGTGGTAAGGAGCTCAAGAAAGCAAGCCAAGTTTGTGGTGTCCTGGTAAGAGGACCAGTGTTGCTTTCCTATTTCGAGTTTGGGAGCAAATCTCTGTAGGTAGCACAGCCAGAAGTGCAGGAGTGCACTGTTTCAGATTGAGAGGCCCTTCGCAGTGTGGCGAGAGCGCAGTATATGCTGCGGGAAAGGGCGAAGCCTTCGGTGACTTTATTTTTTTGATTTTAGGCCGTTTCGGGGCCCGTTTTGAAGGCGGAAGTTCTTCGCAGGCACTCAGAAAAAGGCCCTGTTTTTCGCTGTGCGACCACTGCGCGGCTAGTCGGTGGAAAGGTGCCACAGAAATTGCATCGTATGCCTGTGTGCAGAGATATTGGGAGTTGCAGATTCATGCCTGTTGCCTGTTGATGCAAAATCGTCACTAGGAAGTGACTGTGTGGAGAAATACCACTTTCGTCAGTGTTGCAGATCTGCCCCTGTGAGGCTTTTTGCAGAAGTTTTGCTATTTGCCCTTGTGAGGCATTTGCTGTGTTTACAGGTTGCTGTTGCAATTCGTGATTTGTAAAATGTCTGAGAATCTGTCTACCATTGTCAGTGAGAAACTTGACAAGAACAACTTCCAAGCATGGAAGTTCAGGATGACAAACTTCCTTATGGGAAAGGGAGTTTGGGAGTACATCAGTGGTGAAACTGCAGAACCAGTTTTGGGTGCTGCTCCCACTCCTGCTGAATTGAAGGCCTTTAAAGAATGGCATGAAAAAGCCAGAAAATGCCTGTATTGGCTGTCTGTTAGCATTTCAGATTCTATGATTGTGCATATACAGGATGTAGAGACGCCTAAGGAGGCATGGGATACATTGGTGAAGCTGTATAGCACAAATACCAAAGCACGAAAGATGCAGCTAAAGCAGGAGTTGCACAATGTGCAAAGGAAAAATCTGAATATAAATGAGTATTCCTTGAAGGTGAAAGGCCTTGCAGATTCTCTTGCCTCCATTGGAGCACCTGTTGATGATGAGGACTTAGTGTCCGTGACCTTGAATGGTCTTGGGAAAGATTATGCACAGTTTCGGACATCCATTGGAGTCCATGAAACATTTCCTGATTTTCAGGAACTTATTGCTCTCTTGCTGAGTGAAGAGCAAAGGAATGGTGGTTCAGCCACCTCAACTTCTCAAGAGACTGCTTTCTACTCGAATACAGGTAGAGGCAGGGGTAGAGGAAGAGGCCGTTTTGGTGGCCGTGCAGGAAATCAGAACCAACAGCAACAACAGGAAAACCAGTCCTATGGAGGAGGACGTGGTAGTTCTAGAGGCAGGGGGAGCCAAAGAGGCCATGGTTCATGGCAAAGGAACCAGCAAGTAAATAGCAGCACAGAATGCTATTATTGTGGAAAGCCTGGACACAAGGAGAATACATGCTATAAAAAGCAGAATGACATCAAAAGTGGGAAGTTGCAGCAAAGCAACTATGCATCATCAAGTGGGCATGGTGACAACAGAAATGAGCACCTTTTTGTGATGCAGCATATGGTTAACTCCATGTCAGGAGATGCTGCAGCTTGCAATGATGTTTGGTATGTTGATTCAGGTGCCTCTAACCACATGACCAGTCATGGTGAGTGGTTTCATGATGTTAGAAATTTGGATGAGCCAGGTTATGTTGAAACAGGTGATGATACTGCGCACCCAATTACGCAGGTTGGTAAAGTGCCATTGGCTATGCAGGATGGCAAAACGAAGTACTTGGCAGATGTACTTCATGTTCCAAAAATCACTAAGAACCTGGTTTCAGTTGGCCAGATGGTTGAGCAAGGTCTGCAGGTTAGATTTAATCCTGATGGATGCTTTGTTGAGGACTTGAAAAATAAGTGCCGCTTGGTTGCGAAAGGCAACAAAAATGGCAGAATGTTCACCTTGGATGTTGATATGCCTGAGGTGAAAGCTGCTATGTTTGCGCATGGGAGAGGTGTCATTGCAGATATTGAGATATGGCACAAGCGCATTGGGCACGTGAATATACAAAGGCTTAAATCTATGCAAACGAAAAACATTGTTGCAGGTTTGCCTAAATTCAGAGTTGAGGGAATGCAAAAGGTATGTGAAGCATGCCAAATGGGTAAGCAGGCCAGACATGCATTTCCCAAAAATGCTAAGGTGAGCAGAAGACCTTTGGAAGTGATCCATTCAGATGTTTGGACAACCAAAGCTGCTTCTATTGGTGGATGCCATTATTATGTGACGTTTATTGATGACTACACTAGGAAGGTGTGGATTTATTTTATGAAGCACAAAAGTGAAGTGTTCAGCCATTTCAAGGCTTTTAAGGCCATGGTTGAAAAAGAGAAAGGTGTGCATATTAAAGTGCTAAGATCTGATGGAGGGGGAGAGTACTTTTCAAAAGAATTTTGTGAATATCTGAAAGAACAGGGAATTCAAAGGAAGTACTCATGCAGGTCTACCCCTCAGCAGAATGGGGTTGCAGAAAGGAAGAACAGGCATATTGCAGAAGTAGGACAGGCGATCCTAAATGAGAAAAACATGCCTGATTATTTTTGGGCTGAAGCAGTAGCAACTGCTATTTATATTATGAACAGAACCCCCACTGCAGCTGTCCATGGCATGATGCCTGAAGAAATGTATACAGGCCAAAAACCAGATATTTCTCACTTGAAGGTATTTGGTTGCATAGCTGATGTTCATGTTCCTGATGAGAAGAGAACAAAGCTAGATCCAAAGGCAGAAAAATGCATCTTTATTGGATATGCTCTGCACCAGAAAGGGTATCGCTGTTATAACCCTTCCACTCGCAAAATGCAAGTGAGCAGAGATGTTGTTTTTGATGAAATGAGCAGCTGGTATGCACCAACTGTTGGTAGGAGATGCAGATGCAGGAAATGGGAATGCTGCAATAAATGCAGAGCAGCAATCTCAAGCCTTGAGTGGACCCAGAGAGTCCTCTACTAGTGGATCTAATGCATGGACAGGGAGATTGAGATCTAGTGAATCGTCACATGGCAGCCCTGATAGTGTTGTGCAGGTATCACATAAGGGAAAAGAAAAAGTAGACCATGCTCCAGTGTTTGATGTGTCTGCTGGTAGCTCTCATGTTGATGGAGAGTCAAGCGGCTCTGAAATGAGCCTTAATGAGGAACTTGGGATTCCTTCTGTTGTTACACCTGGTGCAAGGAAAAGCAGGCATGATTTAAAGACTCCTGCAACTGATCCAGTTGTACGGAGGTCCACTCGTATTAAGTATCCAGTTGACAGGCTGAGATATGATGGGTATACAGCACATCACTATGCTTATATGGTCAAGGTTCTAGAGGAGCCAGAGCCCACATGTTTTGAGGATGTAGCAGGGCATAAAAATTGGGAAGCAGCTATGGATGAAGAGATGGCTGCCTTGGATGCAAACCACACTTGGGATTTGATGCCTTTGCCTCATGATAAGAAGGCTATTGGCTGCAAGTGGGTTTACAAAGTAAAGCACAATGCTGATGGGTCTGTTAGCAGGTACAAGGCAAGATTGGTTGCCAAAGGTTTTGCGCAGACATATGGAATTGACTATGAGGAAACTTTCAGCCCAGTTGCAAGGATGGCAACCGTGAGAGCAGTAATTGCTATGGCTGCTGCAAAGGGATGGTCTTTGCATCAGATGGATGTGAAAAATGCCTTCTTGCATGGTGATTTGCAGGAAGAGGTTTATATGATGCAGCCAGAAGGTTATGAGGATAATTCACACCCCGATTTTGTATGCAGGTTGCGCAAAGCCTTGTATGGCTTAAAACAGGCGCCGAGGGCATGGTCAGACAAGATAGGGCAATATCTTGTCACTATTGGATTTCAGATTTCCAATTCAGATTTTTCACTTTATGTGAAAAGGACAAACAGAGGGATTGTGCTTGTAGTCATCTATGTTGATGACTTGATTATTACAGGTGATAGTGATGCAGACATTAATGAAGTGAAGCTGCTGTTGAAGCAGAAATTTGAGATGAAGGATTTGGGAGAGCTGCGTTACTTCTTGGGCATTGAGGTTATTAGATCCCCGAGTGGGATATGGCTGTTGCAAAGGCAATACGGTTTGGACATGCTGTCCAAATATGGGATGACAGGCTGTAAGCCTATCTCTGTTCCATTGGAGTAGAATGTGAAGCTCAATGCAGAGACAGGTGAGCTTCTTGAAGATATTACTATGTACAGGTGCATAGTAGGTAGCTTGATTTACATGACTATAACCAAACCAGATTTGAGCTATGCTGTGGGGCTGGTGAGTCAGTTTATGCAGGCACCGAGGAAGCCACATTTGGATGCGGCTAGGCGCATACTGCGGTATGTGAAGTCCACATTGCATTATGGACTGTTTTATGAAGCTGGGTGTGCATTACAGGTACATGGATACACAGATGCTGACTGGGCTGGTAGTGTCTGAGACAGGAGATCTACTAGTGGTTTTATGTTTTCCCTTGGGAGTGGTGCCATCAGTTGGAGCAGCAAGAAGCAGCCAACAGTTGCCTTGTCGAGCACAGAGGCTGAGTACAGGGGTGCAGCAATGGCTGCATGTGAGGTAGCTTGGTTACGGAAGCTACTTGCAGATATGGGACAGACAATTCATGCAGCAGTTGTCATTCATTGTGACAACATTAGCAGCATCATGCTTGCTAATAACCCAGTTTATCATGCTAGAACGAAGCACATTGAGGTGCATTATCACTTTGTGAGAGAGAAGGTTCTAGCTGGTGAGATTGATCTTGTCTATGTCAGCACTGAGGAGTAGGTGGCTGATATTTTTACGAAGGCATTGGGTACCGAGAAGCTTCGCAGATTTAAGAGCTTGCTTGGTGTATACGTGAGATGGATTTGAGCTTGAGGGGGAGTGTTGAGATATCAAGCTCTACCCCCGACATATCTCCTGGATGACTATCATTTATGTCACTGCCTATGTTAGTTGTACTCGTGGTGTAGTTAGACTACCACGTATGTTTTTGGTTTGGGTTCACATATGAACCACGTATTCTAGGGTTTGACATATAGGGTATTTCCCTCTTCTATTGTATTGTTGTTGTGTGCAAAAGTGAAGAAAGGCTTCACCCTCCAACCTTGTGTCCTCTCTCTTTTGTGTGTTGTGAAGAAAGCTGAACTTGAGTCTCCTATCTCTCTCCCTTATTCTTTACAGAATAGAAGAATAGATAAAAGAATGGAAGAATAGAAGACATGTATTTTTCCTAAGTTAAGGGCTCAGTCAATGCAAAGATAGACTAAAAAATGAAGGTTAATTTGGTCAAACTTTTCGATTCACCCTTCATCTTTGACATTGCCATAGTCATAGCCACCATAGCTCCATTGTCATAGCCAGCACCTCACCCTCCTCACCATAGCCAACCGCCTCCTCTTTCCTCCCCTCCCTACTTTCATCTTGCTTGGAGAAGAAACCTTAGAAAATCGAGGATCTCTTGGTTGTTCCCATTCAGCTCATTGACTTCCTCCACCACTTTGCCAATGATGTCAATTGTCAGTACCTTCAATTGTGTGCCGAGATCAAGCTTGAGGCCAAATCCCTTGCTCATTGCCTCTTTGAGGTTGCTCTTCTCTCCCATGATGGTGCTAGAGGGGCTTTACATGTGCCCCTTGTGCTGCATCACTCAGGAGCTCCAAAAGTCCCTCCGAAGAAGCGGGTTGATCCTTGCTAGAAAATATAGCAAGAATGGCGTTATCAAGTGATTCACATTTGTGCATGATTTGAAATGGGTGAAAGTTCTTTTGGGGATGATAGGATTGTAGACATGAACTGGTTCCTTAACATATTATCGAGAAATTGGGGGATTCCATTGAGTGCTTCATTAGATCCAATAATGGGGGTATGTTGGATGCACATTGCATCCTGCTACATGGGAGGGAAGTATAGAAAGAAGAGGCAGTAAATCAGTTGTATGAATGTACATAGATCAATGAAAGGAATGCAAAAATCATAGTGGAAGAGAGTGGTTGCACCCTTGCTGAAGGTGTTGATGGATGGAACTTTAATGGCAAGAGGGCTACTGCTAGGGCACTTGGATACATTGCTAAGGATGCAAACATCATTAAACAAATAATTAGGGTGAAGTTAACCCCAGTGATTGTGGAGGTCTTTACTGGAACACCCATGAGAGTTCAAGCATCTAATGCTTGGGTGCTCGCAAAAGATGGTATGAAATGATCTAGAACATCAAGGCCTCTCTCTAAAGCACCTTATCATTTGGAGGTTGGTCGCTCTTCCTGCAGAGACCTAGGAAGAGTAGAGAAAGGGAGAGCCAATCTCTATGCATGCACTTATGTTTGATATGGACCCACTACTTCTTGGGCAAGGCACCAAGAAAGACTACTCGTCGGCAAGGAAAAGCCCAAGGGTGGGGGATTCAAAATTCAAGCCCTCCTAGTGCTATGCTGAGTACTTGAGAGTGGAATAGGGTCTTCCTTTGTGCTCACTACATGGTATCTCTCCTAACTCCCCCTCCTCTCTTGCTCCTTCCACATGGCAACTCTTCCTTAAGAAATAGAATAGAAGGTTCTATTCTAGGTTGACTTTACTTTCATGGGATAAAACCTATGCTTTTTAGGGAATTTTCAAATTGCCTAGGTAAGACTTAGCATTCCTTGTACTTGGGAGAATTGTTTTTTCATAGGGTTGCATGCATATAAATGCATGGCATCTATACTGTGTGTGTCTTTATTTATTTTAAAACATAATTTTAAAAAATAAAACACATTTTGTAGAAACTTTTATGTCTAAGGTCTCTCTCTCTCTCTCTCTCTCTCTCTCTCTCTCTCTCTCTCTCTCTCTCTCTCTCTCTCTTTCTCTCTCTCAAATATAAATATTATGTGTGTGTGTGTGTCATGAAAATACATACAAACACAATTGCATGCACACATGTACACACACACACACACACACACACACACACACACACACAAACACACATAGATATATAGATATAGATATAGATACACACACACACACACACACACACACACAGAAACACACACACATGCATGCGCACATATACATACATGTATATGGTAGAAGATTGCAAAAGCTTTGCAATACAACTATGCCAAAAGCTTTGGAATGCAGCTATTATGTAAGATAGCATCCAAAAGCTAAGTGAGGATTGCATGCCTCTTTGATCTCTAAGAGAGTCCTATTGCAATCTTCATCAAGTGGATTTGTGGTCATATTAGAGCAAAGTGAAGTATGTGACAAAAGATCAATTTGTACCCAAACATATCAAACTTTCACATGCAAGTAGAAAAGCATTTAGATGCACATCTAGCATGATTTATTTATTTTTCCAAAGAGATGTGCGGTGACTTGTTTGTCACATATGTCATCTCAAATCCATGTTGAGGATTTTGCAATAAGCAATGATGCCTTTTTTTTGGGGGGGGTGGTTGTGTGTGAAAGAAAAATTCTTATTAGAAGAGAGTTACAAAAATTTGAAAATCCCACTCTCATGAAGCAGTTTGCATGGCCTTCCCAACGAAGGCAAAAACATCATTTCTTCTGGAGAAATAATTTTAAGCATCTAAAAAACTGTGTCGCACCTAACTGGAAAAGCTTGATGGGATCAGCATATGGTGGAATACAACCTGATTTCGAATAATTTAGCCAAATGTGAGGGATAACCCTTGCTTGGAGTAGATGCCATACTCACCATTGAGCATCGTCAACCTTAGCCTTGTCATCACAACTTTCCAAGTGAGAAAAATGTGGAGATTAGCAAAATTGAAGCAAATCTGTATGTGTCGCCAAAGCCTTCATATGAAAATACATCGCCAAAGAAGGTGATAGTGATTTTTAAGATTCACCCTACATAGATGGCAATAGGATGAGGCATCCTTCCACTTCGTTATTCTATGTTTGGTGGGAGCTTACACTAGAGCACATGCCACAATACAAAATGAAACCCCTGGAGGGTGTGAGTTTGTTACAAAAACTGAAATCAAACATGCTTACAAATTCAAGATTTACCAAAAACCATAGAAACCAAGAACTAGGAAACAAGTGGGAGAGAGAAGAGAAAGAGAGAGAGACACTGCATGGGGTCCAATTTGCCCCCCCTAGATGGTGGCTCTTGCTTCCCATCTAGAGTATTTATAATGGTAATTCCAAAAAGCAAAGAGCCAATAATAGTACATCCAAAAGCATCCCTTGTCCACAATTAGAGGGATTGCTCAACATACCTCCACGAGCTTAAAATATCACAAGGCTTAATATGCCCTCATCCACAATTAATAAAATAAATTAGCCCACGGCTTAAAATTCACTAATTTACAATATGGCGGCCCATGGCCTTTAATAGCCATTAGATACTTTAATCAATCCAAATCACCTTCACCATCTCCGTTCCTCGTTATCCAACTCATCATCTATATTCAAGCTGCCGATTACGTTAGTTGTTACAATCGATTGATGAATCATCACACTAACTAATCCCAACACAATTGTATGCTTGATATACAAACACACACCTTGCGACCAATTGCAATAACACTAGTAACACTAGCAACATTAGTATTAACATGGAATCACCCACAATACTAACCATCTAGCCTGGCAAAAACACAGGCAGTTACGTGTCCCCAACTAAACCCCACAAAGCATCCACTAGGACCCCTGTCACGTCTGATGCGCTCCTATGGAATACTTTGCCATACTCACACTTGACTAAAATAAAATAATTTCCATAGCAAGAAATATTGGAAATACAATTCCGTAACAGAGTACCCATACCCTACCTGCTCTTCATCCTCCAAGCACCCAAAGAATTGAGAGGAGCATAGGCTTCTTAGCCCAAGTGAGTTTCGAAAGGCAATGCTTGTAAGTGGTGAAAGGATAGTATTCTTATGGGATTGAGTCTGGAGAGTTCCTTCCCTACAGCATTCACCCAACCTTTCAGATCATCAGACCATCATACCACTTGGCTGGTTGCAAAAGCGGCAATAAGTTTTTCTTCCTTAGGGAAAGATTAAAACGTTCTACAATCATATTTAGAATCAAGAAAGATTGTGCTTGGAAATCCCACAAAGAGGACCATGTGTTGCTCCCTCTACTATTGAGCCTTTTTGCCAAATGTGAACTAACCTAAACTGGAGCCACTTGATTCATATTAGTCCATTTGGTAACCCAAATATTAAGGTGTAAAGAGTGATCAACTTCCAACTGGATTGCACCCTGCCACTCACAATCTCCTAAATCTTTTCACCAAATAGGAATGAGTTGAGATAGCAGTTCAGAGCTCTCTATGTTAACTGAGAAGTAAGATAACATGATATCCTACCAAGACAGATCCATTTGAGGACCTTGGCACCCAAACAGTTATCTAATGTCTCCTAACCCCCCCTCATCTAGGTGGGTTAAGCCCAAAAGTGACCCCACCTCTTAACTCTTAATCCTAAGTGGGAACCAAAAAATTCAAAATTTGAAATTCGAATTTTGAATTCCCTCTCTCCTCTCTCTCCTCCCTCCCTCCCTCCCCCTCCCTCCTCCCCCTCCCTCACTCCCCCTCCTCACTCCCTCCTCCCCCTCCCTCCTCCTCCCCCTCTCTCCCTCCCTCCTCCCCCTCCCCTCTCCTCCCCTCCCCCTCCCCTCTCCTCCCCTCCCCCTCTGCCTCCTCACTCCCTCCTCCCCCTTCCTCCTCCTCCCCCTCCCTCCCTCCCTCCTCCACACCTACTCCTCCTACCCTCCCCCTCCCTCCCTCCTCCACGCCTGCTCCTCCTCCCCTCCCCCTCCCTCCTCCTCCACTGGCTACTCCTCCCCCCTCCCTCCTACTCCTCCCTCCTCCCTCCCTCCTCCTCCACACCTACTCCTCCTCACCCTCCACACCTACTGGTTTGCCCTTCTTTCCTCCTCTTCAACTATTGGTCCTCCCTCCCCCATCCCTCTTTCTCCTCGCCCTCCCTCTTCCTGCATGCTACTCCTTCAAGCCTGCATCTCCACACCTTCTCCTTCTTTACACTCCTTTAGTCATGGCCCCATTCGAGGACGTCCCCAACAAGTACCACGTTCACTTAGAGTTGGAGGCTGAATATGCAAACACAACTAGTCTAGGATTAAGGGGAGCTTTCAAAATCCACAGTCTTCGTTTGCAAGAAAAGAAGCATCTCAACCTTTGGGTAGAAGGATCCTTGTATCCTTTACATCCTGCCAACCAAAAGAGCCCTCCTTTCCATACAATGCATGAGCTAGTTCAGTTTGTTGGAACTGGACATGCGGGGTTGCTTGGTTATTGCAATCAGTTAAATAAGCTCAGTCAATGGCTATGCAAGCAAGCAAGATGCGCAGAGCCCAATAAGAGATGCTAGTACATTTAGGAAATAGCACCATTGTTGTAATGCATAACTCTATGCAGGATCTTCAAAGGAAGGACCAGGATCTTCATGATAAAGCCAAAGCATTGGACTTGGAGTGAAATGCATCGGACTTGGAGAAACATAAATTCGAAGAGTCACTCTGTAAGCTAGTTGAGTCTAAAAAATGCTTGGAAAGATCTATATACAATCAAGTTCGACGAGCCATAGAGAAGGAATGAGAGAAGGCAGAAGAACGAGTGCAAAAGATGAAAGAAACACCTTTTGGATTGAAGGAGAGGAAAAGAAGGTACTTACATAACATGGATGCATTGGCACCCATTGGTGGTGCTAGAAAGAGGAGAGTCCAGGCTACAAGGTCGGTTATCAAATGTTCCAATGAGATTACACTCTTTTGTGCTACACTATTTGTGACTACATTTTTACTATGTGCAAGAGTGAAGAACGCTGCTAGACCCACTGGACGCCGCCTCCACCCTTCCTCCTCTAGCTCCACCACCTCCATGGCATCTACGTACACAAACCTATCCGGGCCTGGTGGCACCTCCCCTAACTCTCGTGAGCCCTCCCTCAACTCTTGTGAGGTCTCTTAAGACTCTCATGAGCCCTCCCCCAACTCTCATAAGCCCTCTCCCAGGTCCCGTGAGCCCACTTCCCAGTCTCATGAGCCTTCCCCTCCTCCCAAGTCCCGTGAGCCCACTCCCTAGTCTCTTGAGCCCACTCCCAAGCCCCAAGAGCATGAGCCTTCCCCTCAGCCTTTTCCCACCAACCTTCCCCTCAGCCTTAGCCTCAGTGTGACCCTCAGCCTTCCCCTCAGCCTCAGCCTTCCCCTTAGCCTCAGCCTCAGCCTTCCCCTTAGCCTCAGCCTCAGAGCCTAACCCTCAACCTTGCCCTCAGCCTTCCCCTCAACCTTCCCCTCCCCATGAGAGCGCTCCCCCAATCGAACAAAATGTGTTTGATAACCTCCCAAACATATAGAGGCTTCCTGAGGGCTAATAGACTGCTAGGAAGAGCACAATCTTCCCTCTCCCAGTGATACAGCCCATCATAGAGATGATACTTGTGCCCATGAAGAGGGTAAAGTAGACGCCGAGGAAGCCCCATCCCAAAGAAGGAAAAAGCTCAAGACGTCCGCAAGAGGAGGATTTGGAGGAGGATCAATGCAGACAAGAGCAGCGGAAGAAATTCAGGGTAGACAAGAGGCTGTGGGATCGTGTTCAGGTACCTATAAAGCCTCCACTAAGAGTTAGAAAGCCGTACATAGCAAAGCCAGGAGCATAGGCCCTAAGGGAGATCAAGCAAATGCAGAAGACCACTAACAACCTAATCTCGCATGCTCCCTTTCAACGTGTGGTACAAGAGATAGCACAGGGATATAAGGACGACATGCAATTCAGCACAAGAGTTATGGGGGCACTCTAGGAGGCTATAGAGCAAGTGACCACCACTCTGTTCGAGGACACCAACTTGTGTGCCATCCATGCAAAGCGCATCACAGTCATGGACAAGGACATGGCTCTGGCGAAGTGGCTACAGAGTGACCCAAGTTTGAAGCCCTAGATTCTCTTGCAGCCCACTCTTAGGACTTAGACCACCCCGGCCCTTGAAGGCACTATCTTGTATCTAAGGCCCAAGGGCTGATATTTTTTAATAAAATATATCGACATTCTCTACACTATGTATTTTCCATTTCTATGACTACAGTAACTAATCATTTTAATGTAAGTTTTGAATTCTGTCAAATCCGAAAGAAATTTCACCATTGCGCAGAAGGGAAAAGTACCCAGGACATTGCCAAGACCCCAGAAAGCCCAAAACCTACCACGGCACGAATTTGGGCATTCTGGACTTGTCAAAAATGCCCGAATTTGTGCCGTGGCAGGTTTTGGGATTTCTCGGGTCACCAGAGTGCCCATATTGGCACCGTGGAGGGTTTTGGGCTTTCTTGGGTCCTGGCAACGTCCTGGACACTTTTCCCTTCTGTGCGACAGTGAAATTCTTTCAGGATTTGACAGAAATGAACTTTCAATACCCAAAATTAGTGAAAATGATACTAAATTGGCTAGAAATGTATTAAATTAACACAATTAAAATGATGGAGAAAATATATCAAAACAAAATACAATGGAATTCATGATGAGCAATGATAACTTAAAACAAATAATAACGACATGTAGCCATGTATCCATTTAAATATATGTTTATATATACAGAAGGCCTCACAAGCTATCTTTCTTCGTGGCTAGTTCGAGTACATCAAGTATAGGAATCTTTGAATCCCCTAGTGGATTCCTAGATATAAATCTAGCCACAATAGCACTAACATCCTCCTCTCCTATTGCCAAAGACATAGCCATTGCTGTCAATGTCCTACCATGAATGTTCGATCCAAAGGCATTGATAGTAGCTAGGTGGTGTACCAAAATGACTTTGTCGGCATTTTGAGTAATGTTAGAGTATTCGATAGCGTGTGACAATGCCTTGCACTTCAATAGCTCCGAAGGACCTTGAGAAGAAAATTTGCTATGAAAGACCACGATATGCCCTACGACTTTGCCAAGGTAATGGGCCAAAGAATAATCTTGCCCAAATGCACTGTGAACATTACCCCATCGAGATGAGAATTCATCAAGCTCAAATGCATCTTGTAACAATTCAACAAACATTAGAAGACCGACAAAACAAATTATACTGAAAGAACATCAAAATAAAAAATATTGTTTGAACTTACCACTTCAGTGTCGTCGGCTTCTATCCCTTCCTCCTTTGCAATGTTGATGGAACCAGGTGCTCTGTGATGTTCCATTTGGGAGGTGGACGCTTTCTCCTGACCTGTGTTGGAGGTGGAAGCTTCTGCATGAGAGGGTTGTGCATTGTTTACAGACATGTCTGCTTCCCTCATTGAAACTAGTGTCATCAAGAGAAAGTCTTCCATTGTCTAGTCTTCGGTATCTAAAACCCCAGGATCTTTGACACTTGTGTCAACGTCAATCCCCGATAGGACTCCAAGTGCCTCATCCTCTCATAGTCCAAAAAGAATCTCTATGTCATGGAGGAATATGTACTCTTCTCCATCAATGATGAGGGGGGACAAGGACCATAATTCTGAGTCTGGGTCAGTGGTCTCCGATGCAGATTCTTGCTCTAGTGGGGGCTCTTGAAGTAGGCTCGATGCTTGAGCTACTTCCATCTCCTCTATTGGATCATCAAGACTCTCTTCCATGTAGATGTCCAAGTCTAGTCTAGGGACGACCAAATCAGCAGTTCTACTAGAGTGGGTGCTAGATGATGAGGTTTCTTCCTCTAAATTTCCTTCTTTGAGAAGGAAGATGAATGTCATCTCCCATGAAAGGAATTTGGTGCCTGTATTTACTGCGATCCTCACGTCTAGGATGTCTTGAACTTCGACCGTCCTAAACCCTTCGTCTGTAAGGTTGTCACAAAAGCATGCCAAGCACTTTAAAAACTTGGGTTCCTCTACGAACAGATACTATATGTAATCTATGGGAACCCATCTCTTTGAAGAGTGGTCAAGTGTATAATGCATGTAAAGGATGAGATCTGAGAAGTCATCCTTAGCTTGGATATATGTGCCTAGGACATCTAAAGTCCTATTAAACACTAAAAATAGCTCTTCCTCACGATGTGCAAATGCAGTTCATGAGATGAAGTCATGGAACGCAGTTCTAGCTAAAGCCATGGCAAATAGTAGTTGATGGAGGGAGTAACTTCTGAGGACGGGAGTTTCTATGGCTCTCTAAACATGAAAGTGAGAATGTGATGTAAAAAGGGCTCTTACCCCTTAATATATATCAAAACCCTAAAAATTAAAATTAATCATAAAATCCCCAAATTTTTTGAAAGACATTTACCATGAATTGAAAGGAGAAAACATTAAAAGAAATAACATTTTTATGTAATTGTCCATCATCTTTTGAAGCAATAACTAGGATTTGACAAACAAAAATTAAATGATGTACTAGTCAAACACATTGTTAGCAATCTTCAAAGTTGCAGGAGGAATGAAATTGGCACTATGCATGCACTTCTCCACACGGCGGTTGATCTTACCACAACATTTAAGGTAAAGTAGAAGGACTCTGACATGCTGTCCTCTGACCAATAGGTGTTCTTGCACATCTCTTAGAGTCCATTGCAATGTGACATTCACATTCTTGACATCTCCCTCTTCAACATCAATAGAGAAACTTCCCCTCGTATTGTCTTCATCATTAGAGTCTAGGGGAAGCCACCGGCCATTTGATTTCTTTCAGTGCTTGTACTTAGTGAACTTGCCTATGAATGATTCAACTGGTTCCCACTCCTCGAAGTCCGAAGGGAAAACATATGCCACCATGAATAAGAGCTCTTAGAAACCAAACACAAAATTTCCAAATGGACTCATTACACTTATAGGTAAAAAAGGTACATAGATAGAAAGGCTCACAGTGTGATGGTATGTTAGATTGATTGAATGATGGAAAAAGCTGCATATCTTTTCCCATGTAAACATGTTGCACTTTTGTGAGTCATCCTTTCTTCCCAAACTTGAACTTCAAGATGCACCCCTTCCACTCATGCAAGATGTCACCTCTCTTGCTCTTGGGAAGCTTATGTGGACCTTTGGATGATCCTTTCATCACTATCCAGTCATTTAAGCTGTAAGTGCAAGGGATCCACTCATCCAATGCATTTCTGATAAAGTGGAAGACACAAGAGGTCATAGCATTGCATTGTCTTGTAGCCTTGCTCCTCACCATGATTGCAGAGGTTGCAATAGCAAGAATGGGAGTCCTACACAAGGCAATGCAGCTCCAACAGAGGCATAAAAGAGGGAGAAGGAGAGGGACAGAGCAGCAGCAACAAAGGCACAAGAGAGGGAGAAGGAGAGGGATAGAGCAACTCCAATAGAGGCACAAAATAGGGAGAAGGAGAGGGACAGAGCAACAGCAATAGAGGCACAGGAGAGGGATAGAGCAGCTTCAATAGAAGCACAAGAGAGGGAGAGGGGAGAGAGAGAGAGAGAGAGAGATAGAGAGACAGAGAGAGGAGCTACAGCAAGCAGGCCAGAGCAAGAGGGAGCATAGAAAGAGAGGGAAGAGGGAAAATGCATGGGATTTGGTTCAAATGGAGTGATTTGGTAGGCTAGACCAGAACAGTGGGGTGTAGAGGCCCTAGAAAGAGGGAGGGGAGAAGAAAATTTTGCCAGAAGGGCCCTACCATCCCATTGAAGGCAGTTTTGGGCTCATGTGGGGGAGGTGCACCTAGTAGGAGGGTCAAACATGGGTTAAGAGGGGGGGGATGGTTTGGGTGGTCCCTAGTGTAAGGGGAGCAACTAATAGGGGCTCTCTGCAAGCCTGCCCACCCTCCACCTCAACATACCATTGCCCCACTCCTTCTAGCACTCTCATTGGTACACCTCAAATCACTCTCTAATCCCTTGAAATTAGGAAACACTAATTGGAGGCCCTTTTGAGACCCTAATGTATGCCTCATCTTTAGAACAAACCAATAAAGCCATTGGTTTTATGGCTACTCCTAGACCAAGGGGATATCCAAGGTATTGGAATATTTCTCCTGTTTGAATTACTATGAGTCCATATCCTTTGATCCATACCCTTGAATATTTCTCCTGCTTGAATTACTTTAAATCTTTATCCTTGGATCCAATTCAATGGCTATCCCAATGTAAGAAAAAGCCTAGAGTTTTGGCATGATTGATTTTACAGTCAGAGACCTTTGCAAAATCTGCATAAAGAGAGGATATTATCTAGGTATCATTGATCAACTCTAATTCCTAAAGCATCATGCAAGATGTAGATTTCAAAAATTGGAGTCCTCACGTTGCATATAGCATAATAGACTTTCACAATTGGGGGCTAGGTTTGGATAAAGCTCTTACACATTTGTAAGAATTCTAAGTTCACTTTCTATCCACTTTGACCTCCCTATTGCTTGAAAATACTTGTTTCGACCACATTAAAGTAGAGCTTGCAAGACTCGTGAGGTGGATGCACACAATTTAGAGTTTAAATTGTGGAAGTGTACAAACAAATTTCATCCACATGGATACAAGGGTTGAGCTCTATTCATCGAGATCAAGCATGTGAAAGTATAGATATGAGGGTGGCTAGATCACTTTTTGCTATTGGTAGGCCAAACTCCAAAATCAATGATTCTTCTACAAATTTCTATGAAAATCTTTTATTTTAAGCTTTTTGAAGAACCCACCATGCAACCAACACATATTTGTGCTCCACAACCTACCATTCTCCCCCAATCTATCATCTCAAACCAAATAGAGAGATACAATTAGTCTTAATTATTCCACGATATTTTCCCTTCCTAATGGCAACAACTCAACACGATGGGGTAGCATCTCTCTTCTTGTTACTATAGCTCGCAAAGAAGAATAGTGCCACCAATGACCAGAGTCCAAAACTCTCATAAGCTTGCCTCTTGAGAGATTTAGTTTGAAATATGTTCACATACATGGAAGATTTTGGCTATCAAAGGCATGCAAGGAGTTTCTCGATGCTCGAGTCAAAGTACAATCCGAACCAAAACCCAGAAAGTAAGTGCTAAAAATATCTGCATACCCATAAAAATATCTGCATTCGTAAGGATTCTTAGCAAATCAAATGGGAATGCCCTATCACACATAGAGAGCGACCTTGTCCTGTGAGTATAGTAGGGTGAGGACACCAAGGCATTCTCCAAAGTTGACCAAATTGAAAGCTTGAGCTGGCCACTCTTGAAGGCCAAAAGAGTAATTCGATCTAGTAAAACGAAGAGGAAGATCAACGTAGAATGTCCAATTGTAAAATCAGCATCTCATGCACTAGAACACATCTAGAGCCCTTTTCAAAATCAAGATCAGGCATGCTATTAAGGTGTAAACAATGTGAAAATGGCAAGTCGCAAGCGAGAGGTTCAACAAGGTACTATAACTAAGAGCTTATCTAGGTGTCACATTATGGTGATGGTGATGGTGGCAGAGCCCCTTCCTACTACTCCTCATTGTATTCTCTTGGAAAGGCCTCTACAACCTCCTAAGATATAGACACTCCAAGCTCTGAGCCAGCTTACACCCCTTGAAGGATCACCACCCCCTTGTCAAAAAAGCTCTCGAGCTGAATTCTCCTACTCACCAGAAAAGCTCTCGAGTTTGGCCTCTTGCAGACCTACGCCATCCCTTAGATCTCTCACATCCTTTAAATGAGTGACGATGCTACAAATAGCTTGGTCGAGGGATTATCAATGAAGGCCGAGGATCATTTTCCGTCCGTCAAAGAAACATCCTCCACTTTAACTACCTATTAACAACTCCAAGTATCTCTATGTCCTTTCCATCTTCATCTTACTGCCTACACCTGGCAAAGCTTTGGTGTTGTTTTTCTACTTATTGGTTGTTTTATTATTTCATATGCCTTTGACCTTCAACTATACTGTTGTAGAGTCTGGCAAGGTAGCTATGTTGTCCTCAACATCAAAATCCAAAAAGGTTGAATGAAACCTAAAGTCATCTGGAAACAATATTGATCATTGCAATGCTATCCTTAGGCTACCTCCATAGCATCATCGAGACAATCATAAACTATGTAGGGCCTCTTGGAAGCTACTACAACCTTTAGTGTTGCAATGGTTTGCCGATAATCATTCAGCCACTACCGTAGATACATATGATTCACTTAATTGCCTTGTCACAGGAGTTGCCAATATGATGATGGTCCAGAACTTGAAATTTGGGGTGCAGAATGCCCAGAGGAAGAATGATGCTTGTGCAACATCTACCCCAGAGGAGCTTTGGCTTGGGCAATTTGTTGCCTATTTGCAGCCTGGAAGGAGTGGAAGGCTAGGAAGAAGCATGTTGATGTAGACTATCAGTCATTCACCTTCAATCCAAAGTTGGAGGATAGGAAGCTCGAGGATGTCCTCGTCGGGTGGAGGGGAGAAGAATGCATAGTGTAAAGAGGATGTCCTGGTCGTGGAGGTGAGAAGAATGCACATTGCAAAGAGAGGGGGGGGTCTTGCACATTGGTCTCACAGACTTTTGAGTACATAGGAGAGTGTCTCTTGGCACATCTGGCTGGGGGTCTTGGGGAGGGGCAAGGAGTGACGGTCTTGGCAGCATCAACACTCCAATGGTGGGCTTTCCCATTGGGATGGTGTCCGCAATGCTCAGGCACAGAAAAACCTTCACGACCTTTGCTTCTTATACCACTCTGGTAAGTCTAAAAAGATTGTCGGCATCTCTCGTGTCTGCAAGACTTTCTACCTTGACCCCTTCGATGCTTCTGGCAAGTGTTGTATGGTGGATATGCAGGACGTCTCTCAATTCCCTCATGTCGTTAGTCTTAAACACCTCAAAAATGAATAGTGCCTCAAGGATTTCATCATGTTTTGGTAGCCCAAACTGTCAGTCGTGCCGGTCAGTGACGTTCAATGGGAGCGTATTTGCAAGCTTGTGGAGGAAGAACTTGACGAAGTCCCGAACGAAGACATTAGGACGGAGGAAGTAGCATAAAACAAGTCAAAGGCATTGAATGTTGGAAGTAAGAGAATCAAAGAGCAGAGCAACAATTGTATTGAGGGAATGAACTCGCATAGAAGGGACGAACCTAAAGAGGAGGATGTGTCCTTATGGAGGTCACGGAGAAAGACGAATAGGGGAGGGACAAAGCAGAGGTAAATGTGTGTAAGGAGACAATGGGAGGGGTGGCAGTAGAGAGGGGGGAAATGAGAGGGATTGGAGGAAGGCGAGCTTTAAAGAGCAAGCTATAGTGTTAGAGTGCAGGAGGTTCAAAATTCGAATTGGGATGCCCTTTAGTGCTTCCCTCTACTCCCAATTATGTGACAAGTGGTACCCTCTAGGCTCTCTCCACTCAATGACACATGGCATAGTATGGCCTCCCTCCCTCCTTAATATATAGTATGAGTAGCATGACCCATCTACGATGGGATCTATATATGAAAAGGAGTGGCTATATTTACAAACCCCAACATTTAAATGCTTTTTAATAAATTTCTAATCAAATCCCAATGAAGCCCTAGTAGTTCCTTTATCCATAAATTGATCCAGATTAATTGAATTACAATCATGAACTCTATTCAATCATCACTTTTTCATTTGAAGGTATAAATACTACATATTAGTATAAGTATAAATATTTATATGTGTGTGTGTGTGTGTGTGTGTTTAAAATAAAAAACCTTTTAACAACACGGCACACGAAGCTCAGATAAGGGTGGATAAAAAATTATTTATTATATGGTTGTTCATACAAAGTGTAAAAAATTATAACGCCGGTGCAGTCTTGACAAGCATCTTACTTATTGAAGAGGAGAATCTACATACCTGCCACCATCCAACAAGAAACCATGATAAGAATCACGTTAACTTAAGTTGGGAAGACAGGTGTCATAGACACTCCTCCCCTTGTTATCGGGGTCACAATAAATTAGAAACTTAGCCAAAACTTTAACCAGCAAAAAGTGTCCACGTGTAAAAGGACGGATTTATGCAAGTGTGGATTAAATCAAGTACAGGGTTAGGTTGCGTATTTCGGGGAGGAATCCAAAATATTTTAGTTATGAAAAAAACAAAGGGTGTATGGAAAACTTTGCTTGGGGGAACTAGTAAGGGAAGGAAACCATAAAAAATTTAAAAAGGGACTTTATTTATGGTAGTCATAAAGAAAGGGCAGGTAGAGTAAATCAAAGAAATTTGTTTAGCAAAGCGAAAAGATGGTATGTGGGGGGGTTTCTTAAAAAAAATTTGGGAGAGTAAGAAAGACTATATATTTTTAAGGAAAAATTTGGTAGAACTGTTGCACCTAGAGTAACAAATAAGGGTGAGGAGGGAGCGAGGCTTTATACACATTTTATTCTTTCAAGCAAGAGGGGGGATGTAGAAGTAGTTGGGTAGATTCCTATGAAGATAAGAGGGGGCAAATGAATTGACAAAACAAGGGGAAACAAAGGGGTTTTAGATTTAATTGGAGAGGGGGGTTGGAGAGAGAAGAATATATATGTAATTAGAGGGGGGTCATTTAACAAGGATAAAAACTCAGAGAGGGGGTGGGGGTGTAGATTAAAAATAAGTAGAGAGGAGGATGGGGGGGAATATATATATATATATATATATTACTGAGAATATATACGTAGAGAGGGGCCGTGGATGGAATACATAGAGAAATGGTGGGGATACCTTATAATATGAGACAAAAAAAGAAAAGTAAGTATTGAAGTTTGAACCTTTAAGGCCAAGGTCGCCGTGTGTAGCAAAAACTCGAGGAGCGCGTCAATGCGGAACTCGAGGGCTACGATGGTTTGATGAGTAGCTGAGCTTTATAGTGATCCAAACGGTCAGACTAGCAAAGCCTCCATAGTGGTCCAAAGACTCCACATGGTCAGCACGTCGTTCCGCATAGGAGTGTACTACAAGCTATTGCAAAAGGTACCATAGCTATCTAAGAGGGGCAGTAGAAGAGAGTGAGGTCTGTGCGCAGGGGGGAGACTGAGCTGTGGCAGCATCATGTCATGAGTGGAGAACTTGGAGAAGGTCTGCTTATAGTAGAAGGGCTTTTATAGGGTATGAAGAGAGTAGTCGAGTGGTCGATTAGGAGAGGGGGTCGCGGCTCGAGGTAGGTTAGGATAACAGGTGGACATATATAGTTTAGGGAGGCGGGTCAGCTAGGTGAGCATAAAAATGCATGTAGGTGGGTGGTTTAGAAAGTGCGGGGAGGGGGTCTAAATAGGTGAAGGTTTTATATAAAAAAATGTTTTTTTAAATAATTTAGGATTAGGATTAGGGGTTTAATTAAAGGGGTAAATAGGATTAGGGGTTTATTTAAAGGGGTTTAGCAATAGAAGAAAGATTTGGGAGTAGTTTTAGTTAAAGGGGTTAGTAGTAGATTAAATCAAGGGGGTTAGAACTTAACGGAAAAAAAATAAGGTAGAAAAAGGGGGTAATTAGGAAAAGAAGAAATTAGGAAAACATTAGGAAAGAGAATAAATAATTAGGAAAATTAGGGAAAATTTTAGAAAACATCATGAAATAAATAGAGAGAAAATTTAAAGAAAATAATTAGAAAAAATGAAAAATAATTCCAACTTAACAAGAAAAATATTGGACAAAATTAGGAAGGGGGATAATTAGGAAAATAAGAAACTAAGAAAAAATTAGGAAAGAGAAGAAATAAATAGGAAAATTAGGAAAAATTAGAAAACATCATAAAATAAATAGAGAGAAAATTTAAAGAAAATAATTATAAAAATTTATGAAATAATCAAGAGGAAAAAATGAATTTTAAAAAAAATACAAAGATAAATTAAAGAGAAATTAAGGAGACATTAATTAAAAACCAGAGAGAGAGAGAGAGAACGAGAGAGCGAGATAGAGAGAGAGAGAGAAGGGGGTCAAGGTCTAAAAAAGCGCGGAAATTATAGGAAGAGTGTGTGTGTGAGTGTGTGTGTGTGTGTGTGTGCGTGCGTGCGTGCGTGCGTGCGTGCGTGCGTGTGTGTGTGTGTGTGTGTGTGTGTGTGTGTGTGAGAGAGAGAGAGAGAGAGAGAGAGAGCGAGCATGGTGCCAGGGTCTATATATAAAAGAGAGGAAGGGGTGTGTGTGTGCGTGTGTGTGTGTGTGTGTGTGTGTGTGTATTTTCAAGAGGTTTCATTTGAACAATAGTTAAAATGCATTTAATCCAAGAAAACTTCTAAAATTAAAGAAATAAAATTTTGAAGGATAACCCCTATGAATGCATGCAACCTCATGTATTGAAGTCTGACAGTATTATTGTGGTCAAATGTGTGTATGTTGAAGATGTGTGTGTATGATGATAATGTTTGTACATGCACTTAGGAGTGTGTGTGGGCATTGTCTGTGCATTGTGGATGAGTGCATGTGCTATGGGTCAGCAAGTGCAAATGCCTGTATGCATCCGTGTGTTTATGTGTACTTGAATATATTTGTGTAGTCGTGTACATGCACATGCATGTGCGGGTGTGTGTGTGTGTGCACACGCGCACCCGCGTGCATATCATATGCACGTGCATCTCTGAATGCAAATGGGTGGAATATGCATCCCATGCACATGAGTATGTGAGAATTAGATGTGAGACCAAAGCAAAAAAATAGGAAGAGCTTGTTGGCCTATCTATTCTAATAAAATGATGAGTTGTACTTCTACAAAGTTGATCTCTTCTATAAACCCATCTTGGGAGAGATCAAATGCCTCATAGCAGTGGAATCGGTGAATCCTACTCAAGCTTAGCTACCTTTGATGTGTCTGCTTACGTAGTAATTGAGCATTTTGATATTGAATAGCACATTTGATGATTTAGCCATCGAGCATTCAAAAGGCTTGCTATTATCAATAAATTTTCCATGGCTGCTAGCTTTTGTCATGCTCTCCACCAAGTCTGCGAGCTCCAGAAGTATCAGAATGAGATCATCATGCTATAGTAGAACTTGAATGGAGGGACAGTGTCATGAATACAAACTTTTGGGTTGCTTTTATACACTGGATGCTTCTCTTCATCTTGTAAAGTCCAAAACTTTGAGTGTGGTAAAAAATCTTACCTTCACTGTAGGTTGTTGTGGCTATGGAACACCCTCTCCTTAAAGCATCCTTGCCTTTCTTCCTCCCTAGTGATGACATCCTCTCTCATTTGAGCTCCCTAGCTCTCGTTATGGCACCTTCCATCCCTACCATGGATCCTTCATAATGCTTCACTCTATTTCTTGTTTTGTCTGGACATGGGTGGTAGAAAGGTGTTGGGAAGGTCTCTTGGGCGGCAGGATGATGTGTTGGGCAATGCTTATGATGAAAGCAGGGGTTGAGGGGGAGGGGAACACTTGCATGTGCGACACCAATACCACTCCACTCCTCTTGAATTTCAAAAACCCCATGATTCGCTCATCAACATTCGCTCTGAAGAAGGATGCTTCCTTGCTTACCACATGGCACCCCCTTTTCTTGCCATGCTCTCTCACCTAGTGGCACATGGCACTGCTCCCCCTTGCCTCGAGCTTATGGTGACATATGGCAACTCTTCCTCAAGAAATAGAATACACAACTATGGCCTCATGCATAATCTTTCCTAATATGCTAAAAACCATTTCATCTTCATGAAAGATGATGCAAGTATACTCTTGATATCTATCCCAATCACCTTAAAGCTCATCACCATCTTTAAACTCTCTTGTTTTTCCCTTGGCACAATGGTACTTAAGCTCCTCAATTTTCCTCTTTACTTTCTCTTGCCTCTTCCTAGCTATCTCACCACCCCCTTGTCTCTACCTCTCTCTCAATTCCCCTCAAAGATTCATGGCCCCTTACCCTCTAGTCTTTCTCCCTTCATGATATTCACCCACTCTTGTAGCAAGTTCTCTCTTAGCCCCCTCACCTTCACTCCACCTTGCCCTCCCCTCTCCTTCTAGATACTTCCTCAACCCCCTTGCCTTCACTCTTCTTGTGGCTTTCCCCAAATCTCCCCTCTCCTCATGGTTGATCCCTCAACCCCTCAGCACTCCTCTCCTTGTGGCTACTCTCTCACATCCTCTCCTTGTGGCACCTCCCTCAACCCCTCACTAACCCTCCTTATGTAGCTTCTCTCTCAGCCCCCCCAAATTTGCTCCACCTCGTCCTCGCCTTTGCTCAATCTCTCCGTACCATCTCCTTATAGTATGATTGCTCTCTCAACTACTCATCTTTGCTCACCATTCCCTACTCATGGGATGTAAGCTCTCGCCTCCACACCTTCCCTCCACCTCTCCCTCCTTCTTCCTCATGGATGCTCTATCAATCCCCTTAATCTATACTCACCACCCTTTCCTCACAACTTCACTCTCAATCCCCCTCACCTCCCCTTGTTATGACCAAGAAAAAAATATGGGTGAAATGCAAGCATTATAATCTCAAACATATTATTGTGCCAAGAATGCAACAAAGTATCAATGGGTGAATATTATTTTGCATCCAGGCTTCTCAAATTTCAAAGTTTCACAATTAGTGATCAGATTTATAAGACATGAAGGAAGAAGTGAATTGAAACTTCTTGGAGGACAAACCCATTGGTTAGGCAAAGTAGAGACAACACATCAAGGCAAAGTCAAAAAGCATTGCATCGAAACAGTTGATTGCCATTGCCATCTTCACAACTTGCAAACTTATGAAAAATAGTTTTAGGGAGGTTGCCATGTTGTAGGCAGAATCAATGAACCTCTAAGGAAGGAATGGGAGAGCTGAATTTACCGTGAAGCAGGAGAGGGATGCCTTTCATACTTTCTCTCTCGAAAATCCTTTGTGGAGAGAGATCTTAGAACATCTGTTCACTTATGATTTTATTGTTAGGACTTGAGTAGGTTTGTTGCAAGTTTAAGTAGGAAGCATATTGTCAGGTGAAGGGGGAAATTGAGTTCAAGGAAACTCTAGGTGCTATGGGAACACCTTGGGAGATGTATTTCCTATACTTTGTATTCAAGTTTAAGTAGGGAGAATATTGTGAGGTGAAGGTGGAAAAGGAGTTTGTATCAAACTAAGTTTGAAGGGGGCATATTGTGAGGTGAAGGAAGAAATTGAGTTAAAGGAAACTTTAGGTGCCATGGGAACACCTTGGGAGATGTATTCCCTATACTCTATGTCCAAGTTTAAGTAGGGAGTAAGTTATAGCAAGTTTAAGTAGGGACTGTATTGTGAGGAGAAGGAAGAAATTGAGAAGCCTGAAATTTTAGGTTCTATGGGAACACCTTGAAAGATGTGTTTCCTAAACTTTGGACGTGGGTGCAGTTGAGCTAATGATTGTATGTTTCCTTGAAGAAGGGATAACTGACATTTCCTTTCTTGTAGCAAGCTTAGCCATCCTATACAAACTTGATGTCCCCCAATCCTTGTAGTTGATAAGCCTCTGTTTGAACACTTCCTTAGTGATTTGTCATGCTTGATAGCTACTTTGAGACCTCTCAACACTTGCACCAATTGGTTAAGCTCATGGGGGGACCATTCCCAGCTAATATTGATGCCACGAATCTAGTAGTCAACGAAGACTATTGCAAAGAGGTCGAGGCTAAGGGCAAGACCGTACAGATGCAGGTAGTTTCTCTTCTCTCCATTGAGTCTTGGAGAAATTAATGCAAAATATTTACAACCAATTAGAAATGAAATTTGAGTGGTCTCCTAATAGATTAGCATGACACTATTAAGGGTCTTGGTGCTTTTTGAGAGTAACCTAGGGCAAGCAGCCAATTTCTCTCCACCATGGTTTTATCTATCACCAAATCTTCAACAAACTCTCATTTATGTAGAAGGCTATCCATCTAAAAAATATGCTAATGAGAGGTCCTCAAGGAATATTCAATGGAGTCTTCAAAGGTGAAGTTCAAGGACTTAAAGAGAATAGAATAGACGCATAGAAGACAATCAATAAATTACCCCAAGCTCAATATATTGTCTTCCCAATGCGTTTGCCAACCTCTTATAGATGCAAAAAGATCAACAATTGCTAGAGTCAATGATGTCTCACTGCTACACAAAATAACATAAAAGAAGAATGTATAATCCTACAATCTTCAAAGAATTGCAATGTTGTCGTTGTTCCATACTTATAGCATTCTCTTGTGTTTCTCATCTGAGAAAAAATATGGCCGCCTTTCTTATAGATTTTTAGTTCCAAGTGAGCTCAATCTTTCCACTTAGGCACTCTCCAAACTTCAATTTATAATCACCCATTGCATGGCCAACAATGCAATTGCATATACTATTTGTTACCTTGCCTCTTTAGGCTTTCCTTTGCCTTTTTTCCATAATTGTAATTCAAGCTCAAAAACATGTAGATTTGCCAAAATTGTGTCCTCTTATAGATTTAATTGTTCTCCACTAAAGGTTTTTGACTCTCCATGAAGGATTCAAGCACAAGCATTCCATGGATGGATCTGTGTGGAGTTGATGCTGGGAAGCCATGTGCAATGCCTCTTTGGGCATCATAACATCCTTGCTCAACATGAGATCCTTATTGCATGCCTCCTTCATATCTCTATCATTGGTGGGTAAAGCTGAAGAAAATCATTCATCACCATCCTACATGAGCCATGTAATATGCCAATCATAAACCACCCACAACTTCTTCTAATCTTGATGGAGAGTAAGTATAAGCTACCAAACAAAGAGAGAGAGAGAGAGAGAAAAAGAGAAAAAGTTGCCAAATAGATTGGCTAGACAATGTTTTGGCACCAAAGGAATTGGCGATGATGAAACTATTGGACGATGGAGTGGATGCAACAATCGATGGGAAGGTTGATGAAAATTCAATTAGAAGGGTAATCATTGGCATGCTACTATCCTCCATTTTCATCCACCCTATCAAGTTGTTTGCTGCCACCTTGCCCATTGCTCTAGAGTGCTCAATTCCAAGCTCCATAACTTTTGCATCTTCATTATCATATGGTTTCGACTCACTCTGCAGGCTTTCTAGTGCCCAATTGCTCCCTAACGCTGGATGGCAAATTTGGACCGAATATTCTACATGGTTCAATTGTATTTTTGCCAGGCAAAACATCAACGTTTGGGGAGCTGTTGTCAAAGCCGAGGAAGGTCCACAATGCCATTAGTTTTCATTAGGAGAGATTCTTGGCTTCACAATGGTTCATAATGTCTCAGTACTTGTAGACAATCGTCCAAGAACACACAGGTCTAAAAACAATTATGCTTTCATCACTTTTTCATGCGCCGTCGCCCACTCTTCCTAGAACTGTTGTTTGCCAACTATGAAGGGGGCTTACTATTATATGCTTTGAAAGGCACTGACATGTCGCTCGTCAGAGAGTGTGATCATTGGCAGCCAAAGAGAAGAGTCTGTAGTTAAAATTCGAGCAGAGGAAAGCCCAATTTATTTTTTACACCAATGCACCTCCCTCCCTCTCTCTCTCTCTCCCTCTCTCTCTCACGAACGAACGAACGAAAGAATCAAAGATGATAGCAACCAATGCAAAGCTACTGAAAGCTGATTTTTGAAGACTCAAAGAAAATAAAAAAACAGCTAACGCTTGTCATACTCAGAATATAAAAACACAGCTAACGACGATTGAATGACAAAAGACATTGAATAGTTCAATCCGAAGGCATCAATCTTCTAATTTGTACAGACAGAAGGAAATCAATTTGATGAGGCAACGGACTTCATTTCCTTCCAACTATTCCATCCTAAGAATGATAAGATTGACGATCCGAAACGCAACAGTGAGCATTGTGGATGGTGGAGCGATGCTCCAAGCGAAGAAAGTGAACTTTGTGGAATTCTCTAATCATGAAAAGGCCAAGAGAGTTAATTTGGAGAGCGTTCCAGGATGTTGCACAGCGGAACTTGAAGTTCGTGTATGTGCGAGAGTGTAGGTGGACTGATTATGCATGAAGCAAATTTCAAACGTTTGTTTTGCAATAGAAAATATTGCATCCTGTCGGAACATGCAGGAATTTTTGTGAACCCACCTTGACCAATATATTCTCTTTGCGTCTCTGTGTCGCTTCCATTTTGTGCCTCTTCCCTTTAAGCTCCACGGCCCTTGCTTAGTGGTTCATTTTTATCTCCCACCAAGATCTACAGGATGGCATCAAGGCTACACTTTTCCTTCGATGATGTCAACACAGGTGCTCAAATGAGATCGGCATCGAGTCCTCTTGGATCTAGCTCCTGTTGGGGTATGATTCGAGAACCCAATATGGGAAAAAATCCCCACATCACGTAGACCAGATTTCCCAACTCGGGATTTTGATATATCCAGATTCCAAGCAATGGCCTTACAGACTCAATGTGACCTTATAGGCAATAACAGTAGTCCGCCATGCTTTCTGGTCCACGGAACGATTGTACAAAGTGCCCTTGCATTGATGCCACCAGAGCTTAACCGAGCTGCAGAGGCTGTGTAGCTTTTTGCACTTAAGAATCAGATTGCACAAAAAGTTTAGGGGGTAGAGATCTCTTGCAAGAACTTGCATCAATCTTACTCCAAGAAAAGTAGACTAATCGACCTTCATGAATCGCAATCGTGGCATTCAATCTCGATCCCTTTGCCAAGCTCTCAACCTCGCAACACTCCTCGGAGTCATGCTCTCTTCTTCTTGTTTCCCTCCTTGGACTGGCGTCTTCTGCCCTCTAACTCCTTCTCTTGGCCAACTTCTCCGTCCATGATCCCATCTCTCTCTCTCTCCTATACGATCTCCAATTGCACTCCTTTGCACAAAACCGTCTCGCTCCTCCCTAGTTCGGCTCGGTTCAAATACTTTGGGTCCTGTTACTTGGCAAAAATGATTGTTGGGTACTGTCCCAATAAGAGTCATACAGAATCCATTTGTATTGTAAGCAAAACTGTAAACATCTCTTCTCATAATATACGCCGAGATGCTAACCAACTCCAAATTCATGAACATACCTCAGCCTTGAGGAAGCTCGATCTCGCCTCCAATCGTCTCTCGTGAAGCATCCCGCCTCTGCTTGGCATGCTCACACGACTCGAGTTGCTTTATATAATAAGAGTCATACAGAAGCCATTTGTACTGTAAGCAAAACTCTAAACATCTTCTCTCACAATATACGCACAGATGCTAACCAACTCCAAATTCATGAACATACCTCAGCCTTGAGGAAGCTTGATCTCGCCTCCGGCAATCGTCTCTCAGGAAGCATCCCGCCTCAGCTTGGCGTGCTCACGCAACTCGAGCTGCTTTATATATGGGCAAACCCGATGATGGGTGTTATTCCACTGGGCTTGACAAACTGCTCCTCTTACGAAGCTCGATCTCGCCTCGAACACGATCCACTCTTTTTTTTAATCAAACAGACATGGAGAGTGTGGGAACTCCAATATTGAACTATTCTATGATCGAAGTTTTTACGGTTAGACATCCAAGCCTTGTGCAGCAGGAGAGCACCTGTAAAGTGCCATTTTGGGATAGAACAGTTTCAGTCCCGGAACCTTGAAGGAGAAGGACACTGAGTTGTGTCTGCAAATCCAGCTTGCGCGGGAGGCAATTCAAAACTTCAAGTTTGGACCGTGGAGGTGATGGAAGATCAAAGTATTATGCAACCTTATATCGTGGTGGCTGAGGAGAAGTAGCTCGACATGCGGAGAGAATCAAAGGTCTTTAGACCTTTGAAAAGGCCACATCAGCAAGGCTTTTATACCCCCCTCTAAAGTCTGAACCCCCTTTCTTTCCAAAGGTCTTAAGGTTCTTTTCACCGCCCTCTTTCTCTCAAAGTTTCATTACCCCCATAACCTTTTTAACTTTTAGCCTCGCCAAATTCATAGAAGAGTATCAAAGCTCATGTTGAGGGATTTGAGATTAAAGGAAGCAAAAGAGCAGGATTGAAAGGAGAGTTTGTGAATCAAAAGAGAGTGTGAAGACAAATCCAAGGAGAGCGGGATCGAAAAGACAAATCCAAGGAGAGCGGGATCGAAAGAAGAGTTTGTGAATCAAAAGAAAGCATGCAAACAAATCCAAGGCCATCAAACAAATCCCACGGAAGTGGCAATCATATTTTTCTCTTGATAAAGCTTTCTGCTTTATAAAAATCTGGAAAACTCGCATTTAAAAATGTCAACTCCAGAAAGAGATGAAATGGTTAGGGAGAGCGAGAAAAGGCCTAGAAAAGGAAAAGTTGTAGCTGGAGAGGAAGTACAAAATGAAACTTAGGAGTTATCAATGGAGGACATAAACTACAATGATTATGGAATTCTGTATATGGAATTCACTAAACTTGAAACTCAAACACAAAATATGGAAACACAGTTAGGAACTATTAGTGATACTTTGAAAATCCTAGCTGAAGCCATAACCAAATTAGCCGATTCTCAATCGATAACTCCTATGGAAAAATCACCGACTCCTCCTAATCAAGTTGAGAGGTCCACCTCTCGACTAAGATAAACCTTTAACACTCTTAAGGACTTGAAATCGCCAATTTTCAATGGGGAAGAAAATGAGCACAATAAAGATGCGATTAATACATTCTTGCAAAAGTAGCAAGACTTCCATTGACTCAAGAATATGTTGGGTGTAAGTGCTCCACTAGGAGTGCTCTTTGTGTGTGGTCCTTTGTGTGTGAGTGTGTAGGTGTGCCATGTGGCACCTAGGGATTTATCCCATATAGATTAGTGTGTGGTACATTGTACTTGGCACTATATATTGTAGTGTCACATCATGAATAAATCAATCTAGATCTTTGTGCCTTCTATCATGTGTACTTTCCTTTCCTTTCTCTTTCATCCTTAGATTTTAGGATGATACCAATTCCCAGCAATTGGTATCAGAGCCATAGATTCCTCATCCATAGCTCCCTCTTCCTAGCTCATAGTTAGTCTACTCTAGTTTTTCTCCCTCTTCTAGCTTATCTCCTAGCTCCCTTTCATCTTATTCTCTTCTCCTCTCCTTCACCTCAGTCATAGCTCACCTAGCCTAACGTAGATTCTTCTTCCCTCTCAGCTCGAGATTATCCTCTCCAAACTCCTCTATTTCTGGTTGCAGGCCGCCATGGTTCTGGTTACACCTACCTCTGGCTACGAACACCTTTCCAAGATTGTGCGCATCTCATGAGCTGCTCTTGACCGGAAAACTTTGGGCTGTGCACATGCCCTCTCTCCATCTCGATGTGCCCACGTTTTCTTTCATGATACGATGCTGGTCGCTTCCATTTTATTGTCGCAAAAGAAGGCCATCCTTCTCTGTTGTGCTCCTGCTGATGGCTCATTTTGTTTGTCTTGTAGTCGCCCAGCTTTTAGAGGATTTGGACAATGGTTCAACTAGCTAGGAGAATGACGAGGTAGAATGACAGGGAGATATCATCATTTTTTCAGTTCAGCTTGAAGGAGTTCTCTCGGGTACAACTGCGTGACATTTCTGGATCTACCGGTTTGAAAGCTTGGTAGTGCCGTCATTATCTGAAGCATATCCCTGTTGCTACTGCGTGATATTTCTACTGGAGGGGTTTGTTCCTGATCAACATGTTGCTTTTCATGGCTTCTCTAAGGCTGCTCAAGCTGTCGACAGCCATCTCTTCTTTATTCATTATCATCGATATAAGGTGATGCTGCAGCAGTGCGCCACACTGCCTTCTCAAGCTGCACTGCACACATTCATTTTGTGATTGGTCTCTACTCAAGGTTCTGTTGTCCTCTGTTATATTCAGCAAGAAAGTATTGTTCTGCTTCTTTTTGGATATCTTGCTGAAGAACAAATTATTTTTCTGCTCTTGATTATGTGGTTCCAAAGGGAGTTGTTTTCACTCAGATATTCTGATATCTCAGCTCTTTGTTGCGTTCTCTTGCCATACAAAAAGATGTATTTTTTATGAGCTGCAGACTTTTATTTCAGTTCTCTTCTCAAAGATATAAAAAAACTGAATCTTATTTCTCATGTAAAGGATTAGACACTGCCACGAAAAGTGGTAAGACCTTCCCATTTTCTTCATGGTTCTGCTGGGTTCTATGCACTTGCCTTGTGCATAAAAAGATTTATTCTCCATGATGATATTTTATGATTATGGGTACTCTGCCCTGGTACAGCCTTTGTACACACCTTTGGCTACCACATGATGTAGGCCATGTGGAAGATCTCTCTTTTATGTGTGTTTTGATGTGTAATGAGTTGTGGGCCTTATTATTTTGTCCCTACCCATGAGGCACCCCTGACATGGCATGAGAAACTGGACCATGAGTACCAGATTTATCCTTGACCAGCAGGAGAGATGTCCCTTGAGGAGGGTTGTGTGGCAAGGTCCATCTCTCTCTCTCTCTCTATGTGATTGTGTTTACCAGAACCTTCTCTTGTCTCTACCCTTGGAAACCCATAACTGGCATGTGACACTAGTGCTATGAGATTTATCCTTGACCAGAGACACTGGCATGAGAAACCATAAGCCTAGATTTATCCTTGACACAATATGAGGATATTCCTTGAGGAGGGGTTCTTTGGATCTTGGTTCTTTTGTGGTTTTTGTCCTCCTAGTGTATCACTTAAGGAGGGTTTGTTGGGTGTAAGTGCTCCACTAGGAGTGCTCTTTGTGTGTGGTCCTTTGTGTGTGAGTGTGTAGGTGTGCCATGTGGCACCTAGGGATTTATCCCATATAGATTAGTGTGTGGTACATTGTACTTGGCACTATATATTGTAGTGTCACATCATGAATAAATCAATCTAGATCTTTGTGCCTTCTATCATGTGTACTTTCCTTTCCTTTCTCTTTCATCCTTAGATTTTAGGATGATACCAATTCCCAGCAGAATATCCCTCCTCAAAATCAAGTCATGGAAGCAAGTCTTTCCCTTGGAAACAAGGCCTATAAATGGCGGATGCTTAGAGAAAATGATAGAATTCCTAGGTATTGGGCTGAGTTTGAACAAGCCTTCATAAAAGAGTTTTTACCGAAAAATGAATTAGAAAGAGCATGGGAGGCTTGGGACAATTGCATTATGGGTAAAAACATCTAGTCCAGTATATAGCAAACTATAGGGAGGTAGTCCTTAAGCTAAAAGGAATTGATGAATTCCACAAGATAAGGGGTTTAGTGAGAGGTCTCAAAGACACTTATAAGGTTGAGGTGAAAAGAAATTCTCCCAAGAAGTAATTAAGTACGCCCAAATATACGATGATACGAGGGGGAAATCCAAAGTTGGAACTTCAGAACAAACGGTCTTGTTCCTGCGTTCAATAAATTTCCTAATTTGAAAAAGGAAGGGGCACTTTAAGAAGGAGGTTCCTTAGGCACCACCTCGAAAGGGCCAAATAGGAAAATCTTTACTTCAAATGTTTGGGCAAAGACCATGCTACGTGGAACTGCCCTAAAAATAAACAAGCAGGAGCTAAAGCCCCAAAAAGACCTCCACAAAAACAAGTACATGCGATGTAGGTATTGCCACTCAATGGTACTGAAAAGCACATTGAGGTAGAGGTCTATCATGAGGATAGCACCCACATGTGCTATCTATCATCAGCAATGTGGCAGCCCACCTTTGGTTCTCGTGATTTAATGAGGATGTATGGAAAAATAAAGGGGCAAAGGCTAAGAGTGATGGTCGATGATAGTGCAACACATTTCTTAAACTACTCGTTAGTTTAAAAATTATAATTGCCTGAGAGTCCAAGTGCCCATAAATATGTGGTCTCTTTGGCAAAGGATTGTGATAAGAAGGTTTGGGACACCATGATACATGGTGTAGAGGTGGATCTTCAAGGCTATCTGGATTTCTAAATCATGCATCTTGATCGAATAGACGCAGTGCTTGGTTGAGAATGGTTGTATAGTCTTGGGCATAGCTTACAACGAAGTTATCTTAATAACTCCATTATGTTTGAAAAAGAGGGTAGAGTCTTCCAGATTCAAGGAGAGCATGATGTGCCCAACTCTCCTCTTCTTTGTTCGATGGAATTGGAACGACTACTATACCAAAAAGAATGCAAAATATATCTCTGTGAACTTACTTTTTTTGGTGATTTTGTGTCTTCCGCATGGAAAATAAGTAATATTGTTTTTGATAATGTTAAAAAGTATAAATCTTCTTTCAATGATTTAATGTTTGAATGTAAAGATGTTTTTCCATCTAATTTTCCTGATGGTTTACCCCTTGAGAGAGAAGTAGATCATAAAATAGATTTGATTCCTAAATCTACCCCTGTTTGTAAACCCCAATATAGGCTTAGTCAAACAGAGGAACATGAGGCAAAAGACAATTAACTGAATACCTTAGGAAGGGCCAAATTCAACCAAGTAGCTCATCTTGGTCTACACAAGTTTTACTGGTAAAGAAAAGGGATGGTGCTATGCGTTTATGCATAGATTTTTGAGCACTAAATAAAATCACCATAAAAAATAAGTATCCTATGTCTCGCATTGATGAGCTCTTTGATCAATTGCAAGGGGCAAAATGT